>NC_137266.1:52548111-53023111 GCF_053477335.1 Acartia tonsa | reverse complement strand
CCTATTATATTATTCAGGAACTGTGTCTGTGTGTACCAAAGGATCTCGATAAAAGCTGACCCGATATGGTTTTCCTTTACTATGTAGCATCTCATAGGCTCTCGGAAGGTTTATAACTATTTTTGGGGAGGTTACCACAACCCTCCAAAAGGAAATTACTCCTAGAAAAGAATTACCACTCCAAAGTTTATTTTTTTTTTAAAGTTGAGGGTCATCGCCGGCACTCCCCCCCCCCCCCTTCTCTGTATTGCCCCTATAAATGATAATTTGATGTACAGCCACAGTTTTGGTAAAACACCCTCAGTTTGGTAGAAAAGTTTGGACACTGTTTTTCATCTACTTCCTTCTATAAAATGTCCCTACATAAGCTACATAAACTTTTAACATATATTTTAGATAAGGGCAAATATAAATATAAATAGTAAAGAAGAACTTTAAACAAGGATGACAACATTCATAATAATGTATTTATTGAGATCCTTTGGTACAAACACAAACATCCTGTTACTTTATTATAAGGATTTATAATACATATTCCTACATAAGCTACATAAACTTTTAACATACATTTTAGATAAGAGAAAATATAAATACAAATAGTAAAGAAGAACTTTAAATAAGGATGACAACATTTATTAAAGCAGAACTTAATAATGTATGTCTGCAGATCCTTTGGTACACACACACAAACATCCTGTTACTGTATTATAAGGATTTATAATAAATATCCCTATCAAGAGCTTCATAAAGTTTTAACATACATTTTAGACGAGAGGGGTGGGGTTTTTGTAGTTGTTAAACATTGGAAGAATTTATAAAACAAAAGTTGTGGCAAATATAGGTATTGAATATGGGAAAATAAAAATACATGAAGAACTTTAAACAAGGATGACAACATTCATTAAAGCGGGACTCAATAATGTATTTATTGAGATACTGAGATACAGAACAAACAGACACACAAACACAAACATCCTGTTACTTTATTATAAGGATTTATAACACATATCCCTATATAAGCTACATAAACTTTTAACATATATTTTAGATAAGGGAAAATATAAATACAAATAGCAAAGAAGAACTTCAAACAAGGATGACAACATTCATTATAGCGGAGCTTAATAATGTGTTTATTAAGATCCTTGGGTACAAACACACACACAAACATCCTGTTACTTTATTATATGGATTTATAATACATATCACAACATAAGCTACATAAACTTTTAACATACATTTTAGACTAGAGAGGTGGGGTTTTTGTAGTTATTAAAAATTGGAAGAATTTATAAAACAAAAGTTGTCGCAAATATAGGTATTAAATATGGGAAAATAAAAATACATGAAGAACTTTAAACAAAAGTGACAACATTCCAGAGAGAGAGAGGGGACAATGGGCGGTTTATTATACTAGTCCCCAAAGTTTTATAATAACACTATCTTATTCGTTGGCTCAACAACTTTGGGGACTTTAGTTAATTTTGATTGGTTGGTTCATTTATTTGAGTGTTTAAACGTTTCAACAACTAATTTTAATCTGCAGAAGAGGTAATTTTGTGTATCATCAGTGGAAATGTACACCAATATATCGGCCATTGTCTTATCCCTTTAGGTCCCTTGGATTATATGCTTTGTGGAGATGTAAAAACTTTTGGTACTTTTATAGAATTTTGATCGGTGGGCACCAAACTAACTGTGTTTCAATCAATGGGTCTATGTATTAATTTATCATCCATTGTCTTATCCTTTAAGATCTCTAGGTATTGTATAGGTTATATATATAGGTTAATATAGCTAAAGGATGATACTTAACTGTATGAGAAGCTTCATTGTAAATAAGAACCATATCGTCTCAGCAGTTTGTGAGATCCTTCGTTACACACAAACTCTCAAGCATCTTGTTACTTTTATATAAAGACTAGCCCCTAGAGTCCTCTTTATAAACTTACACATATACATACATCTATGTAGTTACTTATGAATTTAGAAAAATGAATTGAATATACTGTGACGAGCATATATGAAAACTATTGACCTTAATTTCCTAAACATTAAATTTGAGTAAAATTCAGCTTAATCTTTTCTTGCGTTCAAGATTGGGTGTTCCCGTCAAGGTACCCAAAGTTTTATTAATACCTACTTGGTATTTTGGGTACTTTTGGGTACAAATTTTTCAACCACTAATTGTTTTCTACAGAAGCGATTCTTTTGTGTAAACATCATTGGGGTTGTACATCAATTTATCATCCATTGTCTTATCCCTTTAGATCCCTGTTTAAATACACTTCCATTAAATTTGGATGTTCCATTAAAGGTACCCAAAGTTTTATTAATACATACACCTAGTATTTTGGGTTCTGTTGTCATATCATGTTTGGTTGGGTCAACTATACAAACCAATCACCATGAGGACGAATATTAATTCATCAGGGATATGACAATGGCCATCTAATTAATGTACATCCCCAATGTTAATACACAAAATACCCCTTCTGTAGATTACAATTAGTGGTTAAAACTTTTGGACACTCAACTTAATTAACCTTCCAATCAAAATTTACTATAGTCCCAAAATTTGTTTGGCCAATGAATAAGAAAAGTTATTATAACACTTTCGGGACTAGTGTAATAAACAGCCCATCTCTCTCTGGATTTCCTAGATACTAGGGGCGCAACCACTAGTTCAAGTCAAGTTGTATTGCAAAAACTCTCTGAAGTTTATGACAGAGATTCAATAATTTCCTCTTTTCTTCAAACCTCGGGTTAATTAAATAAAAGAGGTTTTGGTGTAGAGTGAGAGGACAATGGGCTGTCTATTAGACTAATCCCCAAATTTTTATAATAACTTGGATTAACAACTTTGGAGACTTTTGAATTTTGATTGGTTGAGTGTCCAAATGTTTCAACCACTATTGTTTTATATACAAAGGGTAATTTTGTGTATGCTTATGCCTCGGGATAACTACATAATAAAATTTCTTTAGATGGGTTCTATATTTTTCCAACATGTAGATAAGTTTAGCTTTTAAAACAAGCAGCTGTGTATTTATATACTGTTTACTACACTAGTCCCCAAAATTTTAAAATAAAGTTTTCTTTTTCGTTGGCTTAATAACTTTGGTAGCTATCATTTAAATTGAGTGTCCAAATGTTTCAACCACTAATTATAATCTACAGAAAGAGTATCATCATTGGGGATATACATCTATAATTCGGCTATTGTCTTATCCTTTTAGATGCCTAATTTATATAACTTGTTATATATACAAAGATTACATAGATCCCGAAATATTTCAAAAATCCACACCTAAATTGTTAAAAAGATAGCAGGAAGGTTTGCTTCAAATGGAGTTTTTTAGTAATATTTCTTTGGGAAAATTGGGTATTGGAAATCACATCATAAGGAAAAACACATCAGCTTCAAAATGTCCAGACTTTTTTTGATTGGTTATCACATGAGGGGTTTTAATTAGGGGTTATACGTCAAATTATTTTTCTTTGTCTTATTTCAGAAAATGTATGAGACCTAATCATTTAATTTTTTTATATATATTTTTCATTAAAAAAGAAAATAAGAATAAGTTTACCAAACTATAGAAAGAAATAAAGATTTTTATCACTTTATGCAAAGTATGAATGAATATACAGACATACCCTAAGTATAGGATATCAGTGAAAAAAAATTTTAAGGAATTTTTATAGCAAGTTAAAAAAAAGATTAAACCATTTTTTTTAATGGTTTAATATTTTATCATTAACAGTTTTGTTTGGCCTAAATACTTAGATTTTTTGCTAATAATATGTTATGTATTACAATAATATTTACAAATAATAATATATCCAACTTTCTTGATAAATGTTCTTGTTAATTATTAATTTACATGATAATTATTTATATAGTTTGATCAATATTGAATACAATATTTTTTTAAAACTTTCGCACTTTGATATTGTATGATTGGTGTTTATTTGATACAACTTATCAAAATAAATAAAAAATACATAATTTTAATGCTGATTTATTGCATGGTATTTTAGACAGCTTTCTGCAGATAGAAAAATGAAAAAAATAAATGATTAATTTTAGTTTTGTCATTCTTAGAAAAATGTCTATAATATGATACAACACATATTTTTTAGTATGGCTTATATTGGATTACATAAAAACTGTTTTTGATCATAATATTGATAGTATTTCTACAATTGTTTATTGTTTATAAGTTACTGTTAATATTTCATCTGAGTTTACTTTGTTATTACTAAGCATAAACTTTTAATTAGATAAACATCCCAGGATGATGAAGTTTAAAATTTCTTGCATAAAAGACTTGAATTAATATTATCATTTAATTTTTTTTTATTCATATAAAAATATATGTAATAAAGCACAATACATCATTTTTCAGTATGGCTTAGAACCTGTTCTAATTCAGAGTATATCAAAAGGTATTTAAATCATAATTATTTTACTAACTTGAATGAGAACCTTTTTGTGTAGTATTGTTTTTACAATAGCAGTGAGGTATTGATCTTGTTTATACATATTTAATTGTTTTGTCAGGGGGAGGGGAAATTATTAAAAGCAAAGCTTTTCTATAATTAGGGTCATTCTGTCTATACATAACAGATAGCTTTTTCATTTATTTAGGCATGTTAGAATTGTCCTATTGATTTCAAACTTTGCATAATGATTCCTATAGTAGTTAGATATGATTTAGAAAGCGTAGCAACTCTATAATTGTTACCAGAATATCCGTACATCCATTTTAAACATGTTAATTTTTATTTATAACAAAAAAATTTTATGTGATAAAATCATCCCATTGATCTTATTTTTTGTGTACTGATTCCTATTACAAAACGGTACAATGTTTTAAGCTAAGCATCAAGTAATAAAAATATCAGTATGTCCTTAAACAGTATTCTGTATTTAAGAAGTTTTGCACTCTACAGGAGTTAATTTTCGTCTGTCATACCTTTTCACAGCTTCGCTTTTATGGATGTTCTCAACCTTGTTATAAATGGGAATAAATCCAATGATTAACAAACTGTGAAGCAAACTTTGTTTCTAATGTAATCAATCAATTTTACCTTTGGCTCCCCTTTAAACATTTTTTTGTAAGTTGTGTTTTTTTTTTATCAAAAGTGACGCTTTTCTATAGTTAGGGTTAATCTGTCCATATTTTTTAGCGCTTTGCATTAATTTAGATATGATAGAAATGTTCTTGATTTCAAACTTTGCTTGATAATTCATATAACCATTAGTTACGATTAAGGAAGAATGGTATCTCCATAACTTTGGCTTCAAAACTAATTATTATCTGCTAGTTTAGAACTCTTTTTCAGCCATACTAAATGTGAAGTATCATATTGCAGATAACTTTCCACTAAGATTAAAACAAAAAAAAATAAAAAAAAGATGGTTTTGATCTCATAATTTTTAATTTTAATATTCGCGGAAATCTTTCAAAATACAATGCGGTAAATAACGTTTTTTAAAAATTTGAATAAAAAGTTAGACTCCTTAAAAACAAACCTCTCTGAAAGGGTTTGTATTTAAATAGCGTTTTCTGAAGGTGCTGTAGCATTTATGCAAATAGCATTTCTCATAATTACAAATAATTCAAATGAAACAATATTAAAAGGATCAAATTCTCTTTTATCCTTATCACTAGTTGTTGCGCCTTTAGCATTTAGTCGCTGTATATACTCAAAAATTGAAAAAAAAGCCTACAACCATCCCTTAACTTAAATCTTAGATTGAAATAGCCTTAAACCATCTGGGGGCCCATCAGTGGCGTGCGAAGCACTTTGTCTAGGGGGGGGCATTTTGAAGATTTTGTAAAATTTTGCCCCCCCCTAAATCAAAGTGCCCCGGGGGGGCACTTTGCTTTAGGGGGGGGCCTTTTGATTATATATACTAATTTTAAATAAGGGCGTTTTAAGGGGTGGGCTTATTTGATTATGGGCCTTCTAGTCCTTATCCCTTCTTCTCCATCCCTTCCCCCATCCCTATTTCCCATTTACATCCCCCATCTCTTCTCTCCATCCCTTCCCCCCACCCTGCAATGACCGAAGGGAAGGGAGCTAGAAAGCATCTTCAAAAAAAAAGTACAAAAGATAATTTAACCTTCCCCCCCCCCCCCCCTACCACAAAACAATTTTTATTGGTGGAAGGGGATGTTATAAAATCTCAGCAGGAAGGATGAATAACCCCATTAAAAAAATTTTTTGGGGGGGGATAAGATATAAAGAATATATAAAGATATAAAGAACTATGTAGAAAATAAAAAAAAATAATTGTCCTTTCATCTACAGATATAAAAATCTCTTAGAAATATGGAAAACTTTGGGGTATAGTCACTTTTGTGGCAACGCCTTTTAAGGGGCATTTCATCGTATTTTCATAGTAGCTTTTATTAGGTTATTCTAGGTTAGGTTAGGTCAGGTGATTTCCCCGCAGGGTTAGGCAATTGGCCCCGCAGGAGCTATAAATATGTGAAAAGCTACTGTGAAAATATGAAACGCACCTTAAGAGGCAATGTCACAAAAGGGACTATACCCGAAATTTAAAAGATACAAAAATAGCCAAAAACGTTCTGAAAAGCAGTCCGACCTCCATGAATTTTTAATAGTTAAATATACTCCATAATGATGGGAATGTTAACATTAAGTTTTAGCCTTCTATCTTTAATTGCAGTTGAAAAAAATCACATTTCCCCCTTGGCATTACGTACTGACAGCCATAGTGAATTATAGAGAAGCTAAAAAGTTATATCAACATTAAGCTATAAAAATTGGAAAGAATTTTAATGAATATAATAGATTTTAAATCTGCATAAAATTTTAAGGATTTTTTATAAAATTCGTTTTTTATATAATTCATTCTTTAAAAGCGCAAGTCCAATTTAAGTTTATAAATTTTGACCAATAGGATAGGTGGATTGGAAACTACCTGCGCTCTAATTGGTTGAATGATGTACGTCACTTAAGCTTCTCCAATCAGGGCGCAGATAGTTTTCAATCCACCAATCACAGTATATTATTATTTATTATTTAACTTAATTTGTATTTGCACTTATAGATAAAGAATTATACAAAAAACGATTTTTATAAAAATTCCTTTGGTCGCTAGGGGGGGGGCGATTGCCCCAAATGCCCCCTTCGGTTCGCACGCCACTGGGGCCCATGGGAAGCTTCAAAAGAGGTAAAAACTCAATAGGTTCAGTACTTTTCGACATTTTTAGCTACAGACGAAAAAACCTTACTACTTTATTTGAAATTAAAGGCTGCGCTCCTTAGGAAAGTATGAAAATAATCTAATCCGAACTTAGGTATAAAAAAATAGTCTAAAACTGCCAGGGAACTATAAGAAGATTCCCTAAATTAAAAGAATTGAATCTGTTGAGTAGTTATTGAAAATATAAGTTTCAGCTAAAAAAAACCTTACTACTTTATTTGATAGGGTTACTATCATAAATTTAAAAAACATATTTTTTAAAAAAAATCTATTGATCATTTTTGACTGGTTTGATAAAACACCACAAAAAGACCATTATAAAAATACTTACTGGATCAGCTAAAAAGGGTCTCTTTAATCACCATCAAAATGGTATCAATTAATTTTAAGGGCTTTTTATACACCGAGAGAGAAAGAGAGAAAGAGAGAGAGAGAGAGAGAGAGAGAGAGAGAGAGAGAGAGAAAGAGAGAGAGAGAGTGGTTATCAAATAGGGGTGAAATCAATGTCAGGGGGGAGGGGACAGTGGACAGTTTATTTTTTACACTAGTCCCCAAAGTTTTATAATAACGTTTTCTTATTCGTTGGCTTAACATCACTGTGGACTTTCATTGAATTTAATTAGTTGGTTCTTTAAGTGTCCAAACGCTTTAACCCCTAATTTTAATCTACAATTTATTGTGTTATCATTGGGGATGTAAATCAATCTACCAGCCATTGTCTTATCCCTTTTGATCCCTGGATGGGATCAATGTGGGGTGTAAAATTCATTAGATACCGCAGAGCAACGCAATAATATAATTTTCTTGTATTCATTCGAATCCGGTGGATAGGAACCGGTTCTCATCCGTACGAAAAAACTATGTCTAGCATCGTATTATATCCAGCTTTTTACTAATATAAAAATGTACAATAATAAGAGTGCCTTAGGCACCTCGGGGCTAAAAAAACTGGTTTTAATCTTATAATTGTACATTCTATATCCGCGGAAAGCTGTTCCTAATAAGATGCGAGAAATAACTATTCCGTTAGTTTGTTTGTTCTTCTATAACTTTACAAGGAACTATTATTCAAATTAAAGAGAAAGAGAAAATCTTATTTCTCGTATTCATTCGAATCCGGTGGATAGGAACCGGTTCTCATCCATACGAAAAAACTATGTCTAGCATCGTATTATATCCAGCTTTCTACGAATATAGAAATGTACAATCATAAGATGATAAGATTAAAACTAGTTTTTTTAGCCCCGAGGTGACGAAGTCACCGGCTAAAAAAACTAGTTTTAATCTCATAATTGTACATTCTATATCCGCGGAAAGCCGTTTATAATACGATGCGAGAAATAACTATTATTGACTGATAGTTACAATTCAAAATCATTGTATATGCAGTTGAAACCAACAGCTGAACAAATTGGAAAAAAAATTGATCATTTCAACTGATTTTGAAGGACAACGCTTCATAGTAAAGATGACCTTTTTATATGCCCCCCAAATAGTTTTCTAGATCTATTTCGTTTGTTAGTTATTCCTTATTCCTGAATGTGTAGAGAGGCGTCTAGGGGCATTTGAGGAATTGGGGGGGGGGGGGAGGAGAAGTCCTACCTCAATTTTAGTTTGGAAGAGAAAAAGAAAATTATAATATGGTGGGGGGGAGGTTAGTTCACCCCCAGGGTTGATTAATCTTGGTAAGGTGGTGGTATTACCATCTCACGACCTATTAGAAGCTACACAGTAAAGAAGAACCATATCGGTTCAGCGGTTAGTAAAATCCTTCAGGACTACACACAGGACCTACAGACTGACATCCTGCTACTTTTATAGAAGGATATTGCATATATTTTCATCCATAAACAAAATCAATATTTTTCTAAAGAAGAGGCATTTTGATTTTCTTATTCAGCAGTAGGATTTTTTTTGTCTGAAGCTTAAGATCTTAATAACTACTAAACCTATTGAGTTCTCCTTTTTAGACAAGCTTTACTTAGCTCATGTGATGGTTTTAGGATATTCTCTTTTCATATTTGAGGCTTGGGATGGTTTTAAGCTACTTTACTACCCTCTTTCTGCTTCTTTGAATACAGAGCCCTTAGTATATATAAAAGTAACAGGATGTTTGTCTGGAAGTAAGTTATAAACTCTTTTTGGAGTAAGGTATCTATAGTCTCCCAAGAAACTATGCCACTGCCACCCAGAAACAAATGACCCCAACAAAACAAGGATGACAACATCCATAAAAGCGAAGCACTGAAAGAAACGGTAGGACAAACGAACATTAACATTTGTATAGTGTCAGAACTGAATAATCAGAATATAAATGTATAAGAGTTGAACCAAAATTGTAAGTAAATTTGTTGAAGAACTGCTTGATACAGGATAATGTTTATAAAACTTACATTTTTAGGACTTGATTATAGAGTTGCTTCGCTTATAACATTATACTTTGTTGTCCCAGGAATCAATCAGATCAATCGGATAATTAAATCAGATGAAAATTTGTTGTTAAAAAAGTGAAAAAATCGACATGTTTAAAAAGGACGTACGGACATTCTGGTAATGATTATAGAGTTGTTATCCTTTCTTAATCGTACCTAACTTCTAAAGGAATCACCATGCAAAGTTTTAAATTGCTAGGACAATTCTACATTGCCTAAATTACGAAAGGACGGACGAACGGACCGAAACTAATTTTAGAAAAGCTTCGTTTTTAAAAAGTTTTTTTTTAAACTAAAATGATTATCCACCGCTGTAGAATTATTGGTGGAGAAATTTGAACACTGCTAGTCTAAATAAAAAATGATAAAAGTTAGATACAATTTACTTTAAATTGTGTTGAATACTAATTGTTTTACTTTTAGTAATATTAGTATGTATTTTTTAGGCTTCTTTTTTATGGGCTTTTTTTAACCTTTTTCTATTTTTATATTAATACTTTTTAATTAAAATTGTTTAATACAATGATAGGCCGATTAAAACATAGATAAGAATTTTAATTGTATATTTTTTTTTTAATTAAGTGTTTTACATTGTAGATCAATAGAAAAAGATAAAATAATTAGCTTTTTCAAAAAACAAGGATGACATATATTAAAGCAATGCTAAACACATCGCTCACTATAATAGACAAGCAGGCGTTTCGTGAAAATAAATATTGAAATATGCCAAATAAGTACCCTCAAAAATTGGAACAAAACTTAACTGTTCTAATAATTTTAATGATGGTCCTAGAAATTGCCTTTTTAATACCAAATTAATTATTTAAATGATTTAAAATTGTTTTCATAGAATTTGTCCACGAAAAAGTAAATGAATATGGCAATAAAAATATACAAAAAAGTTTTTTTTTATGTGGTAACGCTATTTTGATTTATAATGGATACCAACATGTGTTTGTATCCTGTTGATAGATTTATTAATTTTTACTTTTTTGGTTTCAATTATATAAAAACAAGGATGACAACATCCATAAGAAGCGAAGCACAAACAATTAAATAAGAATTTAGATATTAGTTGTAAAAAGCATGCATTAGGGAAAAAATCACGAAACCTTTTCAACATTTGTTTTTAATTTCTTAATATTTATATTTCAGTACTATGACTAACAGACTGACGGTCAAAGTAAATTACATACTGGATGCTAAAAACGACGGGAAATTTAATTTTGATATTTTTACACATCAGCTTCAAAATGTCCAGACTTTTTTTGATTGGTTGTTACAAACTTACAGGGTCAGGGGCGTCCAAGCTTTTTATTTTGGGGGGGGTAAAAATTTTTTATGGGGGGGTAATTCGTTTTTGGGGGGGGTAAAATGGCGCGCGAAATCCCCCCCAAAATTTTTACCCCGGGGGTAAAATTTGCTTGGGGGGGGTAATTACCCCCCCTGAAATCTGTTAGCATTGGTAAATTTAGTTTACCCCCCCCAAATTTACCCCCGGGGTAAAATTTTTGGGGGGGGTAATTTAAATTTTATTAAATATATAGTATTAAAAATGCGCGCGAAGCACGCAAAAATTTTTTTTATTAGAGATTTTTTATGTTGGGGGGGGTATTTACCCCCCCAAAATTGTTTGGGGGGGTAAATACCCCCTCCTACCCTGGGGGTGCCTACAGCACCCCCAGGGTAGGGGTAAATTTTAAATGGGGGGGGTAAAATGAAAAAATTTTGGGGGGCACCCCCAAAATCGTTTAGGGGGGGTAATCACCCCATTACCCCCCCCCCCCTTGGACGCCTATGTACAGGGTCCACCAAAATTTAGCACATGAGGGGTAGTAATTAGGGGTTATACATCAAAATATTTTGCTTTGTCTTATTTCAGAAAATGTATGAGATCTAATCATTTAACTTTTTTTTATATTTTTTTTCATTAAAAAAGAAAATAAGAATAAGTTTACCAAACTATAGAAAGAAATAAAGATTTTTACCACTTAATGCAAAATATGAATAAATATACAGACATACCCTAAGTATAGGATAGCAGTGAAAAAAAATTTTAAGGAATTTTTATAGCAAGTTAAAAAAAAGATTAAACCATTTTGTTTTAATGGTTTAATATTTTATCATTAACAGTTTTGTTTGGCCTAAATACTTAGATTTTTTGCTAATAATATGTTATTTATCACAATAATATTTACAAATAATAATATATCCAACTTTCTTGATAAATGTTCTTGTTAATTATTAATTTACATGATAATTATTTATATAGTTTGATCAATATTGAATACAATATTTTTTAAAAACTTTCGCACTTTGATATTGTATGATTGGTGTTTATTTGATACAACTTATCAAAATAAATAAAAAATACATAATTTTAATGCTTATTTATTGCATGGTATTATAGACAGCTTTCTGCAGATAGAAAAATGAAAGAAATAAATGATTAATTTTAGTTTTGTCAACACATATTTTTTAGTATGGCTCATATTAGATTACATAAAAACTGTTTTTGATTATAATATTGATAGTATTTCTAAAATTGTTTATTGTTTACAAGTTTACTGTTAATTTTTCATCTGAGTTAACTTTGTTATTACTAAGCATAAACTTTTAATTAGATAAACATCCCATGATGATGAAGTTTAAAATTTCTTGCATAAAAGACTTGAATTAATATTATCATTTTATTTTTTTTTATTCATATAAAAATATCTGTAATAAAGCACAATACATCATTTTTCAGTATGGCTTAGAACCTGTTCTAATTCAGAGAATATCAAAAGGTATCAAAATCATTTTGAAAATTATTTTACTAACTTGAATTTTTGTGTTGTATTGATTTTACATTAGCAGCGCTGTATTGATCTTGTTTATACATATTTAATTGTTTTGTCAGGGGAGGGAAATCAGGGATCTAAAGGGATAAGACAATTGCCAATAAATTGATGTACATCCAAGATGATGATAAACTAAATTTTCCCTTTTATAGATTACAATTAGTGGTTGAACTATTTCAATTCTCAACTTAATGAACCAACCATCAAAAGTTGTTAAGTCAACGAATAAGAAACCATTGTTTAAAACTTTGGGGACTCGTGTAATAAACAGACCATTGTCCCCTCCCTTCCTAGAGGGAAATTATAATTAATGGGAATAAATCCACTGATTAACAAACTGTGAAGCAAACTTGGTTTCTAATGTAATCAATCAATTTTACCTTTTGCTCCCCTTTAAACATTTTTTTGTAAGTTGTGTTTTTATTATCAAAAGTGATGCTTTTCTATAGTTTGGGTTAATCTGTCCATATTTTTTAGCGCTTTGCATTAATTTAGACATGTTAGAAATGTTCTATTGACTTCAAACTTTGCTTGATAATTCATATAACCAATAGTTACGATTAATGAAGAATGGTATCTCCATAACTTTGGCTTTAAAGCTAATTATTATCTGCTAGTTTAGATTCCTACTCTACCATACTAAAAATACTTGATAGTATCATATTGCAGATAACTTTCCACTATGATTAAAACAAAAATAATAAAAAATACCAGTTTTGTTAGCCTGGGGCTCACAAAAATGGTTTTGATCTCATAAATATAATTTTAATATCCGCGGAAATCTTTCAAAATACAATGCGGTAAATAACTATTTTTAAATTTGAATAAAAAGTTAGACTCCTTAAAAAAAAACCTCTCTGAAAGGGTTTATTTAAATAGCGTTTTCTGAAGGTGCTTTAACATTTCTGCAAATACTTCTCATAATTGCAAACTATAATTGCAAATGAAACAACATTTAAATTATCAAATGTGCACTAACAATTTTTTTATCCTTATAACTAATGATTGAGCCTCTTGCAGTTAGTGGCTCTATACTCAAATATTGAAGAAAAAAATAGCCTACAACCATCCATTAACTTAAATCTTAGATTGAAATAGCCTTAAACCATCCCAGGGCCCATGGGAAGCTTCAATAAAATGTACAACTTAATACACTGTTAAAAATAATTTTTTTATTTAGTATCAATTGATACTCTGGAGAGTATTAGACCCGTAAGAACGCTACAACTATAAAATTAATATATAACACTATGTAATACTATATAACACAATAATTATTACTATACAGAACCCATACATTTTTTTAGTATCAATTGATACGCAAGAGAATGGTATAATAAAATAGTAACTATTCATACGTTCTAGGGTACGAATCTGTACTGTAAAGAATAATTGAAACAGACACCATTCGTGCACACCTCTCATGGAAGTGTTTTGTGCTTGGTCGTTTTAGACAAAGATGAAATGTTACTATTTATGCTCAGATTTATAATTTTGTTTTTTGTAATTATGACTGACCATAGTTTTTATTTTTAAGGATAATGTTTAGTCCTAAACATCTTTAAAGTAATTTTTTTACTAAATTTACATTTAAATTAATGTTTTATGGCTCTGCTTGGTATGTTTGTTGATATAACAAAATGTATATGTACATATAATAATCATATATTATAAACTGATCTTTCATACAAAGTAAAACAGTTTCATACTCTACAAAGTATCAAGAATTATGATAGAGGGTAACAACAATTGCGAAGGAGGGTAATGAAAAATTACTTCTACTGTACTGAATTTTATTCCCAAGAGCGTATTGGATAATACTCTACAGACAAATACATTATTTAGCACTACATGTTACTTCACAGAACATTACCTAATACTTAATACAGCATTGAAAACTTCCTTGTATCGTAATGAGGTTTTTTTCCTAGTACGTACGGATTGATACTATACATTAATGTGAAGAATATATAGTATTACCTGATGCTAAAAAAAAAAATTATTTTTAACAGTGTAGGTTCAGTAGTTCTCGAAATCTACAGCTACAGACGAAAAAACCTTACTACTTTATTTAATACTAGCGGCTACGCCCCTAAAGGCCTTTAGTGGCACATTCAATGTTTTTTTTTATATTTGAAATATGTCTATTTTGCGTTTGACGTTTATGTTGGCGTTGAACTTTCTTTCTAAAATCGAGTACGTAAAAAAAATTTTTTTTTGTGATTTCTCTTGGGAGGAAGGTGGTACCCTCCCCCAAAATAGTTATAAACCTTCCCGGGACTTATGAGAATCTACCCTGTTAAGGAGAACCCAATCGGTTCAGCGGTTAGCGAGATCCTTTGGTACAGACACACAGATACACAGACAAACAAACATCCTGTTACTTTAGTATAAGGACTAGAGTCTGCGTTTCTAAGGAAAGTAGGAAAATAACCTAATCCAAACTTAGATATAAAAATCAAACAGCCTGAAAAAAATCTATGGACCTAAAAGAAGCTTCCATAAAATGGAGAACTCAATCTGTAATAGTAAGCTTTAGCCAAAAAAAACCGAACTACATTATTTAATACTAGCGGCTACGACCCTAGAGACCTCTAGGGGCACTTTTGGAGGGGAGAGTCGAATTTGAGGAATCAAGAAAAGTAGGAAAATAACCAAACTTAAACATAAAAATTAAATAGCCTAAAACCAGCCATGGAACTATATGAACCTTCCCCAAAATGAAGTTATTGAAAAAGTAAGCTTCAGCCAAAAAAAAACCTTAATACGATGATAATAACGATCATTAAAACAATGTTTAGCTGGTTTGATAAAACACCAGAAAAAAAGACCATTATAAAAATACTTACTGGATCAGCTAAAAAGGGTCTCTTTAATCACCATCAAAATGGTATCAATTAATTTTAAGGGCTTTTTATATACAGAGGGAAAGAGAGAGAGAGAGAGTGAGAGACTGAGAGAGAGAGAGAAAGAGAGAGAGAGACTGAGAGACTGAGAGAGAGAGAGAAAGAGAGAGAGTGGTTATTAAATAGGGGTGAAATCAATGTCAGGGGGGAGGGGACAGTGGACAGTTTATTTTTTACACTAGTCCCCAAAGTTTTATAATAACGTTTTCTTATTCGTTGGCTTAACATCACTGTGGACTTTCATTGAATTTTATTGGTTGGTTCTTTAAGTGTCTTTAAATGTTTTAACCTCTAATTGTAATCTATAGAAGGGATAATTTTGTTTATCATTATTTGGGATATACATTAATTTATCTGTCATTATCTTATCCCTTTAGATCCCTGGATGGGATTAATGTGGGGTGTAAAATTCATTAGATACCGCATAGCAACTCAATAATATAATTTTCTCGTATTCATTCGAATCCGGTGGATAAGAACCGGTTCTCATCCATACAAAAAAAACTATGTCTAACATCGTATTATATCCAGCTTTCTACGAATATAAAAATGTACAATCATAAGAGTGCCTTAGGCACCTCGGGGCTAAAAAAACTGGTTTTAATCTTATAATTGTACATTCTATATCCGCGGAAAGCTGTTCCTAATAAGATGCGAGAAATAACTATTCCGTTAGTTTGTTTGTTCTTCTGTAACTTTACAATGAACTATTATTGAAATCAAAGGGAAAGAAAAAATCTTATTTATTGACTGATAGTTACAATTCAAAATCAGTGTATAAGCAGTTGAAACCAACAGCTGAAAAAATTGATCATTTCAACTGATTTTGAAGGGCAACACTTCATAGTAAAGATGACCTTTTTATATGCCCCCCAAATAGTTTTCTAGATCTATTTTGTTTGTTGGTTATTCCTTATTCCTGAATGTGTAGAGAGGCGTATAGGGACATTTGAGGATGGGGGGGGGGGGGAGGAGAAGTCCTACCTCAATTTTAGTTTGGAAGAGAAAAAGAAAAATATAATATGGTGGGGGGGGGGGGGGGGAGGTTAGTTCACCCCCAGGGTTGATTAATCTTGGTAGGGTGGTGGTATTACCTTCTCACGACCTATTAGAAGCTACACAGTAAAGAAGAACCATATCGGTTCAGCGGTTAGTAAATCCTTCAGGACTACACACAGGACCTACAGACTGCCATCCTGCTACTTTTATAGAAGGATATTCCATATATTTTCATCCATAAACAAAATCAATATTTTTCTAAAGAAGAGGCATTTTGATTTTCTTATTTAGTAGTAGGATTTTTTTATCTGAAGCTTAAGATCTCAATAGCTACTGAGCCAATTGAGTTCTCCTTTTTAGGCAAGCTTTACTTAGCTCATGTGATGGTTTTATGATATTCTCTTTTCATATTTAAGGCTTTGGATGGTTTTAAGCTATTTTACTAGCCTCTTTCTGCTTCTTTGAATACAGAGCCCTTAGTATATATAAAAGTAATAGTATGTTTGCCTGGAAGTAACTTCAGATCTCGCAAACCCCTGGACATATATGGGTCTCCTTTACAGTACAGCATCATATAGGTCCAAAAAAGTTATATAACTCTTTTTGGAGTAGGGTATCTATAGTCTCCCAAGAAACTATGCCACTGCCACCCAGAAACAAATGACCCCAACAAAAAAAGTTTTTTTTAAAACTAAAATGATTATCCACCTCTGTAGAATTATTGGTGGAGAAATTTGGACACTTTTAGTTTAAATAAAAAATGATAAGTTAGATACAATTTATTTCAAATTGTGTTGAATACTAATTGCTTTACTTTTTGTAATATTAGTACGATTGCCGTCGTATTTTTTAAGCTTCTTTTTTTATGGGCTTTTTTATAACCTTGTTCTATTTTTATATTAATACTTTTTAATTAAAATTGTTTATTTCAATGATAGGCCGATTAAAACATAGATAAGAATTTTAATTGTATTATTTTTTTTAAATTAAGTGTTTTACATTGTAGATCAATAGAAAAAGATAAAATAATTAGCTTTTTCAAAAACAAGGATGACATATAATAAAACAATGCTAAACACATCGCTCACTAGAATAGACAAGCAGGCGTTTCGTGAAAATAAATATTGGAATATGCCAAAAAAAATAATCTAAGTACCCTCAAAAATTGAAAAAAAAACTTAACTGTTCCAATAATTTTAATTGCCATTTTTAATACCAAATTAATTATTTAGATGATTCAACATTGGTTTCATAGAATTTGTCCACGAAAAGGTAAATAAATATGGCAATACAAACATACAAAAAAATTGTTTTATGTGGTAACGCTATTTTGATTTATAATGGATATCAACAATAACATGTGTTTGTATCCTATTGATAGATTTATTAATTTTTACTTTTTAAAATTCAATTATATAAAAAAAATATAATAGAATAACAGGATGTTTGTTTCTCTTTCTGTCTGTACCGATGAATCTCACCAACCACTGAACCGATATGGTTCTCCTTTACAGGGTAGCTTTTCATTGGTTCTGAGAAAATATATATCGCCCCTAAAAAAAAAACACCCCCCTTTTTCCTTTTTAAATCTAAAAGAAGGTGTATCAACTTTTTTTTTATAGCTAGCCGGTTCTTTTAGTAAGTAGTAGATGTAAAATTTTTCATAGAATTCAGATATGCAATCGGTTTTTTTGTAGACCTCTTATTTTTTAAGTAATTTAAGTTTTAAAAAAAAAATTAAGTCGATTTTAAGGTACTAAAATGCAACAAAAAAAAGAAAGAAAATGGCCATTATGAACAAAAATAGTAAGATCTTTAATTTGACACCTTACTTTTTTAATTCTGTTGCAGGTAATTATTGAAAAAATCGATTTTTTTAAACCCACGAGAAAAAAAACTTTGAACTTAATTTTATCATTTCACAGGTAAAAAAATATGGGTTCATATATACCTTTAGAATCAGAAAAATATTACGAATCCATTGTAAGCAAAATTGAAAAAAAAGTTTACAATATAGTATATAAACTACAATAAAAGGAATTATATGAAAATATCATATTATATTATACAGGCAACGTCTTAATTCTTGAATTGAGTATAAAAATGGGAAGGGGGTAAAGAGGGGGTAAAGAGGGGGTAAAAAAGGGAAGACGAAAGTGTTGCCTGAACAAAAAATATAATTGGCCATTTGTTTATTTTTTATTTTTTACTTTTTTTCAATTTTGCTTACAATCAATTCGTAATATTTTTCTGATTCTAAAGGTATATATGAACCCATATTTTTTTACCTGTGAAATGATAAAATTAAGTTCAAAGTTTTTATTCTCGTGGGTTTAAAAAAATAAATTTTTTCAATAATTACCTGACAAAATTCAAAAAGTAAGGTGTCAAATTAAAGATCTTACTATTTTTGTACATAATGGACATTTTCTTCCTTTTTTTGTTGCGTTTTAGTACCTTAAAATCGACTTAATCTTTTTTTAAAAAACTTAAATTACTTAAAAAATAAGAGGTCTACAAAAAAACCGATTGTATATCTGAATTCTATGAAAAATTTTACATCTACTACTTACTAAAAGAACTGGCTAGCTATAAAAAAAAAGTTGATACACCTTCTTTAAAATTAAGTTGTCGAAATGAACCATCCCCTTTCCCCCTCAGGTACAACTAGAGGCCTCTAGGTACGTAACCGCTAGTATAAAAAATAGTAATAACGACAGGTCAGCAAAAATTTTAGCTAATTTTTCTCATAGAAATTTGAGAGAACCAGGAGAATCTTAACATAAAAATTTAGCCGTGTATCTAAAACTATCAGCTACGCCCCCTAGAAGCCTCTAGGGGCACATAAGGTAGGAGGGGGAAAAGTCGACCTCATCCCATTATAAATTTGAGTTTCGAGAGTAAAAAAATATTTTTTTGGGGTGGGAGGGGGGTTAAGACACCCTCCTCAAAAATAGTTTAAAACCTTCCAAGGACCTATAAGAAGCTTCCCTGTAAAGGAGAAAAATATCGGTTCAGCTGTTAGCGAGATCCTTCGGGACAGATAAAAAACGCTTACTACTGTATATAATAGGATAGACGCCAAGTAAATCAATTATTTTGATACAAATATCAAAAGAAATCATATACCAAATGCTCACTGAGTGGTGCATAAACTTCATATAGAAATTTAGACGTCTGAATTTAATATCTGCCGAGAAAATAAACTACAAAATATCAAAGGAATTAAAGAGTAGTTTCGCAACTAATTTTCTGAGACATTAATATTATCATTTATCAACATTTTAAGTGTTATGTGTCTAATCTATAAATTCTTATGGTGAAGTAACAGGATGTCTCTCTGTCTGTACCAAAGGATCTCGCTAACCGCTGAACCTTACAGGATAGCTTCTCATAGGTCGTGGGAAGGTTTGTAACTATTTGGGGGGAGGGTACCAACACCCTCCCGAGAGAATTTGTCCCTAAAAAAAAAACATATTTTTTTTTATTTTTAAATCTAAATTAGAATATAGGGTAATCGTATTTAACTTCCCCCCCCCCCCCTCCTTAATTGCCCCTAGAGGCCTTTAGTAAAAAAAATAATAAGACAAGTAGTTTTTTTTCTAATCTATGCTTTTTTTGTCTGATTTTAAAAAAGTAATGACACATGGCATATTGAAATTTAATTTATAAAGTGATTACGCATAAAATATCAAAATTTAATTTTCATTCTAATTTTTAAAAGTGAAGCTTTTATATAATTAGGGCGGTCCGTTTGTCCGTCAGTTCGTCCGTCTGTCCGTACGTAACGATTAGCTTTTTTTGTTAATTTAGGCACCTTAAAATTTTCCTATCGATTTCAAACTTTGCATGGTGATTCCTGTTAGTAAAGATTTAGAAAGCGTAGCAACTCTATAATAGTAACCAATTTGTCCTTACGTCTATTTAAAACATGTTGTTTTTTAACTTTTTAACAACAAATTGTGATGTGATATTATTATCCGATTTTTTAAATACTGATTCCTAGGATAACAATGTAACATTATCCTGTATTTAAGCAGTTTTTTCAAAAAAATTTACTTATAATTTTGTTTAAGATCTCGGTAACCACTGAATCGATCAGATTCTACTCTTCAGGAAATATACCTACTGGTCCTGTGGTGATTTTAGGATATTTTCTTGGGGGGTGGGACACCCACAACTCCCCAAAAACAAAAAATACCCCCTCATTTTTTTCGAATTTGACACTGGGGCAGCTCCAATTTTTTTTTATTACCTCTTGTGGCAAAGCCCCTAGAGGCGAAGCTGCTAGTACATATATATTCTGATGATTCAGTTCTGACAGTTCAGTTTCGCTACTTAAGTATGTTGTCATCATCCTATTATATAAAGTAGTGAGGTTTTTTTTTTGTCTGAAGATTAAGATCTTGGAAAATGCTGGTTTTAATTGGTTGTTCTTGTTTCAGGGTAGCTCTATTAATGACTTAGGATGGTTTTAGGCTATTTTCCTGACATAGACACCCTCACCCCTTCTCTCTTTCTCCCTGTATCCCCTAGAGGATAGGGGCGGAGCAGCAAGTTGTTAAATATATCCTTATAATAAAGTAACAGAATGTCTATTTGTCTGTACCGAAGGATCTCGCTAACCGCTGAACCGATTGGGATCTCCTTAACTGGGTAGCTTCTCATAGGTCCTGGGAAGGTTTATAACTATTTTGGGGGAGAGTACAACCATTTTCTTAAGAAAAATCACAAAAAATCGATTTTTTGAATATTCTAGAGACTTGAACGAAACAATATACACGAAAATTTATTAATATTTAAGAGAAGCAACATAGATACGAGACTAGAGGCCTCTAGGGTCGTATCCGCAAGTAATTTACAAAGAAAGATATCCCATTAACCTCTCTTTTAAAGAAACTGTTTAAGTTTAAAAGGGACGAAAAATATTAAGTGGAAACCTTGATAAGGGAATAGAATTTTAATAAAATAGTAATCAATTAATACCGCAAAAAAATAGCTACATAAGCAGAATTCAATTGAAAAACTATTGTTTACATAAAGTTTTTTTTCTTGGAGGCAATATCTCTTTTGGGGGAGTTTAGTCACCTACTAAATAGCATAAAACCTTCTAGGCCAATTCAGATTTCCCCTAGCCAATTACGAGATCATAATAGACAAACATGCCTAAAAAAGAAACAATTTGCAATTTTACATGTGAATGTGATTTAAAATTTGGATTTTAATTATTTGTTATATAATACACTAGCGGCTTCGCCCCTAGCCTCTAGGGGCTTTGCCCCAAGAGATGGTAAAAAAGTGTAAGGTGAAATTTGTAAGGACCAAGGAAATCTTTTACAAAGGACCAAGGATATTTCTTACAAAAAAAAAATTGGGAGGATTTTTTTGTTTTTTGGGGGGTTGGGGGTGTCCCACCCCCCAAGAAAATAGCTTAAAACCACCACAGGACCAATAGGTATATACCCTGAAGAGTAGAATCCGATCGGTTCAATGGTTACCGAGATCTTAAGGGACAGACAGGTTTGTATGTCTCAATTCACTTACCTCTTGCAGTAAGATTTTGTTTGTATATCCTAACCTTTGTTAATTTATAAATCTCTTACCTTAGGTAATATTTCTGAAGTTCAGAGATTGAAATTTTGAATGCCACAAATGGTATTATATATATTTAAAAAAAACTGCCTCATACTCAATCTAGATAAGGGTCAGTTTTTTTTAATTAGTTTATTACAATGTTTTCGTTTTTTAGTTCTTCATTAGTAGCTTTAAATTTGTTGAGTTAGAGGTTTGGAGAAGATAAAAGATTATGAAATTTTCTACACAATTTTCCTCTTTTGATTTTATTCTACAAAACGATTTTTTTTTGCCCATAGGATAGGAGGAAAATTAATTTATCCATTGTCCTTTTCCTGTGGCCCTTAAATTTATTATGTCCATTTTTATCAGTTGAATAATTTATTATACTTTAGGATGAAGAGACTTTTATCCCTGTCAACTGTCATCCTGTTATATGTAACAGTCCTCAGCCAAGGTAAGAGTTAATATTTATAATTCAAAACATATTTTTGTAAGATCTCTTAAACAGATACATGAACAAAGTACCTATGGCATTAGCTATAAATTGTGGGTACTGAAATCTGGTCCTCATAAAAGTTGGATGAATTCTTGACAAATGTCCTGCAATCTAAGGGTTATATAGTAAAAGTCAAGTTAAAGAAAATTAAGTCATGCTTGACTCTAATATATAAAGGTAGTTACTTTTAAAAGTATTAAAATCATATAAAGGTTATTTTTTTTCCAGTGGCTGATGGAGGTTCATTATTGAAACAAAGAAGTGATCATAGACGTCAACAGCTGAGCTGCTGCCAAGGTGACAACATTCTGTCCTGTCAAGAGTTTGATATTGACCTGAATGTCCTGGGTGATGATAACCTCTTTCTGGAACCTCTCAACACAACTCTTACCTTCCGTGGGCTGGTGTTCATGAGCAGCAATTCTTACAACTATGGCAATGATGATGTTGAGTTCATCATTACTGCTAATGTTGAGATAGAAAGTGTTTATGGTCATGCCGCTTTTGACAATGGCAAGTCCTATGTTATTGAATACTGTGGAGATAATAGCCATGTTCTGAAAGAGCTAGATGTTGAAAACTTAGGTTCAAATGAAGGAGTAGATTTTGTTGATGAAAATCAAGGTACAAGTGAAAAGTTTAGGGCAAAGAGACAAGCTGTTAGCGATACCACAACAATAGTTACCTATACTGTTAAGGTTTACTACACTCCTCAGTTTGCTGCTACAACAGCTGATATTGAAGGATTTGTTGATCAGGTTTTAGAAGAGACAAATCAAGGGTACCGCAACTCAAAAGTTCCTCTAATTGTAAAGAAACATTGTATTGAACTTGCTAACATAAGCGACACTTATGATGGAAGGACTATGATAGGCAACTTTATGCGAATGAAGGGAACAGTTGAAAACTTACGAGGAACTGCTGATGCTGCTGCTCTTTTAGTAAACTCATTCGGTTTATGTGGTATTGGTTATCAGAACGGCATAAGCAGTGGTAATACTGTCTCAGTAACAGCCAAGAACTGTGCACTAGGTAAATACACATTTGGTCATGAGGTAGGGCACAACATTGGACTACACCACAACATTCAAGAAGATTCAAATTCAGCTTTTGCTGACGGACATGGTCATCTTATTGCCAAAGGATCTGCATCAACTGGCTACAGAACCATTCTTGCCTATCCAGCTCCTGGCCACGGACCAGCCAACTATTACTCCAATCCTGATGTCAACCATCCACATACTGGAACACCCACAGGTGTATCAGGAGTTTCCAACAATGCCCGAATTTTAACTGTTCAAAGGTTTGATCTTGCCAATGTTGGAGATGAAAGCAGTGGATGTTCCTCTCCACCTACCACAACTCCAGCTTCATGTTCCATTGATAACAAATATCAAAGCTTTAGGCATTAATACAAAGGTCAATATTCTAAATCTCAATGCCAAGCCAGATGCAAATCAAGCACTGAATGTTTATCCTGGATTGTCTATGGCTACAATTTGTGCTACTTTTTGGTAGGCAGGCAATACAGTTACAGTTCATATGCAACAGGCCCTAATCCCGACCTTGCCTCCTGTAACCTGTTTAAGTCTGAGTGTGTAAGATCGAATTACCTACATAAGATACATTAGTCGTGCTTCAGGAATAGCGAGTGGAGATGCTTGCCATGCCAGGTGCAAAGCTATGCAAGCTTTCGGATGTACCCGATGGAATCTGGACAAGAGTTCAAACATCTGCCACATGTATAGTGAATACTACAACAGCTATTGGAACTGGACCTCTGGACCAAAATTTTGCTAATATGATGGACAATGTTTTACTGGCTGCTATCGATAACTACTAGATTTAGGGATTTTATAAATATCTATTCATTGTGTGTTTATTTACAAATATCATATTGCTTAAAAATTGCTTATATATTGCTTAACCTTTTCTAAATAAAATTGCATTTCAACATTGTGCTTGCTTATTTTCCTTATTTTGTATCTTTTACCAGCTCTTCACTCCACTTAAAAGAGCATATGGATTTCAGATATCTTTATTTGTCTCTGTGAAAGAATGTAGTGTCTGCCTCACTATCAACATAGCCAGCTATCTCTTTCTTATAGATCATAGGCCACGCACAATGGTTCTCCAACCCTCTTTGGATTTGGCATTAGTAGAGGCAATTGACTTAGGATTTTCCTCCTCCAGGTTGTTTTTGGTCTAGTTTTAATTCGGGATTTCAAGGCTTGATTGCTTAAATCAGCTTTTCCTTGTCATTCCATATCTTAGTGATCAAAGGTTGGAATGCCTCAGCAGATATATCTAGGTCAACTTGTATGACCTCAATGTCTATTATTCTGTAGAAGCATATGCTACTATGATTCTTAGTTTGATGTTTTTTTTCTGAGGATTTGAAATAAGCCTCCATAATTCTTGGACCATGAGGTTGCTTACTGATCATGGCCTGCTCTGCTTGCTTGGTAAGCATAACAGCCACATCTTGGTTATGTCCTAGATCCTCATTCTAGGATCATTGATGCATGGTTCAGGATGGATTTTACATCTTTGGTCTCCCATCTCAGTGTCTTGCCTAATATACATTAAAGGAACCATGCAAGAAATATACAGCTTTAACTGCCACGAGTAGACCCAATACTCAAAATTTGAAGCCTCCAGCTTTAATAACAAAAAAGTTATAGACAATTCAAAATCATATTTTTCGTACAATTTTGAAAATTTTTGAAAGTTTTTCATTGCTAATAATAGAATTTTCATTATTAAAATACATCGCCTAGAGAGAAGATTATAAGCTTATTTTTGGCAGAAACTTAGGATGCCAGTAACTGCTAACATTTTTACAATAAAAACACTCTTCTTTATAATCAAAATCATTAAAAAAAATTCAGTTTAATTTGCATTGTATTGAGAGTACTGTAGCACAGGGAGTAAGGGAGGGGACAATGGGCAATTAATTCAATATAAGAGTTATCAAAGAAAGGGCATGAAATCCAGTTTAATCCAATAAATTTGTAGGAAATTATAAAGGGATTGTTAATTGAATAATAGATTTCCATAGCATCATGTAAAGTGAAATCACAACTTGTTTTTGATGAAATATATTGAGGTTTTTTGGTGTGATTTTTATATTAAAAGATTATTGGACCCGGCCAGCTCCTAGCAAGAATATGACCGCCCCTTTTTATTCTGTTTATTTCCCTTGCCCCTTTCCCCCACCTCCCTTCTCCCTTCTCCCCGTCTGCTACATTCCAAACTAACACAACAAGTGTTATTTCCCTTCCCCCCACTTCCCTTATCCCGTCTCCCCGTCTGCAATATTCAAAACATACATAACGAGTAGTGGCATTCTATGCGCAAGTCCCCAAACTCAGTCAGAAACTGCTAAATTCTTGCACATTCCCTTTAAGCCAACCCCAAAGTCTGAGACTCCTAAAAATTGAATATTCGATCCATTGTCCCCTCCCTTACTCCCTGACTGTAGCATGAGAAAGCCAGCCTTTAGGATTTCTAGCCAATCAGAAGGCTAAGTCTGCGCTAAGTTCGCTGAACAACCAATTACAGCTGATCATCGTAATACTTACATTAGTTTAATTTTTTCCCACTTTGATTTTACTCTTTCAAACGCAATGTAAACCAAATTTTTAAAAGACATTTTGACTATAAAAAGGGGTGTTTTAATTGTAAAAATGTTATCAGTTTCTGGCAGTCTAAGTTTCTGACAAAGATACGCTTTTAATTTATGCTTCCAGACAACGTAATTTAATATTGAAATTTCCATCATAAGCAATGAAAATCTTTCAAAACTTTCATTGAACTAAAATAATCATTTTGAAATGTCTGTAACTTTTTTGTTATTGAAGTTGGAGGCTTCAAATTTTGGGTATTGGGTCTACTCCTGGCATGCGTTCAGCAGTTAAGGGACGGACAGACAGATGGATAGACAGACGGACAGACATCAATCTACTTTGTATTATAGATAGTTGATGTAGATATCTGATCTTTAACATGGATCTAAAGGGATAAGACAATGGCCGATAAAATGATGTACATCCTAATTGAATTATCATACAATAAATTACCCCTTCTAGTGATAAAAAATAGTGGTTGAAACGTGTAGACACTCATCTTAATGAGCCAACCAATCAAAATTTAATAAAAGTCCCCAAAGTTATAAAATCAAAGAATAAGAAAAATTATTTTAAAACTGTAGGGACTAGTGTAATAAAGTACAAAAAAGTAAATCAAATTTTGTGATAACAATTAAAGTTTGAAAACTTAATCTTTCCATATTCAAATTTTGTGTATCATCATTGGTGATGTACATCAAATTGTAGGCTATTGTCTTATCCCTTTAGATCCCTGGTGGGGAGCGGCTATGCACAAATAAGTAAATTAAACTTTATGACACCAATTAAAGTTTGAAAACTTAATCCTTCCATATTTAAATTTTATGTATCATCATTGGGGATGTAAATCAATTTATAGGCCATTGTCTTATCCCTTTAGATCCCTGGTGGGCAGCGGCAACGCACAATTAAGTAAATCAAACTCTGTGGCACCAATTAAAGTTTGAAAACTTAATCCTTCCATATTTAAATTTTGTCCCCTCTACCACATAAACATTAGCGAAGCTAATCTATAATTTATTTTGTCTGTTTGTCCGTCATGACATAGCGCTGCTTTTCACGATTGTTATTAAATATATTTTTTTTGTAAATTATCTTAAGATTCCTTGGTACATAGAATAAAACCTGCTTTAAAACCATATAAAAATCCCTTAATACTGAAAACTTTTTATCTAGTAGTTACAGAGATTTTAAAGGACGAACAAGCAACTTTTTACATGAATAAGCCACTTAAGGGGAGAAATATTTTTTGATTAATTTTAGTTTAAATTCCCCTAATTAAACCATTTGAAATATATTATGCTTTATCTTATAAATCAGGGATCTTAAGGGATAAGACAATGGACGGTAAGTTGATGACATAAATTCCCTATGACGTGAGACTAATATACCTAATATGTAGATTGAAATTATTGTTTAAAAGTTTGTAACTAACCAATCAAAATTTAATAAAAGTACCCAAAGTTTTTGAGCTAACGAATAAGATAACCTGATAATCTAACTTTGAGTACCAGTGTAAAACGTGGAAAAACAACAAAATACCAGTAAAGTGTTACACAGTAATACACAGTTCTTTCGCGAAAACCACTAAAAAATATGCCTATGAATAAGGGATAATTCAGGTACAGAAAAAAATATATTTTGGGGATGTACATCCTCCAACCCTTTCTTCAAGTGCCCCCCCCCCCCCCTCCATTCCAACCAGAGGTTTCCATAGGGGCGCAGCAGCCACTAATATAGATAAGATTAATAGACCCTAAATTATTCATTTATGAAAATGTTTTTATAATCTCTGTGTGAAAAATAGAAGAAACAGAGATATAAAGGGATAAGTCAATGGAAAATAAATTAATTATATCCCCAATGAGATGATAAACAAAATAATCCCTTCTGTAGATTACAATTACTGATTTAACGCACAATTTAATTCACCAGCCAATCATAATTCAATAAAAGTCCCCAAAGTTGTTGAGCCAACGGATAAGAAAAAGTTATCATAAAACTTTGAGGACTACTGTAACAAACAGCCCAATGACCCCTCCCTCCCTAGGAAAGATAAACATACACACAGTATTTAATAGCACGTATGAATCTAAACAAAAGTAACAATTTGGACGCCCTGCAGGGGTTAGGAGCAATTTATGTGAGAAAACACCAATATAAAACTTTGGGGACTAGTGTAACAAACAGCCCAATGTCCCCTCCCTCCCTCCCTAGGAAAGATAAACATACACACAGTATTTAATAGCACGTGTGAACCTAAACAAAAGAAACAATTTGGACGCCCTGCAGGGGATAGGAGCTATTCATGTGAGAAAAGGGGGATTATTAGAATTATAATCATAACATTACCTAAAATAACTTAAGGGATAAGACAATGGACGATAAATTAATGTGCAATGTACATCCCCAATGACGATAAACAAAATTATGTAGCATAAAATTATTAGTTAATTGAAAAGTCGGGACACAGAGCTAGGTTGAAACCAACCAATCAATCAAAAAGTACCCAAAGAAGGCTCCATTCATGGGAGTATGGGAGAATTACCATACATATTATCATAATATTACCGAAAAATGTGAAAATAATAATTAATGGACTATAATAACAACCCAAATAACGCAGGTTAAATACATTTATACTCGTTATTTATAAGCAAACAAGATTATGTTTCTTTAACTTATTGTCAATCGTCTTATCCCTTTGCTGTTTACTGTCCCTCCTCCAATCACAAATGCTAGGAGCGCAGCCGATAAGCTCTAGAGCCCTATAGAACACGTTTTTCGTGTTAAAAAATCAATATCTGAGTAACGAGTTTATTTAATTCTATATGTGGGATTTTAATCTAAAATGTAAATTAGTTATTGAAAGGGGAAATTTAATCTTAAATTCTAATCGCATAAAAGTTTTGTTTGTCCGTTCCTGACAGGGACGTTTAGGGATAAAACAATAGCTGAGCTGGATCTTTAAATTATTTCAATAGAGCGCCAAATCGGGGTGCGCCGAATTTCAGCCAATCACAGCGCGGCCTTTCGTAAAATGCTGTGCTCTAACTGGTGGAAAGTTGGCTCACCCCGATTTGGCGCACCATTGAAATGATTTAAAGATTTAGCTCTGAAAAAGTCATGTACAGGTATAATTTATTTATCATAGTAGTAGGTATATATAAATTTATAGTCCATTGTCTTATCCCTTTAAGATCCTTGAATTTTACGTTTTTATTTATTTAAAATAAAAGTTTAACATACAGTTACATGATGAACTGAAATTTAATATCCTAATGTGTACACAGTTTCCTCGGTGTTTCCTCATCCTATCTCAATATTTACTACTAGCTAAAAAAAGCTTCAAACTTCCAAAAAAATCATAATTTGAAAAATTAACATTTTGAATGTATAATGTATTAATCGTTTATACATTCAAATTTAAATTTTTTTGAAGTTTTTAGCTAATAGGAAATATTGAGATAGGATGAGGAAACACCGAGGAAACTGTGTACACATTAGGAAATTAAATTTCAGTTCATCGGTTACATATAATCTTTCAAAGACGAGGGAGAGGGCAATGCAACTTTAAGTGTGATAATCTTGATTGCCAAAGATGAAGTTTTGCGTTCGTCTGTTATCCTGTAACGATAGATCTTACTAACGGTTTTAGCGAAGCCCGGAATAAAGCAAAGTCTTTTATTTATGAAGCAAGAAGCCTCCAATTGGCTACGTCATAATCTGTGGAGCCACTTTTTCTTTCTTCTATTTATTTTGTTAGTTATTTTTGCTGAGCTACTTATAAACATAATTATATTAATTTATTCATATCCTTTGGTATCCCTGACCTTTTTGTCTTATCCCCTTATATCTCTGGATTTTTAAATACCCTGGTTGTTCTATCTCCCACGCTTCACCAAAGGGTTTTAGGATCAATAAATCAATTTTGGTTGAGTTACCTCTCTGAGTGAATTCCAGGGGTCTAAAGGGATAAGACAATGGCTGATGAATTCATGTATGTTTTAGGATCAATAAATCAATTTTGGTTCTCCCTCCGTTACAACTTTCAGCATGACATGGACGGACAGAAATATCAAGAAACAAAATAGTGAAAACTTAACCAGCAATAATAATGTATAAACAGCTTGACTTCTCTAAATACTAATTTTATTCTTCAGTATCTATGCAGCATAACCTAATTCTAAATACTTTATCAATAAAAGTAAACTTTAATTTTGAATGATAATTTAATAAAAAAGAAAATAGTTTTTTTCATATAAAAATGTTAAATAATAAAATTTATGTATATTAATGTATTTTTAAACACCCCCCCCCCCCCCTGCTGATTATTTTCTAAAAATATCCCTTTCAGTTTACTTTTAACATCCAACTAAACTCAAGGTATTTTCTTCTTTTTTTAGCATCATTTTCTGCCGTTATAGTTCTACAAATTTCTTTATTTTTACCTATCTTTTAATATGTAAATTAAATTAATATGATTTATGTCATTTAGACTGAAGAGGGTGCAATGTCCACCGAAATATATTTCAATAAATAGCTGGGAAGTATCAAAGACTTTTTGACTCAGTGAATTTACCAAAGATGATAACATCCATAAAATGTAGAAGCGAAGCTCTAAATTCAAAAGAAAGGACATTATAATTGGGGCCGAAGCCGCTAGTATTCTTATATTCTAGTATATAGTACTCAAAGTTTTAAGCCAAGTGTGTTTAAAACTTTGGATACCAGTGTAATCAACATTTAATTTTCTCCATCATCATTAGAAAGTGTCTGATTTGTAAAAACAAACATTAGAAAATAAAAAACATTTTGACGAAGAGGTTGCGTGATTTTTATTGAATAAATATTCTGTTATAAATAGTCATGTTTTAGTTGTTTTTGTATGCATGTGTGTTCATTAAGATCTTGTAAACGGCAGAACCAGACGCTCCACCAAATTAAAAAAGAAATGCGTGGGGAACTCCTTCACCCCCCCCCCCCACCCTCCCGTCCCCTCTAAGAACGTCCAAGAAGCAACAAGATTTAAAGTTGAAAAAATGTGTGTGGGGGGGGGGGGAGGTATAAATTTTACTCCTCAAAACTTTACCAACCCTCTGCGATACGATTTTTATCCATTGACCCCCCCCCCCCCCTCCACTTCTCTCCTTCCAGTGAGGATAGAGGCGAACCCACTGGTTTATAAAAATGTAAGAGACAATCCCAGAATAAACAAATATTTACTTTTGGGGTGGGAATCAAATATGGTGTTCCCAATTTTCAAAAAAAAAGTAAGATTAACCTTTTAGTATAAATGTTAAAAATATACAGGGATACAAATTTATTACCTCCTATCTATATATACAGTTTTCCACGAATTATAAATTAAAAGTTATAGGATTAATTAACTATTCCTGTTTTGTTGGCCCAAGGGCTTGATATAGTTATTACCATGCAACTCCTCTTATTCAGTAATTCTTCAAATAAACTAGTTACACTATAAGTCTTTAGGGCACTTTTTTGGATGGTAATTTTCTTCTAAGGGCAAAATATCCTGATGTAGCATGTCATAGATCCTGAAAAGGTTTATATATATTTTTTACGAGGTATACCACCACCTTCCCAAGTAAAATTATCCCTAGAAAGACGTGTCCCCCCCCAAAAAAAAATTTTTTTTTGAAACTAAAATGGGGTAGAAACTAAAGGGTGTCCCCCCCCCAAACAAAAAATTTCTTTTTGAAACTAAAATGGGGTAGAAACTAAAGGGTGTCCCCCCCCCCCAAACAAAAAATTTCTTTTTGAAACTAAAATGGGGTAGAAACTAAAGGGTGTCCCCCCCCCCAAACAAAAAATTTCTTTTTGAAACTAAAATGGGGTAGAAACTAAAGGGTGTCCCCCCCCCCCCCCCCAAACAAAAAATTTCTTTTTGAAACTAAAATAGGGTAGAAACTAAAGGGTGTCTGTCCCCCACCAAACAAAAAATTTCTTTTTGAAACTAAAATGGGGTAGAAACTAAAGGGTGTACCGCTAAAAGACAGATAAAGAATGACAAAACATTGATAGATTGCAAATAAAAATATTTAGACACCATTCAAAAAACACCTTTACTCCACCTTAAATCAGGTAATTGGATAACATTTTTTCATTTATTTGATTGGTCGACAATATTGTACATACAATGGACGTACATACATAATTGATTAGTAGCGAAGCTACCTCATATTTTGTGTTGTCATTTTGTATTAATGTATAATTGCATATAAAAACTATTAAAACAACTTTGGATTGTAATTTTAAAACTTTCAAAACAGCTTTTTGGTTGTTATAAGGTGAATATCTTTTGGGGGGTTTATTCAAAAATAGATAAAAGTAAGTAACTCATAAAAAGCTTGTTACTGATTCTAAGGGTATAAAAAGAAAGGCAGAGAGACATACACCACGCTCTTTTGTATAATTTTTAATAATAACATCTTGTTATAGATCTATATCAAGAATAGTTTTGTTTACAAGAAGACAGCAAAAACAAAGTAAGAATTTAACAGAGAGATAGAGGGCATGTGTCTAAGGGGATAAGACTATGGCCGATAAATTGATGTACATCCCCAATGAGGATACACAAAATTACTCCTTCTGCAGATTAAAATTATTGTTTGAAACGTTTGAACAAACAACTTAATGAATAAACCAATCAGAATTCACCAATGTCACAAAAGTTGTTGTGCCAATGAATAAGAAAACGTTTTCATAAAACTTTGGGGACTAGTGTAATAAACAGCCCATTGTCCCCTCTCTCTCTGGATAGAGGGAATTTATGTGAGATTTAAAAGGATAATAGGAGAAAAAAGATAGAGGAAAATAAGGGAGAAGAAAAAGAAAAGGAAAATGAGATAATGAAAGAAAAAAGATAGAGAGCGAGAAAATGATAAGAGACACAGAGAGAGAGAGAGAGAGAGAGAGAGAGAGAGAGAGAGAGAGAGAGAGAGAAAGAGAGAGAGAATATCTACGCGTAGAGACTGTATACCAAAAAGAAAGAAAGAAAGAGAGAAACTAATTAAGTGACAGAGAAAGAAAGAGGGAGGGAGAGAGAGAGACAGAAAAATAGAGAGATAGAGATAGTTAGATAAAGAATATCTACGCGTAGAGACTGTATACCAAATTATTCATACGGACAAACATAAACTAATTATATAATACCAAATCTAAGGAAAATATTTTGAAAATAAATCAAATTTTATTGACACTAATTTAATTATTTTTTTTCATATTTGATATTCTTTGTTAAATATATTTTTTATGGATTTTGGAATATTGTTAGTAGCAAAGCTCAGGGATCTTAAGGGAAAAGGCAATGGTCGATATATTGATTACTCCTTCTGTTGATTAAAATTTGTGGTTGAAACGTTTTAACAATCATCTTAATAAATTAAAATTTAATTAATTAAGTACCAAAAGTTGTTAAGCCAACAAATAAGAAAACGTTATTATAAAACTTTGGGGACCAGTGTAATAAAAACGGGCTTTTAATAAGACAATAGGCAACTATCATAAATGAAATTTCCCCTTTAGACAAAAATAATGTTTGAAAAGTATGGACATTGTTAGTTTATACCAAGCAAACAGGACTTAATACAAGTAGCCAACGTTTTTTATCTAACGAATAGAAGAACGTGATTTTAATAATTTGGCTACTAATATAATTCACAGTCCAATACCTTTTCTCTTATTACAAGAAAATTACACATTTAAACAATAAATTAGTTGTTAGACATACTTAACTGTAGAAAGGCTTCGCTCTAACATTATGTCTATCTATAATACAAAGTAGAAATATATATATACTAGCGGCTTCGCCTCTAGCCTCTAGGGGCGTTGTAATATGAGGTAATCAAAGAAAAAAAATCAATACCTTTGGAGATGCCCCCACAAATTTTAAATAATTTTTTAAAAATTGAGGGAGGATCTTTTTCATTTTTTTTGGGGGGGGGGAGGTTGGAGGTGTCCCACCCCCCAAGAAAATAGCCTGAAACCACTACAGGACTAGTAGGTATATTCCCTGAATAGTAGAATCCGATCGGTTCAGTGGTTACCGAGATCTTAAGGGACGGACAGACAGACAGACAGACGGACAGACGGACGAACGGACAGACACCATTCTACTTTGTATTATAGATATTCTATCAAAATGTGGTAATTTTTCTCGCATCGTATTATAAACAGCTTTCCGTGGATATAGAAGAAATAAAAGATTAAACCATTTTTTATCCCCGAGATGTCGAAGGCTTTGAGAAATTGATTTTTATGAGTAATGCCCAAAAAATCCGAATAAATTCCAGCCCTGTATAACTAGTAGTCCAAACTGCATACCACAATCTTTGGTATTTAAACATTGACCAAAACTCATGGATCTAAAGGGATAAGACAATGGACAATAAATTCCACCCCTATATAAAAAGTAGTCCTAACTGCATACCACAATCTTTGGTATTTAAACATTGACCAAAACTCATGGATCTAAAGGGATAAGACAATGGATGATAAATTCCACCCATGTATAAAAAGTAGTCCTAACTGAATACCACAATCTTTGGTATTTAAACATTGACCAAAACTCATGGATCTAAAGGGATAAGACAATGAACAATAAATTCCACCCCTATATAAAAAGTAGTCCTGACTGCAAACCACAATCTTTGGTATTTAAACATTCACCAAAACTCATGGATCTAAAGGGATAAGACAATGGACGATAAATTCCACCCCTAAATAAAAAGTAGTCTGAACTGCATACCACAATCTTTGGTATTTAAACATTCACCAAAACTCATGGATCTCAGGGTATAAGACAATGGACAATAAATTCCAGCCCTGTATAAAAAGTAGTCCTAACTGCATACCACAATCTTTGGTATTTAAACATTCACCAAAACTCAGGGACCTAAAGGGATAAGACAATGGATGATAAATTTCACCCTTATATAAAAAGTAGTCCTAACTGCATACCACAATCTTTGGTATTTAAACAATCACCAAAACTCATGGATCTCAGGGGATAAGACAATGGATGATAAATTTCACCCCTGTATAAAAAGTAGTTCTAACTGCATACCACACCAAAACACAGGGATCTCAGGGGATAAGACAATGGAGGATAAATTTCTGTACATCCACTTTCCCAGTGATGATAAACAAAATTACCCTTGTAAATTAGAATTATTGGTAAAGAGTTAAGACATTACTAAGTTTGAAACCAACCAATCAAATTTAAATCAAACTAACCAAAGTTTTAAGGCCAACAAATAAAATAATGTGGATATAAGACTTTGGGTACCGGATAATAATAATTTACAATTTAATGTCCCATCCCTCCCTGCAAAAAATGAGGAATGAGAAACTGTCCCAATTTTGTATAACTTTAGCGGAACATGTTCCAATTACGTCATATTTTTCTTTCCCGAAAAAGAGAAGGGGGAAAGAAAAAAAAGGGAAGGGGGGAAGAAAAAAGAGATGGGAGAAAAGGGGGTTTTCCCAATCTCTTTTGAAGAGATTTTCTTCCCCCCCTCCCTTTTTCGGGAAAGAAAAATATGACGTAATTGGAACTTGTTCCGCTAAAGTTATACAAAATTGGGACAGTTTCTCATTCCTCATACAGGTACCCAAAATTGAATAAACATGCTCTCTCATTCGTTGGCCTAAAATTTGTGGGTACTTTCATTAAATCTCAATTGGTTGTACTGAGTAACACTGCTAAACTTTTTCACTAAGGATTTTTATCTACAGAGGAGCAATTTTGTTTGAAGTAATTGGGGATGTACATTAATTGTTCATTGTCTTATCCAATAAGATACCTGAGTTTTAATCGGAATCAATATAAAATTACTTAGATGTTGCACCATATACTTTTTAATAAAGTGATACTCGCAGCTACCTCCCATCCAACCCTCTTAATCCCAATCCCCTCCCCTCGTACTGGATAACAAAATGACCAATAAATGAGGTCAATATTAAGAACCCAAATTGACGACAAATTTTCTCCTGTCAATATATCCACGTATACTATATCCATTTTAGCAGGCCTTGTTACTCAATTTTAATTGGCAATAATTTGACTTGGACTGTCGTTTATACAAGATTTATGTGCACGCCATGATGCGAAATTTTAGATTAGTCAAATTCAACAGAGATTAATTATTACCCTTTCTATAAATTAAAACTGTCGGTTAAAGAATTTTGACACCCAACTTAATGAACCAACCAACAAATCAAAATTTTTTGAAAAGTAACTTAAACACGAAACTTTAATTTTATGGTAGACAAAATTTTTATAGCCATCATATTTTGCAGCGAGAAAGAAGCATTGGACTGTAAATTGTATTGGTCCCCAAAACTCCATTTCTTATTTGCGGACTAAAAAACTTTGGTTACTTATATTAGATCTTATTTGAGTTGTACAAACCTTCAGGGTCCAAATTTTGAAGAAAAAAAAATATTTTATCCATTTTAGTGTTAATTTTGTTTATAATAGCTAGGAATGTAAATCAATCTATCGTCCATTGTCTTATCCCTTAAGATCCCAGATTTTTTTTTAATTTCTTTTAAAAATAAGTGGAAGTTTAAAATATACATACATAATTTTTTGTGGTATTGAATAAGAGTTGTAACACATTGTTTGAAATCAATAAAACGACCATAGCAATCTGCTATTTCACTAAATATTTTTTTTGTTCATTTGTTTGAACACCAAAAAAATGTCTTTTAAGTTTTAACAAGAAGTTCTTGACAAGATACCAATAAAAGATTTATTATGCCAATATTATGCCAGGGATCTAAAGGGATAAGACAATAGTCGATAAATTGATATTACATCCCCAATGATGATAATCATAATAACCCCTTCTTGATAAGATACCAATTAAAGATTTATTACTCCTATATTATGCAGGGATCCAAAGGGATAAGATAATAGACGATAAATTGATATTATATTCCCAATGATGATAATCATAGTAACCCCTTCTTGATAAGATACCAATAAAAGATTTATTACTCCTATATTATGCAGGGATCCAAAGGGATAAGATAATAGACGATAAATTGATATTATATTCCCAATGATGATAATCATAGTAACCCCTTCTTAATAAGATACCAATAAAAGATTTATTACAGTCTTTTTAAACCAGGGACTTTGAAAGATAAGACAATAGACAATAAATTGATATTACATCCCCAATGATTATCAACAAAACTACCCCTTTTCCAGATTACAATCATTGCATGGTTGAAAAGTTTTAACTCTACTTGTTTTGAACAAACAAATTTTGAATTTGATACAAGTACCCATCTACTATCTAATAATCAATCTATCGATTTATTTATCTATTTATTCATCCATTTATCTATTTAACTATTTATCTATTTTTCTATCTATCAATTCTTCTCTTTAAATTAAAGAATTTTGAACTGAACTGTTTTCTATTTAAGTAATCTTAATAGATTTAAAGATTTATATAATAAGAGTCCAAGACACTTTCGTTTTCTTCTACCAATGTCTATCTATCTATCTATTCTTCTCTTTAAATTGAAGAATTTTAAACTGAACTGTTTTCTGTTTAAGTAATCTTAATAGATTTAAAGATTTATATAATAAGAGTCCAAGACACTTTCGTTTTCTTCTACCAATGTCTATCTATCTATCTATTCTTCTCTTTAAATTGAAGAATTCTGAACTGAACTGTTTTCGAATTAGGTAATCTTACTAGATTTAAAGATTACTATAATTACACTTTTGTTTTTTTTCTACCAATGTCAATCTATCCTTCTATTTTGTCTATCTATCTATCTATTCTTCTCTTTAAATTGAAGAATTCTGAACTGAACTGTTTTCGAATTAGGTAATCTTACTAGATTTAAAGATTACTATAATTACACTTTTGTTTTTTTTCTACCAATGTCAATCTATCCTTCTATTTTGTCTATCTATTCTTCTCTTTCAATTGGAGATTTTTTAACTGAACTGTTTAAGTAACCTTAATAGATTTAAAGAGTCCTTAAAAAAATTCTTATCCGAATTCCACAACAACAAAAATGTCTTATAATATATCTATCTTTTTTATGGGGGGGTTGGAGTCATTTTTCTCTTAAAAAGGAGGTTGTACACTACCCGGAAATAGTTAAAAACCCTTCCTTGGCCTTCATCGTAGTGGTCCAGTGATTAGGGTATGCCAGGTATTACTGTTGCTTTGTCAGTCAAATGCCATGTCTAGGAACAAGTAATGTAAACAGTAACAAAATTATATAAATAACATATTGATCTATATCGATATTTAACCCCCCCCCCCCTCTATAATCATTCTAATGGTATACTATTTTTAAAATTTGGAGTTGAGAAAAATTGTTTAAAATCCACAGTGAACTGATACAATCGTATTAGGAATGTAAACAGAAGAATAGGTATTTATCCGCATCGTATTATAGACAGCTTTCCGCGGATACTAACATGAAAAATTTATTAAGTTGACTGTTCAAAAGATTCAATCACTAATTGTAATCTATAGAAGGGGTAATTTTGTGTATTATCATGTATATGAACATCGGTTTATCGGCCATTTTCTTATCCTTTTAGATCCCTACATAAAAATAGTTATTTTTTGCATCGTATTATAGACAGCTTTCCACGGATATTAAAATGAAAATTGTTTAAAATTCACAGTGTATAGATACAATCGTATTAGGAATGTAAACATTAGAATAGTTATTTATCGCATCGTATTATAGACAGCTTTCCGTGGATATTAAAATGAAAATTGGTTAAAATCCACAGTGTATTGATACTATCGTATTAGGAATGTAAACATAAGAATAGTTATTTATCGCATCGTATTATAGACAGCTTTCCGCGGATATTAAAATAAAATTTTTTTTAAAATGGATGAAGGTCCTGGCTAACAAATCTGGTAATTCTATTATTATTATTTTAATAGTCGTGGAAAATTGTCTTTAAATCGATGCTATGAATGATTTTCAGTATGGCCGGTTCTAATCCAGAGGATAGTAACTGGTTTCGAAACCATACTGGAAAGAACATTCCTATCATATAGAAGTGATAGGATGTTTGCCTGTGTGTTTGTACTAAAGAATCTCGCTAACCACTGAACCGATATTGTTCTCCTTGATAGGGTAGCTTTTTATAGGCCCAGGAAAGGGTTATAACTATTTTGGGGGAGGGTACTTCACTCTACCATGAGTAGTCGCCCCTAGAAAAAATGACAATTTTTTTTTACTTTTTCTTTTAAAAAAACTAAAATTAAAAGAGGATGTACGATTTCTACCCTCCCCAATTCCCATTTGTTTGTCTGTTAATTTCCTGTTAACCACAGAACCGATTGAATTATCTTTTTACGAAAAACTATTTAGAGGTTTTAAGATATTTTCTCGTATTCATTCGAATCCGGTGGATAGGAACCGGTTCTCATGAATACGAAAAAACTATGTCTAGCATCGTATTATATCCAGTTTTCTGCGAATATAGAAATGTACAATCATAAGATTAAAACCAGTTTTTTTTAGCCGGTGCCTCCTGCACCTCGGGGCTAAAAAACTAGTTTTAATCTTATAATTGTACATTCTATATCCGCGGAAAGCCGTTTATAATACGATACGAGAAATAACTATTCTCGTATTCATTCGAATCCGGTGGATAGGAACCGGTTCTCATCAATACGAAAAAACTATGTCTAGCATCGTATTATATCCAGCTTTCTACGAATATAAAAATGTACAATCATAAGATTAAAACAAGTTTTTTTAGCCCGTACCTTCGGCACCTCGAGGCTAAAAAAAACTTGTTTTAATCTTATAATTGTACATTCTATATCCGCGGAAAGCCGTTTATAATACGATGAAAGAAATAACTATTCTGCCTTCTCTCTACATAATTGGATATTACGCTCTTCAAATTCAAAACAGACGAACGACCCCAAAAAAATATAGAAAAGCTACGCTATAATAATAATTGAATTTGAATCACATAAATTGTCTACTTTCTGCAGGGATATTAAGGGATAAGACAATGGACTATAAATTGATATAATTACAATGATACTATACAAAATTACCCCTTTTGCAAAGTGTGTATACTCTAAGTTTGGAACTAACCAATCAAAATTCAATTAAAGTACCCAAAGTTTTGATCAATCGAATAAGAAACTTTGTTTATAAAACTTTGGGTACCAGTGTAATTTACAGTGCAATGTCCCCTCCCTCCCTCCCTGACTTTAATTTAAGTAAACTTTTTGATTACATTACCAAGTCTAAAAAATGCTGAAAAAAAGAGGATAGGGGATAGGCCATTTGAAGATAAAATATAATATGTATGTGTAAGGTTTAAATATTAAACAATCAACGAATAAAAGAGACTAGATAGACCGTTTGAAGATAATTTATAATATTTGAAAAAAAGTTTAAATATTATTAGGAGTTACTAAAAGTTTCGCCTCTAGGAACTAGGAGAGAGAGAGAGAGAGAGAGGGAATAAATAGCCTACAACCATCAGAGGACCTTTATGAAGGTTCTCTAAAATAAAGAACAAAATCGGTTCAGTGGTTAATAAAAACCTTACCACTTTATATAAAAAAAAAATCAAGTAATATGGAATCATAAATAATGGATAGATGTACATACATACTATCGTTATAAATTAGCTTCGCTACTTAAAATTATTAGAGAGAAAGAGAATGTTTAAAATTCAGGGATCCTAAGGGATAAGACATTGGATGATAAATACCTATTGATATTTTTAATAACATTTTCATAATCACCTCTTCTTTAAATTAAAATTATTGGTTGAAAAGTTTTGATACTATTAATTTTGAATCAACCAATCAAAAAGTACCAAAGTTTTTAAGCAGAAAATTAGAAAAAAGGGTTAATAACACTTTGGGTACTAGTATAATTTACAGTCCAATGTCCCCTCCCTCCCTGTGTTTATCTAACTCTATTGTAAGTCTCATAATATTATTCCATTTTGATTTTAAAAAGTACCCAAAGTTTTAAGCAGAAAATTAGAAAACCTTATTATAAAACTTTGGGTACTAGTATAATTTCCAGTCCAATGTCCTCTCCCTCCCTGTGTTTATCTAACTCTATTGTAAGTCTAATAATCTGATTTCATTTTGATTTTAAAAAGTACCCAAAGTTTTAAGCAGAAAATTAGAAAAAGGGTTAATAAGACTTTGGGTACTGGTGTAATTTACATTCCAATGTCCCCTCCCTCCCTGTGTTTATCCTACTCTATTGTAAGTCTTTATAATCTTATTTCATTTAAATTTTAAAAAGTACCCAAAGTTTTAAGCTGACAAACTAGAAAAAGGGTTAATAACACTTTGGGTACTAGTATAATTTCCAGTCCAATGTCCCCTCCCTCCTTGCATTTATCTCACTCTTTTGTAAGTCTCATAATATTATTTCATTTTGATTTTAAAAAGTACCCAAAGTTTTAAGCAAAAAATTAGAAAAAGGGGCTATAATACTTTGGGTATCAGTGTACTTTCCAGTCCAATGTCCCTTCCCTCCCTGTGTTTATCCTACTCTATTGTAAGTCTTATAATCTTATTTTATTTTGATTTAATAAAAGTACCAAAGTTTTAAGCTGACAAATTAGGATATGTAGTTATAAAACTTTGGGTACTAGTATAAATTTACAGTCCAATGTCCCCTCCCTCCCTGTGTTTAGCTTACTCTATTGTAAGTCTTATAATCTTATAAGTATCCAATCAGTACCCAAATTTTTGGACCAATTAATAAGAAAATGTGATCATAACAGTTTGAGTACTACTGTAATTTCCAGTCCAATGTCCCCTCCCTCCCTGTGTTTATCTTACTCTATTGTAAGTCTTATAATCTTATTTCGTTTTGATTTTAAAGAAGTACCCAAAGTTTTTAAGCAGAAAATTAGAAAAAGGGTTAATAACACTTTGGGTACTAGTGTAATTTACAGTCCAATGTCCCCTCCCTCCCTGTAATTAATGTAAGTCTTATAATCTTATTTCATTTTGATTTAATGAAAGTACCCAAAGTTTCAAGAAGAAAATTAGACAAAGAGGTTATAATACTTTGGGTACTAGTATAATTTCCAGTCCAATGTCCCCTCCCTCCCTGTGTTTATCTTACTCTATTGTAAGTCTTATAATCTGATTTCTTTTTTCAAAACTTTTTTGATTGATAAAAGAAAAAACTTTAATAATCAAATAATTTAAAAGTAAACTTTACAAATAGACAAACAGACAGTCAAACCGATAGACAAAAAGACTGACTAACATACATAAAATATAAAGTAAAACATACAGACAAACTGACAGACAAACAGACAGACAAACTGACAGACAAACAGACAGACATACAAATGACATATAGAAAAAAAGACAGACAAACAGACTTCATTTGAATCTAAGAAATGTGATATTTTTTCTAATGTTTTGATTTTAAAAGATTTAAGGTTTCGTGATTTTTGACCAAGTATAATGTATTTATTGGATATATTATATACAGGGGAAAATGTCGTCAATTTATGGGTTTGGATGGGAGGTATCGTTATTTTAACCAGCTACGAGCATTACTTTATTAAAGTATCTGAAAAGCTTGTGCAACATCCAACTGATAGCATAGATAACTCCAACCAAAATCCAATCAAAACAAAGCTTCTCTGAATAAGATTAATTTATCAGTTTTAAATTTTTTCTGATAGATTGCTAATTTTGCATATAGATTTGTGTAGCAGGAATAGTTAAAGATTAAAACTAGCTTTGTTAGCCCTAAGGGGCTGACGGCCCGTGCTAACAAAACTGGTTTTAATTTTTTTTTTTTTATATTCGTGGAAAATTGTCTTTAATACTATGCTATAAATGATTTTTCAGTAGGGCTGAGAACAGAATACCAAGACAATTAATAGGTGCTATGGGGAATCTATAGTCGATTAGTCACAATTTATGATAACTTTATTTATATTGTTTTAAATGTAATTACGTTCATATACATATTTGTTGAATTGATTAATTTTTAGATTTAAGATAAGACAATAAACTATGAAATGTTTTACTTCCCAGATTAATAGTGATAAACAAAATTACCCTGTTCCATTTTTATTAAAAGATAAAACACTGTTAGTTCTAAATCAACCAATCAAGCTTTTACAAAAGTAACCAAAGTTTTAATAGATTTATAGAACATTGAGCTTCGCTTTTATGGATGTTATCCTTTTTGTCATTATATTTTTCATTTATCCAGGGATCTTAAGGAATAAGACAATGGACGATAAAATATTATACATCCCCTATTAATGATAAGAAACAAAATTACCCCGTTCTATATTTAATAAAAGGTTAAACACTGATAGTTTGAACCAACCAATCAAGCTTAAACAAAAAGTACCCAAAGTTTATGGCCAGAGAATAAGTGAAACTTTGAGTACCATAACAATTTCGAGTCCAATGTCCTCTTCCTCCCTGCAGGAATCATCCGACTTATATCCATCAGTTTGGAGGATAAAAGAAACTTTGGGTACCATAATAATTTACAGTCCAATGTCCCCTTCCTCCCTGCAAGAATCATCCGACTTATATCCGTCAGTTTGTAGGATAAAAGAAACTTTGGATACCATAATAATTTATATTCCAATGTCCCTTCCCTATATGCAAATAGAGAATGAGATCATAAAACTTTGGGTACCTATTAATTTACAGTCCACTGTCCCCTCCCTCCTTGCAGATATGAAAGAACCAGATCATAAAACTTTGGGTACATTTTAATTTACAGTCCAATATCCCCTCCCTCCCTGCAGGATTCATCCAACTTATATCCATCAGTTTGGAGGATAAAATAAACTTTGGGTACCATGATAATTTACGATACAATGTCCCCTCCCTTCCTTCAGGATTCATCCAACTTATATCCGTCAGTTTGGAGGATAAAAGAAACTTTGGGTACCTAATAATTTACAGTCCAATGTCCCCTCCCTCCCTGCAGTTATGAAAGAACCAGATCATAAAACTTTGGGTACCCATTAATTTACAGTCCAATGTCCCCTCCCTCCCTGCATGTAGAGAATGAGATTATAAAACTTTGGGTGCAGTCCAATGTCCCCTCCCACCCTGCAGGATTCATCCAACTTATATCCGTCAGTTTGGAGGATAAAAGAAACTTTGGGTACCATAATAATTTACAGTCCAATATCCCCTTCCTCCCTGCAGATATGAAAGAACCAGATCATAAAACTTTGGGTACCATAATAATTTACAGTACCCTCCCTCCCTGCAGATATGAAAGAACCAGATCATAAAACTTTGGGTACCTAATAATTTAAAGTCCCCTCCTCCTTCAGGATTCATCCGTCAGTTTGAAGGATAAAAGAAACTTTGGGTACCATAATAATTTAGAGTCCAATATCCCCTCCCTCCCTGCAGGATTCATTTGTCTTATTTCTTTTGCTTTGGCGGACAAAAGAAACTTTGGGTACCAAATAATTTACGGTCAAATGTCCCCTCATTCCCTACAGAGCATGAAAGAACGATATCGTAAAACTTTGGGTACCATAATAATTTACAGTCCAATGTCCCCTCCCTCCCTGCAGATATGAAAGAACCAGATCATAAAACTTTGGGTACCATAATAATTTACATTCAAATGTCCCCTCCCTCCCTGCAGAATTCATCCGACTTATTTCCGGCAGTTTTTACTAATCAATCAAGAGTACCCAAAGTTCATCATTAGTAATAAAAGTAACTTTGGGTACCAAATAATCTACATTTCAATGCATCCTTCTTCCCTGCAGAGAATTAGAGAGTAGGATTATAAAACTTTGGGTACCATAAATATTTGGACAATGAAAGTATGTACCAACCAATCAAGCTTTACCCAATGTTTTCAGAGAAAGAGAAAACGAAATAATAAAACTTTGGGTACCAAAATAATTTACAGTTCAATTCACACTCCCTCCCTGCATGCAGCGAATGAGAGAATGAGATCAAAAAACTTTGGGTACCACTATTTAAACTTTGGGTACCATAACTGTTTACATTCAAATGTCCCCTCCCTCCCTGCAAGATTCATCCGACAGATTTCCGTTGCTCTCTGTGCAGTTCGGTGCTCATACAATAACACAAATAATATTTGTTTTTAAAAAAATATTTCGGATCATGGAAAGAAAACGAAGTAGAGAGTTTCATAGTATTTTCACAGCAGCTTTTTATAGGTTAGGCTAGGTATATGTTAATGATTGCCCCGCAGGGTTAGGAAATTGGCTCCCTAGGGTTAGAGCTAGAAAAAGCAGAAAAGCTACTGTGAAAATCCGACGAATGATCCAATATATTGTCCATTAACCACTTATTTTAAGTTATTTATTTGACAGAAAAACTTTACATAGGTCCCGAAATGGTGTTAAGCTATCTGTATTGCATATTTAAGTCTTCGGATGGTTTGAGGTTTTTTTCTATCTTCTCTCTCCCTCCATTATAGAAAAGAGTACAAGAATTTTTAAGAAAAAAATTAGGTACACTTCACAAAAATAGTTTAAAATCTTCCCTGATACAACACTAACCTTCTTTGCAAATAATGAAACTTTGTAGAGTTTATGTCCATAAACATTAACTAAATATTAACTTATTTTATCTATCATTAATGTAATAGAGTTATTTGTTTTTTTTTCATTTGTAATTTACTTCGTACTAATATTGTCCTTAATGACAAACAATGGATCTAAAGGGCGATAAATTGATGTACTGTACATACCCAATTATTACCATTGTTAGTTGAAACGTTCGAACACTCAACTTAATGATACAACAAATCAAAATTATCCAAAGTAGATTGAGCCAACGAATAAGAAAACGCTATTATATAACTTTGACATAAACAGCCCATTGTCCCCTCTATCTCTCTCTATGATAAAAATACACTTTTTTTTCGAATTATATGAACATATAATATCTGAACTGTTAATCCTCAATGTGCGGGGAGGCATAATGCATGTTAACCCCCCCCCCCCCCTAAAGATTAATTCTAACAACAAGTCAAGCCTCTAATTTCTCGTAGAAGATCCCCCCCCCATCCGAAAATCTCCGCTTTTACGCACCCAAACACACACACACGCACATACACACACACACACGCCCAAACACACACACACACTCATTATGCTCTGATCTATATATCTCATTTTGCTTTTCTGGTTCCAAGAAAATTAAATCTTTTAATCACAGTACATTTATAAACTCCTTTACAATGTACATTACCTGTGATTATCAATGTCTATGTTTTTAGGAATCAGACTGAGTTATGGCCTCGACACGTTCTCTGTGAGTAAAACTGGGCTGCCAAAACAAATCATTCAATGCCAAATATAAAGAACAATTTAGGGATCTTAAGGGATAAGACAATGGATGAGAAATTTACCCCTGATTATTATAGCAAAATTATCCCTTACATAATTAATGGTGGAAAAGTTTAGACAACGCAAGTTATATTTCTTTATAAAATTGAATAGTATAATTGAAATAGTAAAGACCTATTAGTTTCAATCATTGATCAAATTTCCTTCATTTTAATCTTTTTTTAAGTTACTAATTTTTATATCATTATATGCATTCTTTTAACTAGTATTTGGATGTTTTAGTCTAAATTGTTTGAATTTTTATTAGAGTTGATTTACAGAACAGAAGTTGAAAGCTGGTCCTATATAGGTGCTTGATATTTTTTTTATCTAATATTTTTTTAATGTTCCTATGTTTGCTTATGTACAATACATTAATTATGTTTGGGACTGTGTTTTTTACTCATTTATTATGAAATGAACTAACTGTAAAATTGCATTTTTGGTTATAATGCAACTCCTTGAAACATGAACAATAAAAGAACTTCATGGAAGTATTCTGAACAAGAAACAAATAAACTTATCTATTAGCAAGGAAAATGATTTCCCTGGATTGGAACACTATTTCTGCAAACTGTTGGAATGCCTGGAACATAATGAGGACCAGATGGACTGGCCTTGTTGTGTCCTGCTCAAGGCATAATGGCTGGCATTAAACCTGATTGAAAACAAGGATATTGTAATAAACCAGTGCAATGGATGGAGAGAACAGTTTTAGTAAATATTTTTGTACAATTTCCCTAAAGGTACTTGTGCCTCATAAAAAGAAAATGCTGAATGATACACTGGAACACCTGTTGCAAAATGATAGCCAGGTGGATCCTGCACAAATGGCTGTCATTATACCCAGGGTATTGGAGCACACTTGTGGCCTTAAAACAAGACATAATTCAACTCCCATCTTGTTGTAACAAAGCTAAAAGGTTAACATAAGGAGTTCAGCTATACAAGAATAATTGTATTACTTTTTAAGATGTATTCATAAGGTAAAAAAGATGCCAGAAGTAACACAGATGCAATGACTACATGCAATCTGAATTGAAACACTAACATTAAAATAAGGTCATGGATGTATTTTAACTAATGAGCAAGAGTTTCCAAGCCAGGACAATCAGATGTCCAAAGGATTGGAAGAAATACAAATAGCAATGGCAAGTAAAGAACAGTTCTATGTTGACGTTTTTCTGCACAATATGTCTTAAATTACTCCTGCCTCAATGGAAATCAAGTATTGAATGGTGAACAGCTTGATATCCTATTGAAACTAAATTTAATCAGTAGATCCAGTTTTTATTTACAGGGCATGTAGAGCAATCATATCTCATCTAATGCCTATAGCATAATGAAGGCCTTATGGACTGTCACTGGCTTAATTGTTTCTTGCAAATGGCACAATTGCCTACATTAAACCCACTTTTATACTATTTATTTAATCAATAATTGTGTAAAACAACCTATAAATGATTAATTTTAAATAAATAATAGTTGCTTCTTTAAATTTAACTTTAAACCATCAAATTTATCCCGAAAGATAAAAAGATAAACTAAGATTTGTAAATGTCTCTTATGCTTATCTGTCAATAGAAATATTTTTAAAAATGCAAAGAGTCTATATTGATCTAAAGACATTGTATTTTTTCATAAAACATTTTTTTTCAGCTCTAAAACTGACCTTTAAATCTTTATATTATTCTGTTCAACAATTTCTAGCATTTCTTTGCTAGTAAATTATTCATATTATTCTCATTTTTAATTTGGAGTTTAGGCTTATCTGTTCTGACTCTCATCTAAGCTAATTTGAAGCTTGAAGGTTCCAATATTAAAGTTCTCTAAATGTATTGTGATTATTCTTAGAACTCAACTTATTCCTGTGAATCATTGCCAGTGTTTACTGCTGTTACCAGTGTGTCCAGCCTGTGCCACCCTCTGTTATCGGTTGATTGTGTATCTAGTGTATTCTTTTAATTGGATGTCACAAGCACAAGTACTTTACATAGTTTATTGACATTTTATAGCTTTGGCTGAAAAGGAGGAGTGTGTTATGTTTGCCACCAGAAATCCAACTCTCATCACCAGGAATGCACTGGCAGACCTGCAAATAGAGGGTATAGCTGCAGCATTGGACCAGTATGCACTACTTTATAATGATTTTTGGATCAGGTGGTTCTCCCTCTGAGAAGATATATCCTGCAGTTTACATGCTGCTGCCAAGCAAAGCTGCTGCAGTATACATGCATGCATTTCAACTTGAAAAGCTTCTCCAGAATCAGTCAGCATCGACTTTGAAGCAGCAGTAATCAAAGCTGCAAGAGCTGTGTTTCCCAACCACAAAGAGATTGTTGGCTGCAGGTTCAATAGGAAGAAAAACCTGTTCATCCAGGTTGACCAGAAGGGTTGTCTGTCCCTGTTTCATGGTTATGAAGCCTTCCAGGTTGGATTGTAGCTTGTATACACCTTGGATAAGCTACCAGTGAATGACATGATTGTTGTACGGGAAAAAGTTGTTTGCCTCACTTTCAAGTCAACTTTGGTGAAGAGAATGAATCAATTTATTCATTTCTGGCATATGTTAAGCGAAATTACATGCTGTAAGTTAATACTAGGACTGGTGAAATGACACCAGCCACATTCCAACCAGCCATCCATGCCAATTTTGAAGCTTTATGCAGGATAAACCAACTACCAACAACTCGGTTGAGGCCTGGAACAGCAATTAAAATGCTAATGTGGGCACCAGCCACTACATCTTCAGGATAGTTATCAACTTTAAAATGGAACACGCCTTTGCCAGGACCAAGTTCCATCAGTGTGAAGCTGGCACCTACACAGATCCCAACCCTGGAAGAAAAGACCGGACTTAGGCAAGGCTGGCCGAGATTAAGGCATCCATGGCAAATTACCAGCATGCCTTCATTACTAAATATAAGTTTGGACTTAAGAGTTGGGAAGACATCTGGGATGCCAGTTTAGTGCATCAGAACTGTAAAAATTATTAGTGTATTGTATGTGCTTCTATTACTAAGTACATAAATTAATTATGTATTACTTTATTAATTAATTTGATGTTTAAATAACAATATATATGGGTTGGTCTTATGTAGGTTTTGGTCTTTTGTAGAGTTGGTCTTTTGTAGGCGTTGGTATTTTGTAGAGTTGGTCTTTTGTCGGTGTTGTTTTTTTTGTAGATTTGGTCTTTTGTAGCAATGCCTTATTTACAGTTCAACAAGTTGAATTTTGGTTATATACAGAACCTATCTACTCTATGTTTATTTAATTATATGTTATGATTTGATTTTATATATGCAATTTGGTTTGTATTATTGTTTCATAAATGTTAGTTTAGTTCAAATATGTTTAATGATAGATCTAATTTGCATGGTGTATGATAAAGTTTAAAGCCAGTGTTTTAAACCATTTTTGCTACAGCTATCAAATTAATCAAAGATACCAGAAGAAACATGGATGAAATGACTCCATGCAATCAAACACAATCATTTAAATAACATCATGGATGTATTTTAAATAATAACCAAATTGTTAATCTTTCAACAAGGAAAATGATTCCCCTAAAGCACAAGTTTCCATGCCAGGACAATCAGATGTCAAAAGGGTTGGAGGGAATATTATTATGCCTAGAATCGCTCATGCCTCATTTTAAAGGAAGTGATGAATGGTGAACATGGGGAGCTTGAAATCCTATTGAAACTGAATTTAATTAGCAGAGCTGGATCTTTAAATCATTTCAATGGTGATCTAAACCACCCTGATTGAAATTTCAGCCAATCACAGCCGCGCATTTTAAAAATGCGCCACTGTGGGTGGCTGAAATTTCGAGCGGGGTGGTTTAGATCACCATTGAAATGATTTTAAGATTCAGCTCAGGTTAAATTTTTCATAATAGTGTAAGGCAATCATTTCTACATTTGCCTGGAGCATAATGAGGGCCAGAAGAACTGGCCTTATTGTTTCTGAAAATCTGCCCTTGAATCATAATCATTAAAATAACATCATGGAAGTATTGTAAATAAAGAACCAATCATTTCATCTATCAATATAGAAATTTTTCCAAATGAGCAAGAGTATCCATGTCCAGACAATCAGATGTCAAAAGGGTTGGATGGATTATAAAGTGCAAGGGATATTCAGACCAACCACTTCACACCTTCATGAGGTGTTTCCTGCTTTCAAATTAATCAATCAAGATGTCAATGATAATGATTAGATTGGAGATAATTGGAAATGAAACTACTCATGTTGCAAACAAACCTCAAAAATGAGGGCTGGAAAGATTGACCTGATGTCCCACATGTAGCACAATGGCCAGCATTAAAGTGATCGCGAATTTAATTTTTCAAAATGCATTTTCGTTTACCTTTTTTTATATTTTAAGTAATTTTCAAAGAATTATGCCTTAAAAGTTCAGTTAAGTTAGAAAAAAATCAGTTTAAAATGGGGAGAGTGTTTCCACATGAAAATAATGTTAAAATCTGAGCATCAATTAAACTAAGAGAAAATAAGTTATTTCTTCGCTTGCAGATAAAAACAAAAAAATTGATACTTAGAATATATTTTTGAAATATATCTCTTTTAATATTTATCTTTGAACTTTCTCTAAAATGTAATGAAAAAGTTTGGTTTATTTTAAAAAATCATTAACCAAATACCGCTTTGTTTATGCAGGTATAGTGACAAAAGAAAAATTGATTAAATCTCTAGAATCAATAACATTTAAGAATTCATTTGTTTAAAAACCAAAGATCTATTATATTTGCTATACATTTTCAGCATAAAATATAGCGATCTTTCTATAGTATTTACATAAAAAAAAGCATTTTATCATCGTAAAATAATCTCGTAATGTGTCGAATTTAATTGAATACACACACACACACACATACCTTACCTATCTTGCCACACACACGCACACACACACTATCGTAGTGTAGCACTAACACACACACGCACACACACACTATCGTAGTGTAGCACTAACACACACACGCACACACACACTATCGTAGTGTAGCACTAACACATACGCGCACACACACACTATCGTAGTATAACACTTACACACACCCACTTAACGCCCCACCCACGAACCCACTTACTACCTAAATAACCAGGGAACTAGAGGCATAAGACAATGGCCGATAAATTAATGGATATTCACAATGAAAATATACACAAATTTACCCATTTTGTAAACAATATTTGGTGGTTTAAACATTTGGACACTCAAAGTAATAAACCAACCAATTAAAATTCTATGAAAGTCCCTAAAGTTAATTAGCCAACTAACAAAATGTCATTAACTTTGGGAACTAATGTAATAAAAAGCCAAATATCCATTTCCTCCCTGCATACAATTACGTACAGAAGGGTTAGTTTTAAATGAAAAGATTTAACAATATCCTAATTTATAAAGTTGTAAGCTTTTTTTATCTGTAGAGAAGGGACCGAACGATATGGTTCACTTTTACAGTGAAGCTTTTTATAGTTTTTGGGAAAGGTTTTAGGCTATTTTATTTTTATCAAAAAAGTCGTTTGTTGGTTTTAAGCTATTTTTCTGCCCTTTTATATCCCTTTGAATATTAGAAAAATATAAATTTAGATTTGGTTTCTTTTTATACATTAAATAATACTAGCGGCTACGCCCCTAGAGGCCTCTAGTGGCACTTTGAATGTTTTTTTTTATTTAAAATATTTAATTACAGAAATAATTGGTTTATGTTTCGTTGGAGTCTCTTTTTCGAGAGGGGTAATTTTTTTCTAGGGGCGATTTCTCCTGATAGGGTGGTGGTACCCTCCCCCAAAATAGTTATATACCTTCCCGGGACTTATGAGAAGCTACCCTGTTAAGGAGAATCCGATCGGTTCAGCGGTTAGCAAGATCCTTCGGTACACACAGACAGACAGACACACAGACAGACAAACATCCTGTTACTTTAGTATAAGGATTTATTTAAAAACTAACCCCCCAGGTAAAAATCTGAATGTGTGAGAAAGAAAAACAGAGAGAGAGGGAGAGAGAGAGAGAGAGAGAGAAGAGAGAGAGAGAGAGAGAGAGAGAGAGAGAGAGAGAGAGAGAGAGAGAGAGAGAGAGGGGTTATACTCAACAAATGCCTATCTTAGAAAACGCTTATAATAAAAACTTTGGTTCATGGAAAGAATACAAAGGATACAAATACAACAAAACCTGCAAACTTGTTTCCTTTCCATGACCTAAAACTTATAAATTATTTTGTGTTTTAAAGCTTATTTTGAATATCTACTATAAGTAGCCCTCTTTCTGTTTAAGTTAATAAATTATATTTAACCCTTACAGATCGGGGGGGGGGTCATATTGACCCCCCCCTCTAGTTTTTTTAATGTCATTTTTTTTGTAGGTAAGATAGAGATTTGTGACTTCATGACTTTTTAAGTTTAGTTATTATACGTCGGCAAGAGTTGATCTTATAAGAATATCTGGTCTGTGTCGGTCGTGGCGTCCGGTCAAAGTCGGTTAGGTGGCACCAAATTTAGAAAAAATTCTAAATAAATCTTAATTTCTACATTATGACTTTTGTGTATAAGGTAGAAACCTAATTTTTTTTTAGATATCAATGACCTTTTGAGAAAAGTGGTGTTATGACCGTTTGACCGCTCCCTGACCGACTTTATGACCGATTTTTGTCCGGCTTTTACTACAGACATATATCATGAATATCGTGGCTTCTATTACAGCTAGAGACCTAAAATTTTTTTTGGTAAATGCTTGAGCAACAATAAACAGATAAAAATATTAATTGACGCCGCCAACCGCCGTTTTACCGCCGTAACCGCCGAAAATGGCGGTTTCCGTTATTTGCCGTTTTTCGGCGATGATCAGAAAAAGTAATTTTTTTGTTATGAAAAATAAAAGTTCGTCCTAAAATTTGGTCATCCTAGCTGCAAAATTGGCCGCTCTACAGCTGTTTTAATATTTAGCGGCTGGCCGCTAAAAAGCGGCTAAGGAGCGGTCTGACCGCTATGACTAGAAAAAATAATTTTCTCTAAAAATACACATGAACCACCAGAAAAAAATTTTATGTCTCTAACTGTAACAGGAGCCGAGATAGAGGGGGGGGTCAATATGACCCCCCCCCCGATCTATTAAGGTGGGAATAGGGGCCCGATCTGTAAGGGTTAAGTAATACACACATCCTAAATATAAATTGTTAGAATAATGTAGCAGGATGTCTGTATGTTTGTCTGTTCTAAAGGATCTTGCTAACAGCCGAACCAGTATGGTTCTCCTTTACAGGGTAGCTCGTCATAAGTTCTTGAAATGTTTATAACTATTTTGGAGGAGAATACCACCACCCTCCAAAACGATTTATACATTATACATTAAAAATTTTAATTTTTAAAATTTTAATTTTTTATGGAAGTTTGAAGCTTTTTTAGCAAGTAGTAAATATTGAGATAGGATGAGGATTCTATGTTACAATCGACAACTATAAATCAGCTGACCTTATATCCATATTTGGTAATATCTTTTCGATTATCGATAAAAATCGTTTAATCTCCCCGTAAAAAGAAATTATAAACCTTTTTGGTTAGTTTGATATGTATGTAACAAAAGAATTTATTCTACTCTAAATTTGCAAGTAAACCTTAACAAAAAGATTGTTATTTGTCAATTTTGATAGGTTTTAAGATATGTATCATAAAACACAAAATACATCAATGTTTTCAAGGGAATAAATTCGTTTTTTTAAAGTTTGATTTATTTTTAAATGGGAAGTAATTAAGACTTAATTCTCAAAATAGTACTCTTAAAAAACATTAATCAGTGACATATATCAACTTTTCCCAGCTTCGTGAACACTTTAAACCCAGTTTAAGAGATCAAATAATACCAAGCATTGAAAGTAGTATTATGTCTCATGAGGAGAGCATGGATAGGCAGATAGCATTCATTGGTAGGTGTTAATGGTAAGTTTAATGTAACTTTATTTTTAAGTTCAACTGTGTTGGAACCAATCTCTGAAGTCTGATTTAAGTAATATAATATATTATTTGTAAAATCATTTATATTTTTTGTTAATTTGTACACTCATTGTTTAATATTTAGTTATCATGTAAATAAATTTTTAATCTGAAATGAAACTTGTCTTTTGTTTTAATAATTGTCCTTAAATATTTAAGCTCAGGTCAGGATCAAACATTCACATGAAATTAAGTCAGATTTTGAACCAGGCCAAAAGATATCTGCCCAGATGTTGGTTGATGAAGGGATTATATGTTCTCCAGATCCAAAGTACTATGAAAAAGATATAATAAAAATCCTGACAAACCATTTTCCTATTTTTATTAAAAAATTTTAAGGACTAATAAATTGAACATTCAGAACTCAGGTGAAAATGATGAGTGCATGTGATTGAATTTGTGGTCAAGATCAAGTTTAAGACATAGGGAGTGCTAAACCCTAAATAAAATCAAGTTTCAGGCCTGATGAAGAACTGAACAATAATATTGATACAAGTAAGGTGCTTCACTGCAATGTGGAAGAGAGGGAATTGGAGTAGGTGTGCAATCCTAATCTTCCAGAGAAAACTTTTGTTAGAAAACTAATCAAATGTTTAATAGTGCAATCTATTTTCAGTTTCATCTTGTAATTTTTTATATGTAAGTAATTTTTGTGTTTTTTTTTTTACATTTGTAGATAAATGTATTAATTTTAGATGTTTCAATCTATTCTGAACATCAACCCATACAATTACACAATGCCTTCCCCATCAAAATTATTGTCAAATTTTAAGTGCAAACTTTGAATCAAGAAGTCCAGGAGAATCAAGTCTATGTTACCTGTTGCCCTTATAGAAAAGCTTTAAGAAAAGCAATTAAGGCATACACCTCATACAGGGCACCATGCATCCACCTGATAAAGCAGCTGGCATTCAACGCGTAACCTTTCATTACCAGAACATCTCCATTGGAACCCCAGGCTGAAGTATTCGCCCCCAGCAACTATCACCACTTCCACCCTATTGGCCCTAAAAATACATATAACCCAAGACACATGATGTTCACCCCCAGAAACAACAATTGTTTTTATGCAGATGCAATTGATACTGGTTATTATTTACATAAAATATATTTCAGAATGGTTATATCCTTTTATATAAGGCTGAGAAAGATCTCTTACTGAATGGTTTTAACCAGAGAAAATGTTAACTTCCTATATGAGAAGCCCATCAGTCCTTATCTACGTTTATGTTCTATTTACTCTTCAAATAGGTTAGTATGTTGTAAAAGAGATATTGATTGTGATTTGAATAACCTTAGTTAAATTGCAACTGAACATATTGCTAGTAACTTACAAAATAAATAATCTAGACAAATTAACATTAAATGTTCTGATAGTTTTATTATTTGTTCAATTCAACATAAAAAATGTGACATGCATCAAGATTGCCAAACTTTAAACAGCTTATCCCGGGAAATAATAGAAGATACGAATGAAAAACCTCTGTGAAAGTTATAAATTATAAGATAAGAAGATAATAACAACATTAGTAGAGGTACTAACATAATTGGAATTGAAACTACTTATGAAGCTTCATGCTCAAAACCATTATTAGTTGATATACCCTACAATAATACGACCAAGCAGTGAAGAAGGCGCGATTGTAAGTGGCCTTAGCTGCCTTCATGCTGCAAGTCCACAGGCAAAGTACACTGTTGATGTAGTGCTCTTCTTATGTGGTAATAGTAACCTCTCAAGCTGTGCATTTCTGGGCCTTCTTCTAAATGCAAAACTGGTAACTGGCGTAACAGGTAGGAGAGTGATGAAGTGGGGTGTGATAATGTTGTAGTCAACCACAGATGATCTATATCCTAAAGAAATATGGAGATCCCCATAAAGACACTGTACTGCAGGCATGTGCAAGCATTTGGGCTGGAGACTCTATTTGGCCAGCACTGATAAAATGTTTAACCTCATCTGAAACCACTGCAGTGTGATTCAGTGTCTGATTTGTTAGAAATCTGGCTTGATGGCATTAAATGAATCTACCAATTGATCAAAACCCAGCCAACATGTAAAAACTTACATAATAATTGCTCATGTGAAAGGAGTTAGTAAAAATGCCTCTTTAAATTAGACAATTTATATTAGACCTGCTAAACATCAAGGTCTTCACTTGCCTATCCCCCTAGCAATGAATGGAGACCCTTAGTCATAGCAGGTTTAATAAAGGTATTCTGCAATTAAATGTGTTGCTTCATGGAATACATTAATAGGGCGTTGCTACAAAAGACCAACTCTACAAAAGACCAACGCCTACACAAGACCAACTAGTCGGTTCTACAAAAGACCTACCCTACAAAAGACCAACACCTTCAAAAGACCAACGACTACAAAAAAATCTTAGAGCTGGAAGGTCTATAGCTGCAACTGGTGTAGCATCATATTTGTATTTATCAAATTAATAAATATAATGAATATAATGTATGCTTTAAATCGAGTTTAAGCGACACAATTACAAGAAAAAAATTGAAATTATTTTTCTGTATCAATGTTATCAAATAATGACTTGAAAATCTTCTAAATTTTAAAGAAAAAATCTTCCAATTTTAATGATATCCAATATGGCGATTAAAACACAAGGACAAAATTCAAAACCAAAATTTCTTTCTTAAATAACTTTGTCCACAGGCTGAATTTTAAAATTCCCTCCGACAGTTTGTCCAAAGTCTGTGTTTGCTACGTAACAGAATAGTTTTGAACCCGATACAACCTTGCTTTTAAAAAATTGACCCTTTTGAAGTTGTTGGTCTTATGTAGGTGTTGGTCTTTTGTAGGCGTTGGTCTTTTGTAGGCGTTGGTCTTTTGTAGAGTTGGTCTTTTGTAGGCATTGGTCTTTTGTAGAGTTGGTCTTTTGTAGCAACGCCCATTAATAGATCTTTCTGAGGTATCTAGATTTTCAATACTTTCCATACAGGTAATATTTTATTTATAATTTGTGAATAGATGGAGGCAGTCCTGCTCTGGTACTCAATGCATCTTGGCAGATTTGGGACAGTGCCAGATTAATAAGTCCACTTTGCTCATATGATGCAGAAAAGGGAGAGAATTTTCTATACATGTTTAATTAACTAGCATTTGAAAGTAAGGTGCTGCATTGCAACATGGAAGGTAGAGAATTAGTGTTGGTGAACCGACCTAATAAACTAGGGAAAAATGTTCACCTCCTGAATGAGAAGCCCTCAAATTGTCAACCTGCACCTGCATAAGTTAGATATGGATAGATTAATTCTTAAAGGCCCTGTTATGCTTCAGGGTCTTGATGTGGTCAAGCCACAAAATCCCATGCCTTCACCTCATTCACTAATGTATAAAAATCCATTTTCCAGGTTTTCATCCTTCAATGTTGCAGTTTTAAAGCACTATACCAGTGCCTGGCTTAAACTATGCCATCAACTCAACTGCTCTTGGATCATTCAACACCTTTTTGAGGCACTAGAGCTATTTGCACATTTTACAATGCGTACATTAAGAGAGTTAATCCCTTCATTTCAGAATACATAATCAGTCTTAAAAGCTGGGGTGCAATGTACGCTAAGAGATATAAGTTTTCCGGAATTTTAATGTAGGGAGTAGATTTGAAATCTGCATCAAATTTTACGGATTTTTTATAAAATTCGTTTTTTGTATAATTCTTTATCTAAAAGCGGAAATACATTTTAAGTTAATTAATTTTGACCAATAGGATAGTTGGATTTTAAACTACCTGCGCTCTAATTGGTTGAATGATGTACGACATCCAATCAGAGCGCAGATTTTTTAAATCCACCAATCACGGATGCCAAAATTAATTAACTTAATTTGTATTTCCGCTTTTAGATAAAGAATTATACAAAAAATGAATTTTATAAAAAATCCTTAAAATTTGATGCAGATTTCAAATCTACTCCCTACATTAAAATTCCGGAAAACTTTTATCTCTTAGCGTACATTGCACCCCAGCTCTTAAGACTGATTATGTATTCTGAAATGAAGGGATTAACTCTGAAAGCTGTGCATTTCTGGGCCCTCTTCTGCTTTAGGTGCTCCTCCAACAATTATAGCAATTTGGCTTATCCTCAATGGCAATCACATCAGTGCGCTCTTCTTTTATCTCTGGTCCATAGCTAATTTCCCCCTTTTTATCTAGGTTAACAAGGTGAGAGGGCAACTCATCCAGTAATTTTTTCATAAATTTGTCTTGAACCATCAATCCAGATTTCTTGCATATTGGACACTTAATCATGCTGTAGTGGTTCTAGGTGAGGTAGAAGATTGTATCAGTGCTGGCCACTGTAACTAGAGTGTGTCCAGCCCAATTGCTTATTCCCTTGTTGGATGAAAAAACATGATTTGTTCTAAATGTCAGAAGGTAGTGACTTTATCATGACCAATGGAAGTTGTGTGTTACTTTCATTTCATAAAAAAAATATCTGCTTATTCTCTTTTTAAGTCTTTTATAATTTATTTATAATCTTTACAGTTCTACAAATTTATTATTTTTATCTTTTAATGTGTAAATTAAATCAATATGATTTATGTCATTTAGACTGAAGAGGGTGCAATGTCCATTGAAATATATTTCAATAAACAATGACTAAAAAGTATCAAAGACTTTTTCACTCAGTGAATGTATCATATTATAGTTAAATACCTACAGGAAGGGGGGCGGCAGTGAAATTGAACAACACTTTAAAGTTCTAAAGATCTAAAAAATATTATCTAATACATTTTTTGCACCATTATTCTTTTACTGGAAATTAATCCTTCACAGAACCTATAGAAGAAAGAAACACGGCCATCTAAATTTTTGATGAGGATTTTGTCATGTTCTTTAACCCATTAGTGACGAACCAGCTTTTAACGCCCGGTTCCAGAAAATGCCAAAAAAAACTGGTTTTCAGTTTCAGGATTGAATCATGCTCGCATGAGCCTACCCTTTACTGCGCTGTTTTTCAATTCCCCCCAGAGAGAAGCGTTTCTATCTATTAGGTCGGCCCCAATCTTTCATCAAAAATGGGTGAACCAAAAAAAACAAGGTGATTTAAAATACCCCTTCTAACTTTTTTGTTTATGAAGTAAAGTTAGTGATTTTTTTCGTGAAATTTAAAGTTTATTGGCAACTACATTCATTTGTGAAATCGTTTTATTCAAATTATTATTTTTTATATGATTTTTTTATCGTTTAATTATGTTCTATATAACTCCGGTTCGGCGTGAGTAAAAATACCCGAAAGTTTTATTGCCCGGCTCGGCGTGAGTAAAAATACCCGGTTTTAACTTTTCAACCATTAGATATATTAGATATTTTTTATCATTTATTATTCTCTTCAAATATAAAAATTTCTTTATTTCCCAATGATAAATATAATTGATAGATAGATAAATAAAAGGATCAATAGATAGATAAATAGATAGACTGATATATAGGGATAAGACAATGGCCGATAAATTTATGTAGATTCCCAATGATAATCAACAATTGTTAGATAGATAAATAAAAGGATGGATGGATAGATAGATAGACTGATATATAGGGATAAGACAATGGCCGATAAATTTATGTAGATTCCCAATGATAATCAACAATTGTTAGATAGATAAATAAAAGGATGGATGGACAGATAGATAGATATTAGGCTATAAAAGTTTTCCGGAATTTTGATAAATATATTAGATTTGAAATCTGCATAAAATTTTAAGGAATTTTTATAAAATTCGTTTTTTGTATAATTCTTTATCTATAAGCGCAAATACAAATTAAGTTAAATAATTTTGACATCTGTGATTGGTGGATTGAAAACTATCTGCGCTCTGATTGGAGAAGCTTAAGTGACGTACATCATTCAACCAATTAGAGCGCAGGTAGTTTCCAATCCACCTATCCTATTGGTCAAAATTTATTAACTAAAATTGGATTTGCGCTTTTAAATAATGAATTATATAAAAAACGAATTTTATAAAAAATCCTTAAAATTTTATGCAGATTTCAAATCTATTATATTTATTAAAATTCCGGAAAACTTTTATAGCCTAATAGATATATCTTGGTTTAGACTTTATTACATAAATATTTTTAAGGGGTGGGGGGGGGGGGATATGTTTTTTTCTCTCAAAAAAAACAATACTATTTTAAATTTTGATTATCTTGTCATAGCCCTACAGGATGGGGGCATAACACACGAAAATTCAATTATTATTACTTGTAAATATGATGGTTTTAGGCCATTTTCATTATCTTGTCATCGCCTTCAGGATGGGGGCGTAACTAACCAGTATTCTATGTAAATTTGATGGTTTCAGGCCATTTTGCTTATCTTGACATTTCCCCACAGGATGGGGGCGTAACTAACCAGTATTCTATGCAAATTTGATGGTTTTAGGCCATTTTTGTTATCTTGATATTACTGTATTATTCTATTCTTTTGTTTGTGATATTTTTTAAATACTTTAGGCCAAAGATAGGTAATAAGTCTTTTCTAGTCTTTCCTTTATCAATAAAAATTATATTTTATTATATATATGTCAATTACTGATACTACTAGAATAGTTGCTACTCTATAATTCACTTTGGACGTTCAAAAATTATATTATCAATATCCCTCCCATTATTATCAATACAAATATTATCAAAAGTTTTAAAACTTCCTTGAAATGGGCTTTTTTAACCAAAAACGGCGGCACCTATAGCCAAAATCTTAAATGTGATATAAATTGTTTTGTATGTTAGTTGTAGCTCTATCAATTACATGAGGTTATGTAGCTTTCAATTACGGATTGTATCAAAGTTCTAAAAAGTGTTCATCTCACTTTAGGCGTTTAAAAATTACATTTTTAACTTTTTGGGCCAAAAAACCGGGTATTTAGGTCGCAAACGGGCTTTAATGCCGGGGGAAAGCACCAAAAAACGCCAAAAACGGTTATTAATGCCGAAAGGTTTTTTTACTCGCGCCGAACCGGGTTTTATTGCAACTTTCCTGTGCACGCCACTAGAGCAAAACAAAAAAATTGGAATTCTGTTTTTACCATTATAAAGCTTCCCTGAGATTTTCAGCTCGATCGGTCCATAAAAGTGGCGCTCGGCACTAATGGGTTAAGCAGAAACTATTTTCTTTCAAGGACTACCAAGATTCACCATGTGTGGATTTTGTCCACATGCCTGAAACCTTCAGCAGAGGCATGCTTGCTTTTGATATTTTTTTTCATTGTGTCATCCTGCTAGAATATATATGGCTAAAGAGTGGAAAAGGAGCATTTGAGGTCTGCCAGTTTCAGAGAATCTAAGATATCTTGGCTGGAAGATTAGGTGTCTAAGTTAAAATTAAAGATATTGTAGCGCATAGAATCTTTTATATGTATTAACGTCTTAATTTAGAAAAAAGTCAATTCCAGAGATCTTAAGTGTTCATAGTGTTGTTGTGACCTGATAGTGACCTGTGATTCCCTGGTGTTGCTATGTACTCCATTCACACTCTAAACAGGTGTTTTATGCCTGGCTTTCATCAATTTTCAATCTATTTTTGTGAATAATCTATGTAATTTTAAATTTTAATTAAGGAAAGAAAAAACTTTATGTTATATAATAGGTATTTTTACACATTTTATCAAAAAATTAATTTTCCAACTTTTTGCACTCTAAACAGAACCAGTTTTCCCTTCTTTACATTTTATTCAACACGTGATTCAAATACCATATTCCGTTTTGTTCTACACAAGTAAACAGTGTGTTCACAATACAGTGAATTTAGTTTATAGTAATATTATATTTAAATTGTATTTGTTTGTCTTTAGATTAATTTTACTTCATTTCTCCTAGATTTTGCTTATTAAATACTTATTTTAGTTTTTTTGATAAAGAGGGAGGGTTAAATTAATCAATTTATGTTTTATAAAGGATGTTTGAATCACACTCTGTTGACCAGCTAAGCTATGGAGGCCTTCCTGAACATGATTACAGCCTAAAGGACCAATTTTTGGGTTAGGAAGATAGTAAATTGTTAGCTTAGTTAAGTATTAGTGTAGGCCTTTCTGTCATGAAATACACATTTACAGTCATTAAGTTTTATGAACTCCTATTTAAAGTGAATTTGATAAGAAAAAAAGGATCAATTAAAAAAAATATTGATCAAAGCAGTTTGTGCATCTAGCAATACTATATTTTTTGGTTTGAAGTAACACCTTGAATATTTTGGTGTAGTGAAGTAATTCTCTTAATTTTATGGTTGAGTAGTAGATCCTTAATATCTGATTTTATTACTTGGTCTAATTTTATCTAAATTATTTGTATTTATTAGCATTTCTTTTGCCTTTAGCAAATTTAGTGTTAATAGATCTTTTAATTTGTCTAAAAACTGACCAAGTACACTGCTTGATTAAACTACTTTACCTTATTATTATACATACTTATTTCAGGAAAACAACTGTTATACCAACTGGTCTTACTACAAAGCTGAATAGTTTTTTTTTTGTCATTTGCTTATTAATTTGTTTACTATATTTTGTAATCTAATAATTTTTGGAATATATTATTTATAAAGTCATGAATTGTTTATTAATTAAATAATAGTAAATTGATTTGAACTCTTGGTTATAAAGCTACTCTATTTTACTTTGTTTTGATTCTCTTTTATGCTTTCTTTCATAACAGCCCATGAAACATGAACATTAAACTAACATCATGGAAGTATTGTTAATAATGAACCAATCATTTCATCTATCAAAGTGCAAGGGATATACAGACCAACCACTTCACATCTTCATGAGGTGTTCCATGCTCTCAAATTTATCAATCAAGATGTCAATGATAATGATAAGAAGATTGAAGATAATTGGATATGAAACTACTCATGTTGCTAACAATCCTCCAAAATGAGGGCTGGTAAGATTGGCCAAACTCTTGAAGAATTAATATAGCAGAAGCTGTGGACATTATTAGAAGATCCAGAAACTTTGTTCTTGATCTTCTTTCAAGAGTTAGATTTTTTGTTTATAATTCAAAACTTACTTTTGATTAGGTAGAAATTCATAGTGTGCAATTGTTTCTGTTTTCTTTCTTTTTAATATTAAGCTTTAACTCAAATTATTATTTTTTTTCAGTGAATTCAAACCATTGGAGAGAAGCTTACACTTCCCTAGACAGAAATCTAAATATCAGAAAGAAATTTGACATAAAGTTACTATGGATTCTGATACTATTGTGTTTGCTGTAAAGGATAAATAATTTGATGTATACGATTTGAAAAGACTTGCTATTCCTATTTTAATAAAGTAATAATCATTGCTATATTAAATACTTTTTGAAGCTTACCTAATTCCAAATTCTACAAGGAAAATGATTCTATGAGCAAAAGTTCCCATGCCGGGACAATCAGATGTCAAAAGGGTTGAAGGTAACATTAAATGCAACAGATGTAATGAACAGTATTCAGTTGATTGTCTGGTACATCATGCTAAGAATTTCCTCTACCCTGCATTTTAGTCATTCATTCAGCCTATTTGATTGTATTTTACCTACTAGTGGGAAGGGAAACGGCATTGTTAAATATTTAGGTTATGCTATAAATTAAATATTTATAACCCAAATGTTTAAATGGTTAAGTTGGCATTACAATGATTCTTAATTTTTATATTAAATTTTGCATGACACAGGCTTTTCATTATGACTTGCTTAAGTGATAATAAAACACTTATAGAAAATGGTGTAAACCTGTACATATCATGCCCAAGATCAAGCCTGCTGAGGAACCCAACTATAATATTGATACAAGTAAGGTGCTGCACTACAATGTGGAAGAGAGGGAATTGAAGGTGGTGTGCAGTCCTAATCTTCCAGAGAAAACTTTTGTTAGAAAACTAATCAATAGTTTATTAGTGCAATTTATTTATTCTGAATTTATTTTAGTTTCTTCTTGTATTTTTTCATGTATGTAAGTGATTTGTGTGTTTTTTTACCTGTGTAAATGAATGTATTAATTATTAATATTCCAATCCATAAAATTTCACAATGCCTTCCCCATCAAAATCATGGTCAAACAGTAAGCATAAACTTGGAATCAAGAAGTCCAAGAGAACCAAGTCTCCATGTACCTGTTGCCCTTATTGTAAAGCTCTAAGAAGAGTAACTATGGAAAACTCCTACAGGGCACCATGCATCCACCTGATAAAGCAGCCGTCTTCAACCTGGATTTTAGACCTACCCACTCCATGGGACCCATAACCTTTCATTACGAGGATACCCTCATTGGGACCACCCTGCTAGCATATTCACCAACAGTTAATGTTCTGCCCCTAGCAATTTCACCACTTCCACCCTACTACCCCTATAAATTCATCTATCCTAAGACACATGATGTCCACCCCAAGAAACAACTTTAACACATGAAGAAATTTAAATACTGAGTCCTATGTTTAGATATTTACTCAATTACCTTTTTTACTTATTCGCCCTATCTATTTATCTATGTTTAAAAAGAATTATATTTATGAAAATTAAAACTTAAAAAAAAAAAATGATTGTTCTTTAATCAACAGTCATCTTATTGATTTCCAGACATTTTGCAGTGTAACACTGCAACAAGTAAATAGCATGGGTAAATGGAGACCCTGTCATAACAAAATTAATAAGGTTGTTCTGTGATAAAATGTGTTGCATCATGGAATAAGTTCTTAGATCTTTCTTGGATTTCTATACTTTTCATACAGGTAAAATTTTAAATAATTTGTGTTTTCCCTCAAAGATTAGATGGAGGCATTCTGGTACTCCATGCACCTAGGCAGATTTGGGAGACAGTGCCAGAAATTAAAATGGAGCACCAGTTGACAGAACTTTGCAAGGAAATGCTGGAGGCTTTACCCACGGAGAGACCCTAAAATTGGCCATTTATGGAGTGTTTTTGATGGTAAGAACAAGCAGGAATTGAGGCATCACTATCTTAAATTGCTTAAACTAATTTGATTATTTGTATTTATATATGCTACTATGTTCATGTTGATTTTATTGTTTTAATAATTGTTATTTATTATGTTTAATTCTACAATTCTTTTTAATTTACATAGTGATGAATTGGAATTCAAGCCAGTGATTCTTTTTGAAAATAATTATTTTCAAAACTCAACTTAAGCCCCGGTGATAGGAATGCTTGAAAGTTTTGTTCAATGTTATGTGATTATCTTATCAGACTAAATCGATGTAGATTTGAGCGCGGTGAACCATTTTTAACTATACCTGATATTAGTTATCAATTTCAGTCTTTTTGAAGGGGCAAAAAAAAGTTTTAAGATTTACGTATGCCTGATTCTAGTAATCGTTTCATAAACAAGAATTCAATCCAATCTCGTTCTCAAACTGCTTCATAACAAAACCACCAAGGCCAAAAGATAGTTACTAATGAAGGTCAAATTTGCCAACATAATAATGAAGGTTCTTGTATACGACTTCAGTTGGTAAGTGGTAAGAAATGCTGGGGCTTAAACATTCAACAGGGTAAAAATAAAGTGAAGTTAGATATATTTTTCTACTGCAAATTAAAATAAATTCTAGCCAATTCATTTCATATTTTATTTTAAATATATAATAAGAAAAGTAATAAATTAGTATAATTCTTAAGATATTTTATTTAGTAAGTATATTAAATGTACTTCTTCAATTAAAGATTTAGTATTTAATAAAATATCTTTATTTCAGTTTTATTTATAAAGATGTCACTCCCTCGTCTCCCTAAGGAGTTTTTTGATTATTTTCTTTCATTTTATAAAATCTAACATAAAATTATGTGGGTTTATAATTAAAAAAAAATTGGGGGGGGGAAGAATTTTTATTTTTTTGGGGGGGAGGGTATTTTTATTTTTAGGGGGGTTGGGGGTGTCCCACCCCCCAAGAAAATAGTTAAAAACCTTCCCGGGACCTATGAAAAGCTACCCTGTAAAGGAGAATCTGAATGGTTCAGCGGTTAGCAAGATCCTTTGCTACAAACAAACAGACAGACAGACATCGTTCTACTATGTATTATAGATAATTATATGTTAGTTTGTATTTTTAATGACAAAGAAATAAGCAAGTCGTATATATAAGCCTGGATATCAGTAAACATTACATTCATTGGTATTTGAAATTGGGAAAAACAGTTTTCTGGAACATCACGGGTAAAACATCATGGTTCATAATTCTATAACATAATATTATCAGTATTATTTTAAACAATATAAACAATTTACCTTTATAAACAAATCTTACTTTTGATTCTCTCCATTTCAATAAATAACTGTCCCCGTAACTCTGACGCTAACTTACACTATTGAACATGGTGTGTCCTTTCACTACCTAATAATGAGTTGCATAAAATCCCAATAAAGTAGGTTGGATGAACAACAACAATGGGTGGAAGTTCCCCATTGTAAAAAAGGAGCTTTACTATAGAAATAGCTATAAGAGATTTTAGTACTATACGTAAATTAAACACATCGCACTTGTATTTACTAATAAACAATTACTGAGTATGAAGCGTACAGAAACAAGCTTTTATAACCTTTGGATTTACTTGTATTTACATTTTAATACCTATTCCAGCATCTATACACTCTATTCTGGTGTAGTGATCAGTTGTGCTAAACACTTGTTCATTGGTTCTTGTTCATGACTCTTTACGCCTGTACATTTGCAGAGGGAATGAACTTGCACACACCCTCCATGCTGAGCTTAGATACTTCCTTGGTTGCGTCAAAATCTGGAAAATTCTGAGGTAACAGCAGAACATAAAAGGACTTGATACAATTTCTTAAGCATACAAATAAGCATATCATGGGTGTACAATCTGTAAACATTTGGAAGCTTATCAAAGCTATGATGATGGAAAGGTGAGCTTGATAGAATTTCCTCCTGGCAGACTAGACCACCGATGAACACCCAGTTCATCAATTGAACTGACCAAGAATACTTAACCCTAATGCCTGAATAACAAAATATTTCATGAAGGTTAATAGTATATGGCTTCACTGGCTTGCCGTTAGCTACAGATATTTTCCATTGATGTGGTAGAGTCAATTGCAGACAGCATGCTGGCCTCACAGGATTTGTAATCTGGCCCATACAATTTAGAAGAAATGCTGCAGCAAGTCAACTTGGTCAAACAACACTAAACACAATGCCTTGTATTATGCCTAAGATATACGTACATTAGTACACAGAATAGTGGTCAATAACAATCTATTCTTTTCAACCATTTGTCAAAGATACCAGGTCTGGAAGAGGATATTAATATAGTTATCACTTACCTAGTCACTTTTTAAAAAATTTTCCATCATGGGAAAATAAAGACCCTGACGCGTAGCAGGTTTATTATTTATTGGCTGATTAGGATGCATTTCTACAGGGAACTCTGGTAGAGCTCTATGCATTTAGGCAGATTTGGGAGGGAAATTACTAATAGACAACGGTAAGGTGCTTCACTGCAACATGGAAGAGAGATGATTGGAATTGGAGGTCAGACTTAATCAACTAGGAAAAAATGTTCACTTCGCGGATGAGAAGCCCATAAGTCTTCATCCTGGTCAACAGTTAGAAATGAATAAATTTAATCTACATGAGGAATTACCTACTCTTGAACACATCAGTTAAGATGTTAATGATACTTGTAATTATAAATGTACAAGAATTATATTATTAAAGACATGACAAATATAATTGTAATAAAAAACTACCTATGTAGGAAACTAACATCCAACAATAGAATCTGCAGGGGATTTAACACAGCTAGCTAAAGCCAGGTACAGGTATACCTAAACCACAATACCTTCCTAGAACACCCCTGCTAGTTAGTTTCTTTGGTATGCTCAGGTAAACCTGTACCTGGCTTAAGCTAGCTGTGTTAAACTGTGCTAACATGAGAATGTGAATGGAAGATACTCTCTTGTAGTGCATGAAGACCTGTCAGGTTATCCTTGTTGTTATGCCTCCTCCTAATCCATTTAATAATGGACCTACTAAGCATCAGGGTCTTCATGTGGCCAAGCCACAATTCACCATGCCTCCACCTCATTCACTAATGTATAATATATAATATCCCTTTTCCAGGTTATCATCCTTTGATGTTGCAGTTTTAAAGCATCATAGCTGTGCCTGGCTTAAACCCTGCCATCCAACTGCTCTTGGATCATTCAACACCTCTCTGAGGATCTAGAGCTATTGGCATATGTTATAATAAAAAATCAAGTGTTCTATACATCCATTGCACCCCAGCTCTTAAGACTGATTATGTATTCTGTTGTGAAGGGATTAACCTCTCATAGCTGTGCATTTCTGGGCCCTCTTCTGCCTGCTTAACTGGTAAATGATATCACACATTATTCTTTGCTTTAGGTGCTCATCAAACAATTACAGCAATTAGGCTCATCCTCATTGGTAATTTCATCAGTGGGCTCATCTTTTATCTCTGGTCCATAGCTTAATTCCCCCTTTTTATCTAGGTAAACAAGATGAGAGGGCAACTCATCCAGTAATTTTTTCGTAAATTCATCTTGAATCACTAAGCCAGATTTCTTGCATATTGGACACTGAATCATGCAGTAGTGGTTCCTGGTGAGGTTGAAAATTGCTTCAGTGCTGACCACTCTTAGTCTCCAGCCCAATTGCTTAGTCCCTTGTTGGATGAAGAGAACATGATTTGTTCTTTTTGTCAGAAAGTAGTGACTTTATCATAACCATTGGAAGATTTTTTAGTGGCAACTTAAAGATTCTTTAAGTGTTACTTTCATTTCATTAAAAAAATATCTGCTTATTCTCTTTTTATGTCTTTTATAATTTATTTATAATCTTTATAGTTCTACAAATTTATTTATTTTTATCTTTTAATGTGTAAATTAATTTAATATGATTTATGTAGTTCAGACTGAAGAGGGTGCAATGTCCATTGAAATATATTTCAATAAACAATGACTATCAAGTATCAAAGACTGTTTCACTCAGTGAATTTATCATATCATAATTATCTTTAAATATCTACAGGAATGGGGGGGGTTAGTGAAATTTTCACACACTTTAAAATCCTAAAGATCTAAGACAATATTATCTAATACATTTTTTGCACCATTATTCTTTTACTGGAAATTAATCCTTAACAGAACCTATAGAAGAAAGAAACACGGCCATCCAAATTTTTGATGAGGATTATGTCATGTTTTTTAAGCAGGAACTATTTTCTTTCAAGGACTACCAAGATTCACCATATGTGGATTTTGTCCACATGCCTGAAACCTTTTGTAGAGGCATGCTTGCTTTTGATATTTTTTTTCATTGTGTCATCCTGCTAGGAAATATATGGCTAAAGAGTGGAAAGGAGCATTTGAGGTCTCCCAGTTTCAGAGAATCTAAGACATCTTGGCTGGAAGATTAGGTGTCTAAATTAAAATTAAAGATATTGTAGCGCATAGAATCTTTTATATGAAATAACGTCTTAATTTAGAAAAAAAGCAACTCCAGAGATCTTAAGTGTTCATAGTGTTGTTGTGACCTGATAGTGACCTGTGATTTCCTGGTGTTGTTCTGTACTCCATTCACACTCTAGACAGGTGTTTTATAATTAGCAAGAAATGCCTGGCTTTTAACAATTTTCAATCTATTTATATGAATAATCTTTGTAATTTTAAATTTTAATTAAGGAAAGAAAAAACTTTATGTTAAATAGTAGGTATTTTGGCAGCATCCTAGTTTAGGAGTGGAGATACCCGGTATCATGAAAATTAAACCCCCCCCCGGGGGTATGCATCTATTTTGACACCCGGTATGCATCAATTTTGACCCGGTATATATTAATTTGGTCACCCCAATTTTTTTTGCTTAAAACAGACAAATGGGTAATGAACAATACATAGTGGGTCAAAAATAAAGCATACAGGGTACAAAATTAAAGATAGGGGGTAAAAAGATGAAGGGTCAAACATATACCCCCCCCCCCCCCGGTATGCATCAATTTTGACCCGGTATATATTAATTCGGTCACCTCAACTTTTTTGCTTAAAACAGACAAATGGGTAATGTACAATGGATAGTGGGTCAAAATTATAGCATACAGGGTATAAAATGACAGATACGGGGTAAAAAGATAAAGGGTCAAACATGTAGCCCCCCCCCCCCCCCCCCGATATGCAACAATTTGGACACCCGGTAAATGTCAAAATGGATACCCCCCCCCCCCCCCCCTTTAATCCTAGTGTCCATTGAGGTCGTTCCGCGCTCGAATTTCCTCTGGACTGAGATTCATCTTTAACCCCAATTCTATTTCAAAGAGGGGAAAGGGTTGAATGAAAAGGTGATATTCTATTCATAAGGAGGTATATAGTTAGACAACTGCCACTATCCATATGTTGTTTTGTATTAAACTGACTTTATTGTATAATAAAATTGTTTTCTAATATGTGTGTGGTGTAGAATATGTCATTTTTTTTACCTAACATTGATGAAAGTTTGTAGGTTTGTGCCTTGTTTTATTTAAAAATTGAGACTCCTAGTGGGAGATTTTGTTACTAATATATAGGGCCTGAAATTTGGCCTGGAATAGCTGAGGCTTCATCCTCAATGGAGTTATGAGATGATTAGACTGCTCAATAAAATGGACCATCTCCTTCCCTTGTCATGTGATGGACACAAAAGAGGCAAGCTATTTGCAATAAAGCAAAAAAACTGGGGTGACCAAATTGATACATACCGGGTCCAAATTGATGCATACGGGGTGTCCAAATTGATGCATACAGGGTGTCAAAATAGATGCATACCAGGGGGGGGGGGGGGGGGTAAATGTTTGACCATCTATCTTAATTTTGTTGGTGTCATAGGAAAATGTTATTATAAAACTTTGGGGACTAGTGTAATAAACAGCCAATTGTCCCTCTCTCTCTATTTCTACTGGTGCAATTAATTCTTATATTAAAGTAACAGGATGTCTAACTGTCTTTCTTTTTCTCAGAGAGAGATGAGACAACGGATTGTTTATTACATTTGTCCCCAAAGTTTTTTTAATAATGTTTATAAGACTTTTGGGGACCTGAGAGAATTTTGTTTGGTTGGTTTATATTAAGTTGAGTTTTCAAAGTTTAAACCACTAATCGTAATCTAAAGAAGGGTTAATTTTGTGAATCATGTACATTAATTTATTTTACATTGTCTTATCCCTTTATATACCTACTTTTTTTCTATGCAAGGATCAGCGGACCAATTTGGTTTCTTTAATTCATTGAAGCTTTGGGTTGGTTTTGAGTATTTTTAAAAGCGAAGCTTTTCTATAATTAGGGTCGGTCCGTCCGTCTGTCCATGCGTCCGTCACGGATAGCTTTTTTCGTTAATTTAGACATGTTAGAATTGTCCTATTGATTTCAAATTTTGCATGGTGATTCCTTGAGTAGTTAGGTATGATTTAGAAAGCGTAGCAACTCTATAATCATTACCAAAATGTCCGTACGTCCATTATAAACATGTTGATTTTTTTTACTTTTTTAAATATCTTTTTCCGTTAATTTAGGCATGTTAGAATTGTCCTATCGATTTCAAATTTTGCATGGTGATTCCTGTAATAGTTAGGTACTAGTTAGAAAGCGTAGCAACTCTATAATCATTACCAGAATGTCCGTACGTCCATTTTAAACATGTTAATTTTTTTACATTTTTAACAACAAATTTGTATGTGACCTAATTATCCGATTGGTCTGATTTTTGGTATACTGATTCCTGGAACAACAAAGTACAATATTATAAGCGAAGCAACTCTATAATCAAGTCCTAAAAATGTAAGTATGTCCATAATCATTATCCTGTATCAAGCAGTTTTTCAACAAATTTACTAACAATTTTGCTTTGACTCTTATACATTCGCATTCTGATTATTCAGTTCTGACATTATACAAGTGTTAATGTCAGTTTGTCCTACCGTTTCAGAGCTTCGCTTTTATGGATGTTGTCATCCTTGTTTAAAAACAATTTCTATAAAAGTACCAAAAGTTTTTGAATACAAAAATAAGGGAGTATGTATTTAAAACTTTGGGCACTAGTATAATTAACAGTCCAATATCCCCTCCCTCCCTGTTTATAATACTGATAACCAGTGGACCTATAAGGTTTTTTATTCAATAAAGATTTTTCTCGTATTCATTCGAATCCGGTGGATATGAACCGGTTCTCATCAATACGGAAAAACTATGTCTAGCATTGTATTATATCCAGTTTTCTACGAATATAGAAATGTACAATCATAAGATTAAAACTAGTTTTTTTTAGTTAAAACCAGTTTTTTTTAGCCGGTGCCTTCGGCACCACGGGGCTAAAAAAACTAGTTTTAATCTTATAATTGTACATTCTATATCCGCGGAAAGCCATTTATAATGGATCTTGATAACCGCTGAACCGATATCCTTCTCCTTTACAGTGTAGCTTCTCATAGGTCCTGGGAAGGTTCATAACAAAACATAACATAATAACATAATAAAAAAATACACATATCCTCCCCCCCTCCAAAAAAAAATTTTACTTTATCTTTTTAATTTATAATAAACTAGCGACTTCGCCTCTAAGGGCTCTTGAGATGGATAGGGAATTGACCCTCCCCCCGATTTGAATTTTAGTTTTAAAAAGATGAAGTTGGAAAATAAAATGGTTTTTTTTTTAAGAGTGGTGCGTGGTACCCTTACACAAAATAGTTGTAAACCTTCCCAGGACCTATGAGAAGCTACACTGTAAATGAGAACTATAACGGTTCAGTGGTTATCAAGATCCTTCGGTACACCTAGACATACACAAATCCTTACTTTTTATATAAATAAGAAATGATTATCTAAATTCTTTAATTAAAAAAAACAAATTGGTCCACCGGTTATCATGATTTTGTATATCCGTATCATAAACAGGGAGGGAGGGGACATTGGACTGTAAATTAAACTGGTGCCCAAAGTTTTAGATACATACTCCTTTATTTATGTGCTCAAAAAACTTTTATTAGACGAAGCCCAATCTTTCCTACTTTCGATTCCTATGACGTCATAAAAATGAGGGAGATGAGAGGAGAAGTAGGAAAGAAAACCCTTAAAAAGAGGTGGATAATCTCTCATTTTTATGACGTCACAGGAATCAAAAGTAGGACAGATTGGGCTTTGTCCTTTTTATTATATTCTAATTGGTTGGTTAGCAGTAATGAAACACATATTTCAACCAAAAGGGATCATTTTGTTTATTATTATAAGGGATGTACATCAATTTTTCTTATACTAGCGGCCACGCCCCTAGAGGCCTCTCCCCCAAAATAGTTAAAAACCTTCCCGGGACCTATGAGTAGCGGCCCTGTTAAGGAGAACCCGATCGGTTCAGCAAGATCCTTTGGTACAGACAGACAAACAAACAAACAGACATCCTCTTTATGATAAGGTTTATCTAATCCCTTTAAATAAAAGTAAAATAATTTTATTTCAATAGGACTATTCAATCATCAAATATCGGGACTTTGGTACCCAAAATTATATAACAAGGTTAGTAAAAAACTTTGGGTACTCTTGTTAAATTTTCATTGGTTGATTCTTTTAAGTATCTGATATTAGTGTCTAAACTAACCAACCAATAATTTACATCTACAGAAGATATTATTTTTGTCTATCATCAATGGGTACGTACATCAATTTACTGTCCAAAGTTTTAAATCCCGGACTTTGGACTCTAAATTATACTGGTACCCAAAATTATATAACAACAAAAAACTTTGAGTACTCTTAAATTATTAATAGTTATCCAAATTTTTCACCCAATAATTTTCATCTACACAAGGGGTAATTTTGTCTTTCATCAATGGGTACGAACATCAATTTAACGGCCATTGTCTTATCCCTTTAGATCCATTAGTAAATCTTTATCATATACACACATACATAGACACACACACACACGCACACTCACACACACAAACACACACACACAAACACACACACACACTCAAACAATCTTTATCAAATATCTTTATTGGATAAACAAAATTAAAAACAAGGATGACAACATCCATAAGTAGCGAAGCACAAAAATCTTTTTTTTGACGGGTGGTGATGTAAAAAATCAGGATAGGGAGGGGGGGATACCGGGTATGTCCACTCCTAAACTAGGATTATCCCTTTCTTTTTTTTTACAAGTTTAAATACAATTCTTTTAACTTTTTTTTAGGAAACTTTTATATATTTCTTTAAAATCCAGTATTTAGAGTAAGTCCTGTATGAGACTAGGTGTAAAGATATCAGTTATAAAACTTTGGGTACCAGGTGTAGTTTACAGTGAAATGTTTACTAATGGTTATAAAACTTTGGGTACCAAGTGTAATATACAGTCCAATGTTTACAAATTGTTATAATACTTTGGGTTCCCAATGTAATTTAAAGTTCAATGTTTACTATTGGTTATAAAACTATGGGTACCAAATATAACTTACAGTCCAATGGTTACTAATGGTTATAAAAGTTTGGGTACCAATTAGTCCTGTTAATATAATTAGCCTTATTCATTACAGGTTTATTAATTGAGAGAAAATTGTCTGTAATATGATGCATTTCAGTATAGCTGAGAACCGATTCTAATCTAGCGGATATTTATCGGTTGCGAAGCCATTTTTAACGTTAACTTTTCTTGCAAAAAAAAAACACTTAAAATAAAGATAGGAGTCTGAAAATTTTTGTGTAGATTCCTTAAACAAATTAGAATCGCCGCTCTTTTATGCTTTGTGCTCGATTTTTAACTTTAAAACCCTTTAATTATGCGATGTTTGTCCATAGGTTATTTACGTTTAAATTTCGTATCAATTAAATTTCAACAAAATTAACATTAACTTTTTTTGCAAAAAAAAACAATTAAAATAAAGATAGGAGTCTGAAAATTTTTGTGTAGATTCCTCAAACAAATGAAAATCGCCGCTATGTTATGCTTTGTGCTCGATTTTTAACTTTAAAATCCTTTAATTATGCGATGTTTGTCCGTAGGTACTAAATGACACAAAAAATATCTCCTCAAATCACGATCCCCCTTTGAATGGCCCTTACTCGGTAGTTTTTCATCGTAAATCAATGAAATTTTAAACATACTTAGTTTAAGTAGTTTCTAGTACACACAAAAATTTTTATTAATATCGAAGCAATACGAAAAAAGTTATCGCTTTCGTAAAAAAGGCACTAAAAACGATAAGAAAACAGCATTATAAACTCTCTCAAAACTGGTTTTTATCTGTACCTATTAAATTAGCTTAAAAATAGCATTAAATTTGACGATTTTAACGTTAAAACAACGTTGAAAACAGCAAAAAAGGCCGTTATTCTATAGCCATTACATTACTTTAAAAGTATAGTCAAAAAAATGTTAAAAATCACGTTTTTTTATTCACCTATTGGTCTGTATTAATTCTCTATCTAGGGACTTACATCTATTGGGAGTAAAATCAAGAAAAAGTTAAAATATTTGTTTAGTTTAAAAATTCACACATAGATGTCTCCAAGTTTTAAGGAAACTTAGACTTGCCAAATTACAATATGACCATACAGGCATTAAAAACACATAACAAACACCTTTAAACAAAGGTTAAACTATTTTATCCTATACTTTTATCATTTTAATCATCTTTTATATGTGATCAGAGCCTCCTGCTACTTCTATCTAGTCCTTAACAAGGTATTAACCACTCGTAACCAACCCTTTCCCCTCTTTAAAATAGAATTGGGGTCAAAGATGATTATTAGTCTAGAGGAAATTCGCGCGAGGAATGACCTCAATAGACTTGACCCCCCCCCCCCTGTATGTGTCAGTTTTGACACCCAGTACATGTCCAAACGGACACCCCCCTACATATTGATATATAGGGGGGTGTCCATTTTGACATTTACCGGGGGTCAAAAATAACGCATACGGGGGTATCCATTTTGATACACACCGGGTGTCAAAATAGATGCATACCCCCGGGGGGGGGTTTAATTTTCATGATACCGGGTATGTCCACTCCTAAACTAGGATTATCCCAGGTATTTTTACACATTTTATCAAAAAATTTATTTTCCGACTTTTTGTACTCTAAACAGAACCGGTTTTCCCTTGTTTACGTTGTTTCAACGTGCAATTCACATACCATATTCCATTGCGTTCTACACGAGTAAACAGTGTGTTCACAATACAGTGAATTTAGTTTATAGTAATATTATATTTAAATTGTTTTTGTTTGTCTTTAGATTAATTTTACTTCATTTCTCCTAGTTTTTGCTTATTAAATACTTATTTTAGTTTTTTTTTGATAAGGAGGGAGGGTTATATTAATCAATTTATGTTTTATAAAGGATGTTTGAATCACACTTTTTTGACCAGCTAAGCTATGGAAGCCTTCCTGAACATGATTACAGCCTAGAGGGACCAAGTTTTGGGTTAGGAAGATAGTAAATTGTTAGCTTAGTTAAGTATTAGTGTAGGCATTTCTGTCATTAAATACACATTTACAGTCATTCAGTTTTATAAACTCCTATTAAAAGTGAATTTGATAAGAAAAAAAGGATCAATTAAAAAAAATATTGATCAAAGCAGTTTGTGCATCTAGCAATACTATATTTTTTGTTTTGAAGTAACACCTTGAATATTTTGGTGTAGTGAAGTAATTCCCTGATTCTTAACTTTATGGTTGAGTAGTAGATCCTTATTATCTGATTTATTACTTGGTCTAATTTTATCAAATTATTTGTATTTCTTTAGCATTTCTTTTGCCTTTAGCAAATTTAGTGTTAATAGATCTTTTAATTTGTCTAAAAACTGACCAAGTACACTGCTTGATTCAACTACTTTACCTTATTTTTATACATACTTATTTTAGGAAAACAACTGTTATACCAACTGGTCTTTCTACAAAGCTGAATAGTTTTTTTTTATCATTTGCTTATTAATTTGTTTACTATATTTTGTAATCTAATAATTTTTGGAATATATTATTTATAAAGTTATAAATTGTTTATTAATTAAATATTAGTAAATTGATTTGAACTCTTGGTTATAAAGCTACTCTATTTTACTTTGTTTTGATTCTCTTTTATGCTTTCTTTCAAATCAGCCCGTGAAACATGAACATTAAACTAACATCATGGAAGTATTGTTAATAATGAACCAATCATTTCATCTATCAAAGTGCAAGGGATATACAGACCAACCACTTCACATCTTCATGAGGTGTTCCATGCTCTCAAATTTATCAATCAAGATGTCAATGATAATGATTAGAAGATTGAAGATAATTGGATTTGAAACTACTCATGTTGCAAACAAACCTCCAAAATGAGGGCTGGTAAGATTGGACAAACTTGAAGAATTAATATAGCAGAAGCTGTGGACATTATTAGAAGATCCAGAAACTTAGTTCTTGATCTTCTTTCAAGAGTTAGATTTTTTGTTTATAATTCAAAACTTACTTTTGATTAGGTAGAAATTCATAGTGTGCAATTGTTTCTGTTTTCTTTCTTTTTAATATTAAGCTTTAACTGAAATTATTATTTTTTTTCAGTGAATTCAAACCATTTTGGAGAGAAGCTTACACTTCCCTAGACAGAAAGAAATTTGACATAAAGTTACTATGGATTCTGATACTATTGTGTCTGCTGTAAAGGATCAATAATTTGATGTATATGAAGACTTGCTACTCCTATTTTAATAAAGTATTAATCATTGCTATATTAAATACTTTTTGAAGCTTACCTAATCACAAATTCTACAAGGAAAATGGTTCTATGAGCAAAAATTCCCATGCCGGAACAATCAGATGTCAAAAGGGTTGGAGGTAACATTAAATGCAACGGATGTAATGAACAGTATTCAGTTGATTGTCTGGTACATCATGCTGAGAATTTCCTCTACCCTGCATTTTTGTCATTCATTCAGCCTATTTAATTGTATTTTACCTACTAGTGGGAAGGGAAAGGGCATTGTTAAATATTTATGTTATGCTATAAATTAAATATTTATAACCCAAATGTTTAAATGGTTAAGTTGGCATTACAATGATTCATAATTTTTATATTGAATTTTGCATGACATAGGCTTTTCATTATGACTTGCTTAAGTAATAATAAAACACTTATAGAAAATGGTGTAAACCTGTACATATCATGCCCAAGATCAAGCCTGCTGAGGAACCCAACTGTAATAATGATACAAGTAAGGTGCTGCACTACAATGTGGAAGAGAGGGAATTGAAGTTGGTGTGCAGTCCTAATCTTCCAGAGAAAACTTTTGTTAGAAAACTAATCAATAGTTTATTAGTGCAATTTATTTATTCTGAATTTATTTTAGTTTCTTCTTGTATTTTTTCATGTATGTAAGTGATTTGTGTGTTTTTTACCTGTGTAAATGAATGTATTAATTATAAATATTCCAATCCAAACAATTTCACAATGCCTTCCCCATCAAAATCATGGTCAAACAGTAAGCATAAACTTGGAATCAAGAAGTCCTAGAGAACCAAGTCTCCGTGTACCTGTTGCCCATATTGTAAAGCTCTAAGAAGAGTAATTATGGAAAACACCTACAGAGCACCATGCATCCACCTGATAAAGCAGCTGTCTTCAACCTGGATTTTAGACCTACCCACTCCATGGGACCCATAACCCTTTATTACCAGGATACCCTCATTGGGACCACCCTGCTAGCGTATTCACCCACAGTTAATGTTCTGCCCCCTGCAATTTCACCACTTCCACCCTACTACCCTTATAAATTCATCTACCCTAAGACACATGATGTCCACCCCAAGAAACAACATTAACACATAGAGAAATTTAAATACTGAGTCTTATGTTTAGATATTTACTCAATTACCTTTCTTACTTATTAACCCTATCTATTTATCTATGTTTAAAAAGAATTATATTTATGAAAATTAAAACTTATTAAAACTTTTAAAAAAATAAATGATTGTTCTTTAATCAACAGTCATCTTATTGTTTTCCTGACATTTTGCAGTGTAACACTGCAACAAGTAAATAGCATGGGAAAATGGAGACCCTGTCATAACAAAATTAATAAGGTTGTTCTGTGATAAAATGTGTTGCATCATGGAATAATTTCTTAGATCTTTCTTGGTTTTCTATACTTTTCATGCAGGTAAAATTTTAAATAATTTGTGTTTTCTCGCAAAGATTAGATGGAGGCATTCCTGTTCTGGTACTCCATGCACCTAGGCAGATTTAGGAGACAGTGCCAGAAATTAAATGGAGCACCAGTTGACAGAACATTGCAAGGAAATGTTGGAGGCCTTACCCATAGAGAGACCCTAAAATTGTCCAGTTTAGGAGTGTTTTTGATGGTAAGAACAAGCAGGAATTGAGGCATCACTATCTTAAATTGCTTAAACTAATTTGATTATTTGTATTTATATATGCTACTATGTTCATGTTGATGTTATTATTTTAATAATTGTTATTAATTATGTTTAATGACAATTCTATTTAATTTACATAGTGATGATTAGGATTTCAAGCCAGTGTTTCTTTTTGAAAATTATTATTTTCAAAACTCAACTTAAGCCCTGGTGATAGGAATGCTGGAAAGTTTTGTTCAATGTTATGTGATTATCTTATCAGACTAAACCGATGTAGATTTGAGCGCGGTGAACCATTTTTAACTATACCTGATATTAGTTATCAATTTGAGTCTTTGTAGGGGCAAAAAAAAGTTTAAAGATTTACGTATGCCTGATTCTAGTAATCGTTTCATAAACAAGATTTCAAACCAATCTCGTTCTCAAACTGCTTCAAAACAAAACCACCTAGGCCAAAAGATAGGTACTAATGAAGGTCAAATTTGCCAATATATTAATGAAGGTTCTTGTACACGACTTCAGTTGGAAAGTGGTAAGAAATGCTAGGGCTAAAAAATTCAACAGGGTAAAAATAAAGTGAAGTTAGATGTATTTTTCCACTGCAAATTAAAATAAATTCTAGCCAATTCATATCATGTTTTATTTAAAATATATAATAAGAAAAGTAATAAATTAGTATAATTCTTAAGATATTTTATTTAGTAAGTATATTAAATGTACTTCTTCAATTAAAGATTTAATATTTAATAAAATATCTTTATTTCAGTTTTATTTATAAAGATGTCGCTCCCTTCTCTCCCTAAGGAGTTTTTTGATTATTTTATTTCATTTTATAAAATCTAACATATAATTATGTGGGTTTATAATTACAAAAAAATTGGGGGGGGGGATGAATTTTTTTTTTTTTTGGGGGAGGGTATTTTTATTTTTTTGGGGGGTTGGGTGTGTCCCACCCCCCAAGAAAATAGTTATAAACCTTTCCATGACCTATGAGAAGCTACCCTGTAAAGGAGAATCTGAATGGTTTAGCGGTTAGCGAGATCCTTTGCTACAAACAAACAGACAGACAGACATCGTTCTACTATGTATTATAGATAATTATATGTTGGTTTGTATTTTTAACGACAGAGAAATAAGCAAGTCGTATATATAAGCCTAGATTACATTCATTGGTATTTGAAATTGGGAAAAACAGTTTTCTGGAACATCACGGGTAAAACATTATGGTTCATAATTATATAACATAATATTATCAGTATTATTTTAAACAATATAAACAATTTAACTTAATAAACAAATCTTACTTTTAATTCTCTCCATTTAAACAAATAACTGTCCCCATAACTATGACGCTAACTTACACTATTGAACATTGTGTGTCCTTTCCCTACCTACTAATGAGTTGCACAAAATCCCTATAAATTAGGTTGGATGAACAACATCAATGGGTGGAAGTTCCCCATTGTAGAAAAGGTTCTATGCTATAACAATAGCTAAAAGAGATTTTAGTTCTATGCGTAAATGTAACACACCATGCTTGTATTCACAAATAAACAATTACTTAATACAAATCATACAGAAACAAGCTTTTATAACCTTTGGATTTTCATTTGTTTACATTTTAATAACCGGTTTTATAATTATATTTAAGTTGGAAAATAAGACACTAATATATCACTTATTAATTGTCGGATCTTTTTTTTAATGTTTTAGTAAGATTTAACAAAATTAGACCGTATTATAACTTGATAATTATTTTACGTCTTTAATCATCAAAGGGGTAAATCTATTAGAGTTAATGACAAGTGACTAATCACAAATTATACAGCATTCCCCGAACAAGATTGGTGTCTTTATATTTTAATGGATCTTTTGGGTCATATTTGGAATCTCTATCACTCCCTCCAACACTGCCTGGAACATTTTTACCTTCTTTCTTAAACTGAATGCAAACTTGTCAAGGTGACCAGGTTCTTTTATTGACCTCTTTAGTAGGCTCCAGGCCTTCTCTGGCTATGCCAGTATCAACCTCTCCAAAACACTGTTGTTCTTTAAAACTGTATAGGATGCCAGCAGTTGATAGAAACTGTAATTGTCAGCTTTCTCCACACTGAGAACTTCCACACTCTCCTCATCCAAATCTTCGTCAATAATATCAGAACATCTTCTTGACTTCTCCCTTCTCCATTTTCTTATCATAGGAAACCTTGTCCCAGATGAGGGAACAAGGGACAGATATCAAATTTTTACAGAATACCTATTCCAGCATCTAAACCTTCTATTCTGGTGTAGTGATTGGTTGTGCTAAACACTTTGTAAGGAGGGTTCTTGTTCATGACTCCGTACACCTGTTCATATGCAGAGGGAATGAACTTGCACACATCCTCCATGCTGAGCTTAGATACTTCCTTGGTTGCATCTACATCAGGGAAATTCTGAAGTAACAGCAGAACAAAAAATGACTTGATACAATTTCTTGTACTAATAAGCAAATCACGGGTGTGCAATCTGTAAACATTTGGAAGCTTATCAAAGCTAAGATGATGGAAAGGTGAGTTTGATAGAATCTCCTCCTGGCAGACTAGACCACCTGTGAACACCTAATTCATTAATGGAACTGACCAAGCATACTTAACCCAAATGCCTGAATAACGAAACATTTCTCAAAGGTTAATAGTATATGGCTTCACTGGCTTGCCGTTAGCTACAGATATTTTCCATTGATGCATGTGATAGAGCCATTTACCAAAATGCAGACAGCATGCTTGCCTCACAGGTTTTGTATCCTGGCCCATACAATTTAGAAGAAACGCTGCAGCAAGTCAACATGGACAAACAACACTAACCACAATGCCCTGGATTGTGCCTAAGATGTACATACATTGATACACTGAATGGCAGCCAAAAACAATCTACTCTTTTCAACCATGTGTCAAAGATACCAGGTTTGAAAGAGGATTTTAATTTGGTTATCACATTCCTAGTCACTTTATAGAAAATTTTCCAGAGTCATTACCAACATGGGAAAATGAAAACCCTGACACGTAGCAGGTTCCTCATATATTGGCTGATTAGGAGGCATTTCTACAGGATACTCTGGCAGTGCTCTATGCACTTAGGCAGATTTGGGAGGGAAATTACTAGTAGGCAACAGTAAGGTGCTTCACTGCAACATGGATGAAAGAGAATTGGAGACCTAATCAACAAGAGTAAACATTCACTATGTATGAGAAGCCCATTAGTCTTCATCCTGTTAGATAATAATATATTTAATCTACATGAGAATCTGCCTACTTTTCATCAAACTAATCAAGATGTTAATGATACTGGTAATATCAAAAATATAATTTTGATATTATTAAAGAAATGATATATATAATTGTAATAAAAAACTACCTATGTCGCAAACAAACATTCAACAATAAAATCTGAAGGTGATGTTAAACCTTGCCAACATGTGAATGAGAATGGAAAATACTCTCCTCCTGAGTGCATGAAGTCCTGCCAGTGTTTCCTTGGGACAATGCCTTCACCTAATCCATAAATTAATGGACCTGCTATGCATCAGGGTCTTCATGTGGCCAAGCCACATTTCTCCATGCCTCCACCTTATTCACTAATGTTTAATGATGTTGCAGTTTATCAGTACTATAGCTGTGCCTGGCCTAAACCCTGCCATCCAACTGCTCTTGGATCATTCAACACCCTCTTCTTTCTGAGGCATTAGAGCTATTTGCATATATTATAAAAAACAAGTGTTCTATGCATCCATTGCACCCCAGCTTTTAAGAGTGATAATGTATTCTGTAGTGAAGGAATTAAGCTCTCAAAGCTGTGCATTTCTGGGCTCTCTTGAAAAAAGTTTCCTTGCTGGACAAATTCCAGACTCATTCAATAATATTTTTAAACCAATGTTATCCAACAGAGTAATGAAATTAAAAGTACCTTTACCTAAACATAAAGCTCTAGAAACTTTTCCTAATGTTTGCTTTGTTAAAATATGGAACAACCTAGACACTACTATAAGGTGTGCTAAAACTAAAAATTCCACTAAACATCTCATCAAAAAGAAAGCTTTAGATAAATATAATAGTTTTAATTGTAATAAGCAAAAATGTTCTGTCTGTAAAAATAATTAAAATTTGCCTTAATTTACTCTAAAAATTTAAATTTCTCTAACCCCACTGTATCATAGTGTAAATAGCATCATTAATACCTTACTATTTGTCATTCTATTTAAACCTGTTTATATGTATATATCCAATATAATTATCTGATTAAAATTTCTATGTAGCTAGAAACATTAAAAAATTATTTGAATATGTTTGTCTTAAATCGGTACTTCCAGCTTTTGCAATGGCCAACCCAGGTTATGAAAGTACCAAACTATGCTTAAAATTATGTAAATATTTGTAAGAAATATTATTATCATTTTGTATGCTTATGTTGAAATACATCTATCTATCTCTTCTGCCTTCCAAATTGATAAATAACATTGCACTTTATTCTTAGCTGTAGGTGCTTCTCCTGCAATTGACTTCATCCTTGCACTCATCCTCAATGGTAATCACATCAATGGGCTCATCTTATATCTCTGGTCTATAGCTTAATTCCCCCTTTCTTATCTAGGTAAACAAGGTGAGAGGGCAACTCATCCAGTAATTTTTTCGTAAATTTGTCTTGAACCATCAATCCAGATTTCTTGCATATTGGACACTTAATCATGCTGTAGTGGTTCTAGGTGAGGTAGAAGATTGTATCAGTGCTGGCCACTGTAACTAGAGTGTGTCCAGCCCAATTGCTTAGTCCAATAGAAATAGAAGAGTAGAAGAATATTCTGAACCCTTTTTTCGTCAAATCTAAGAGAGAACATTCCTAGCAGACAAAAGTATTGTTTACTTTCGACTCAAGCTGATGTGGATTCTTAAAAAATGATAGACTCGCTATTCGATAGTGAGGCAAAATTATTTTTGTGAAAAATCATCCAAAAGCACATTAAAAATCTACAAAAATTAAACAAAATCATATGTTAATAACCCTCTTAAGATTTTATTTCATTTTTGTAAATTTTTTTATTCGATTTTGGAGGATTTTTCACAAAAAATAATTTTGCCTCACCAGCGAGTTGCCAGCCTAACTTTTTTTTTAAGAATCCAACTTTGTTTCAAGCTTTCAAATTGTAAACGAAATTTTTGGGCAATTAATTCTGATTCCGCAAAGCTTTCTACTAAGAAAATATACTGTTAACAGCTGACTTTTATGTATGTATGAAATGAAAAAAAACATGCCTTCGTAGGAAAATGTGTACATAATTTCAACCAATGAGATCCAATGTAAATTCCGATGCGATTCTCCTATTGGCTCAATCAGACATTCCCTCTCTTTCTTAGTACCTTTATTCTTAGTCCCTTGTTGGATGAAGAGAACAAGATTTGTTCTTTTTGTCAGAAAGTTGTGACTTTATCAAAACCATTGGAAAATTTTTTAGTGGCAACTTAAAGATTTTTTGTGTGCTACTTTCATTTCATTAAAACAATATCTGCTTATTCTCTTTTTATGTCTTTTATAATTTAATTATAATCTTTATAGTTCTACAAATTTATTTATTTTTATCTTATAATGTGTAAATTAAATCAATATGATTTATGTCATTTAGACTGAAGAGGGTGCAATGTCCATCAAAATATATTTCAATAAACAATGACTAAAAAGTATCAAAGACTTTTTCACTCAGTGAATTTATCATATCATAATCATATTTAAATACCTACAGGGGGGGGGGGGGGTTAGTGAAATTTTCACACACTTTAAAATCCTAAAGATCTAAGACAATATTATCTAATACATTTTTTGCACCATTATTCTTTTACTGGAAATAATCCTTAACAGAACCTATAGAAGAAAGAAACACGGCCATCCAAATTATTGATGAGGATTTTGTCCACATGCCTGAAACACTCATGCTTGCATTTGATATTTTTTTTCATTGTGTCATCCTGCTAGGAAATATATGGCTAAAGAGTGGAAAAGGAGCATTTGAGGTCTGCCAGTTTGAGAATCTAAGATATCTTGGCTGGAAGATTAGGTGTCTAAATTAAAATTATAGATATTGTAGTGCATGGAATCTTTTATATGTATTAAAGTCTTAATTTAGAAAAAAAGCTATTCCAGAGATCTTAAGTGTTCATAGTGTTGTTGTAACCTGTGATTCCCTGGTGTTGCACTGTACTCCATTCACACTCTAAACAGGTGTTTTATAATTAGCGAGAAATGCCTGGCTTTCGACAATTTTCAATCTATTTTTATGAATAATCTATGTAATTTTAAATTTTAATTAAGGAAAGAAAAAACTTTATGTTAAATAATAGGTATTTTTACACATTTTATCAAAAAAATTAATTTTCCGACTTTTAGTACTCTAAACAGAACCGGTTTTCCCTTGTTTATGATTATTCAACGAGCAATTCACATACCATATTCCATTGCGTTCTACAAGAGAAAACAGTGTGTTCACAATACAGTGAATTTAGTTTATAGTAATATTATATCCAAATTGTTTTTTGTTTGTCTATAGATTAATTTTACTTCAATTCTCCTAGTTTTTGCATATTAAATACTTCTCTAAGTTTTCTTTGATAAAGAGGGGGGGTTAAATTAACAATTTGTATTTTTAAAGGATAAACCAATTCAGAAGAAGGATGTTTGAATCACTGTCTGTTGACCAGCTAAGCTATGGAGGCCTTCCTGAACATGATTACAGCCTAGAGGGACCAATTTTTGGGTAAGGAAGATAGTAAATTGTTAGCTTAGTTAAGTATTAGTGTAGGCCTTTCTGTCATCTAATACATATTTACATTAATTCAGTTTTATAAACTGTCTATTTAAAATGAATTTGATAAGAGAAAAATGATTAATTAAAAAAAACTATTGATCAAAGCAGTTTGTGCATCTAGCAATACTATATATTTGTTGTTTTGAAATAACAACTTGATGATTATTTTGGTGTAGTGAAGTAATTCCCTGATTCTTAATTTTATGGTTGAGTGGTAGATCCTTAATCTGATTTAATTACTTTATCTAATATTTATTTTAATTATTTGTATTTCTTTAGCATTTCTTTTGCCTTTAGCGAATTTAGAGTTAATAAATCTTTAATTTGTCTAAAAACTGACCAAGTACACTGCTGGATTCACCTATTTTACTTTATTATTATACATACTTATTTCAGGAAAACAACTGTTATACCAATTAAACTTTCTACAAAGCTGAAAAGTTTTTTTTTGTTATTTGCTTAATACATTAATTTGTTTACTATATTTTGTAATCTAATAATTTTTGAAATATATTATTTATAAAGTCATGAATTGTTTATTAATTAAATATTGGTAAATTGATTTGAACTCTTGGTTATTAAGCTACTCTATTTTACTTTGATTTAATTGTCTTTTTACTTTCTTTCAAAACAGCAGAATTCCAAAGGTAGGAATCAATAAAATTTTTGTTACGTTATCCCTTTTTTGCAGATTTTCAGATTTTTATGGATTTGTTGAATAGTCGCAATTTCTTGTATTGTCCAAAGAATAGGATTCCTCTTTATTTTGCTTCAGAACTATTTGTTTTATTCTGTTGTGAAATTCCGTTTATTCCTGGATTTTGGAGTGAATTGTTTCATGCCATTTCCATATAAAATGTTGACTGAGCTCTGGAAAAATCTAAATGCTGATATCAGAAAATGAAGACCTACGATTGGGACACCTTTTAGCCAGCTCTTTAACACAGCATCTCCTTAAACATGCCATAGATGGGTTAGAATGTTGATTTGTATCATGGTAGAAATGGCAATGAATAGACCAAGATATTTTCTCATTTTCTTCAAATTGGCCTATTTCAAATACACCTGCTAAGCGTCATGGTCATAACAATCTTCTAAAATAATACCTTTCGAAAGGCTAGTTTTGAGGCATAATTTGTTGAAATTATGATTTTATAATATATTTGAAACATAATTGTCTCATAATAGGTTTTCCAATTTTATAAAGTAATGTTAGTGTGCTTATAATGGATTCATGTCATGTTACAAATAAAGCTATGAGTACTGAATATTAATTAACCCTCCCCCCCATTATACTTCCATAGCTAAGCCACACACACAACTCTCATTCTGTAGAAACAAAGGATTCATAATTCTTTTCCTATGTAAGTTCGAACAAGATAATCATTGAATAATTAAGAATATAAATCAAGTTGAAAAAAATTGCGAAACCTTTCTCACATATCTCTATATTCCTATTATTTTTACTTTTTAGCATGAATGACAGACAAAATAAATAACAAACGCTTATTAGTATAGAGAATCTTCAAATTAAAATTCAGCCGTCTATCTTAATAAACAGCCAAGAAAATACAGACGATGTGCAATATAGAGTAGCTTCGGTACTATAACATTAATATCAATACAAAACACAAAACAGTAATTTAATTTTATTATTTTATGCCATAACATATAACTTAATAAAAGATTGTTATGTCTCCTCCTATTATTACCACTGTGATACCGGTGATGATTAAAAACAAGACATTCCAGGGGATCATATTTGGCAAACATTCTTATATATTTAGAAGTAACTGCTCCAGTAACAGGTTGACAGGTACAGGCACTGGTTGTCTTGCAAAACTATCACCAAGACCATTGATTCTCCAGAAAGGTACTACATATGAGTAATATGCATGTGATAGATGTGTCAAAATTACCAAGGCTAAAATATAATTAAGTTATTAATCATCATGAAAATTATAAATTAGTTAATAGTTTTTTTGTTTTAAAAATGTTTATTTTCCATCAATTCTCTGCTGTTCGCCTTGTTCCTGGTCAACAATCCCTTCAAGGTCAGGTAGCTGCTGTCATTTGCATATTCTTTAACTTTTCAGAGGATTTGAAGGCAAATGTACATTTGCTCTCTGTACATCTTTGATATCTGCGCAATATTAATAATCTTTGCAACTCTGATGTTTATTTCTATCATTGTTTTCTTATATCTTCCGTATATGAATTGTTTAAGAATGTAGGCCCTAGCTTACATAATTAAGGACTATTACCTAAAACAGTAAAAAATTCTAATTCATTTTAAAAATGTATTTACAAGATAGCAAAATATTAACCCTTAACAGTCGGGCCCCTTGCCGCACCTTAATCAGTCGGGGGGGGGGGGGGGCGTTCAACGCCCCCCCTCATTATCTCAGTTCCTATTAGAGCTAGAGAGCTAAAATTTTTTGTGCAAGTCCCCTTTGTTATGGTGAATTTCCGACCTTAAGTAAGTCAAGGTCAATTTCCGCTTTCTTCACCTTTTTATTTAACAACCTTTGTTTTTAGGTCCTTTTTTACTTAAAAATTTCAAACGGCTGTAATTTTTTTATTTTTAAAGCTAGAAGAAAATTTTTTTTGCAGAAAATGTTTATTTTATTTAAATTTTATTTTTTAAATATCAAAACATAAGTTTCAGCGGCCGCAGCTGTACTTGGCAGCTGCCAGCCGCCGCAGCCGGCGGTCGGCGGGAAAACGGCGGCGGATCTTTATGAAATTTTAATACATTATGAAGACATGTAAGAAAAGCTTAAGTTTAAAATTTGAAGTCTCTAAGTCAAAAATTGCGGCCACAGGAGCATTTTAAAGATTTCTGGAGACCTGGAGGATCAGGACCTGCAGGATCATACCTGGAACCTGAAATTGACTTGAACATTTAATGTATGTGTATGGACTGTATTTAATATGATGATGTACTACTAGAGGATATTTTAGTATTTTGGTAAGATAAAATGCTTTGTTTAAATCAAAAACAAATTTTTGTTCTTTACCTGGATGACCCAGCCAGGTTTGCTGGCATCCTGTGCCCGCCAGGATGGAGATATTCAAAAAATTCCAACTCTCAGTTATGTGTCATACCCATACCTAAAAAGTCAAGCAGTTTGGGCTCTTTATCTTTCACACACAGAAAATGAGATAGAAAAAACCGGATGGGGGACGCCCCCCCCCCCCCCCCCGACCGTTAAGGGTTAACAATAAAAATATAAAAAAAGTAAACTTTACAAATAATGGATTTTAGCAGCAAGATGAAGATAAGTGAGTACATTTAATTTATAGGGGTATTTCAGGTTAATACAGTGTGTTTTTTTATGAGAACTTTTTTTAAAGCAATTTTACCCCACTTTAATTTAATGATTAATGACTTATTTTCTTTGTTTTTTAAGGCAAGTAATAGAACAACAAAAAAATATTTCAGTTTTTATTTAAAAAGTCCAGTAAAATCTAAATTTCAAAACTTAGGTGTCAACATATAAAAATGGTTTTCGCGCATTTTTCTTAAAAAAATGGATTTCTGTAGTCAACTTTGGGGGGCCAGTACTCCCTCCCTGGTTGAGATATGACCTTCAAACTTTGATATGTTCTAGTACATGTCCCTAATAGTATCTGTATACATTTTAGCTCTATATCTCAACTTAGAAGTGTTTAGCAGCCATTCTTGCAAAAGGTTGATTATTTGAGCATAAGAAAAATGCGCTAAAACCATTTTTAGATGTTGACACCTAAGTTTTGAATTTAGATTTACTGTACTTTTTAAATAAAAACTGAAATATTTTTTGTTGTTCCATTAATTGCCTTAAAAACGAAGAAAATAAGTCATTAATCATTAAATTCTGATAACTAATAAGTGGGGTAAAATTGCTTTCAAAAAAGTTCTCAAAAAAAAACACACTGTACTAGGGCTGGCCCAACAGTGTACACTTTATCTAGGCACATAGACATAGGACATAAAAATCTATGCTTGGGTGTTATGAGTTTTCCTGTATTGAAACTCACTCTCAGTCATCTACATTTTTATCATCCTCAAATGATATATTAACCAGGTACTATGCCTGCCACTAAGACACCTGCCCTTGAAGCCTTCAACATTTCCTTTTTTAAGTGCCACTAGCAACTATTTGCATTATGTACATAAAGCTGTTCTTTCCATCCATAGCACTTGTACAGTATCCTCTTTTTTATCTGGGCTTGGTGCCAGCCATTTTGCCAAGTCAAACATCTTACAATTAGTATTGTTATGTGCTATTTGTCCATCACTAGTGGCTATGCCCCTAGAGGCCTCTAGAGGCACTTGAGGAGGGGGGAGTGGAATTTGAAAACCCAATTTCTTATTTTAGTTTTTAAAAGAAAAAGTAAAAAATATATTTTAGGGGTAAAATATTTTTTAAAAAGGGTTAAGTTTAGTTTAAAAATTTAAAAAAAATATTTTTTGTGGGGTTATTTATCATTTTTAGGGGGGTTGGGGGTGTTTCAACCCCCAAGAAAATAGATTTAAACCTTTCAGGGACAGAGAAGCTACCCTGCTAAGGAGAAAATGATCAGTTCAGCGATTAGCGAGATCCTTCAATACAGACAAACATCCTGCTACTTTAGTATAAGGATTGCAGGTCATTAACCGCAGTAGGTTGGTTGACTTTTGTGAGAGGTAGATAAATGAGGATAAGCAATACCAACAGTTTTCAAAATGGCTAGATAGAATTTGCAATAGTGCAAAAAACTAATAAAACAAGGGTAAAATTATACAAAGGTGTATCAATCTCATAAGCTATTAAAATGTAATTGTTTCATACCAAGTTTTTGAAGTTGTGCCATCAGTTCTAAGTTGGAAAAGTTTATGATTGCAATGTTTTTTTGCAATAAGGTGCCAATTAATTAATTCAGCCTTCCTTTGGTACTGTCTTAAAGGTTTAAAGTGCCATGATTAGTAGACTTTATAGAAAATGGTATTTTGGAATAGGTGCATTTCTCAAGTGCATGGATTAGCCTCCTCTTCAGCCAATTCATTATACACTGACCATCCAGGTCTTCATAAGGCCCTTGCCACAATCTAACATAGAAAACTCAGAAACCCTAAGATTCTTCCACCAAATTAACCAATGGAAAAATTCCTCTATCAAAATACAATATTGCAGTTACCAGGCAATGTGCCATTCTTAAAATGTTAGGGTTCAAAATCATTGGCAGATGCATTTAATGCATTGAGGCTTTCAAGATATTGTAAGTGATGGATTACTTTAATGAACAGCATTAATGCATGGAGATGTATTATTCTTTGAGGATTATTTGCTACATGAGCAGTTTCATTTTCATCATTCTTGAACTTTTTAGAGGATTTGTAGGCAAATGCACATTTGATGTCTTTGTACATTTTCTGTAATCAAAATTAATGTTATCTTTGTTCTTATTTCTGTTTCAGAAATGTTAGCTCTAGTGCAATTAAATAAGTTTTAATACTTAAAACATAAAACAAGTTTTTTCTTTTAATGGGAGGTATCAGAAAAAAACGATAAAAAGATCCATAGATGTTATACTATATTTATGCAAGTATTTATTCTACCTTAACACTGATAAATCTCATCTGTTGAAAGTAAGTTTTTTTCCTAAGGTCAAGCTGGGGGATCATTCCATTTTATTATCATTGAGGAGATGAAAGCAATGAATGATATATCCCTAGGACTGTTCTGTCAAAAATTTCATAGCTGATTCCATTTATGTGAAGATAATTTTATACTTCTTTCTTCAGAGACGGCAATTCATTGATTTCAATTTTGTCCCCATAATGCAAGAGATCTAAAAAGCTTATTTTAAGAATAATACTGTTCTGTGTCTAAGTGAATTGAATTAAGCTTAGTCAGTTTATACATAAAATATTTACATGATAGCAAAATATTAACAATTACTATATAAAAAAGCATAAATTAATAATTCTACCAATAAATAATAAATGAAAGATTTTATGACTGATGTAAAGGGGCAAATTGGTGCAGCATGGGACATGGAGAAGAAAGCCAGTATATTCATTATTGCTTAATATTTCTTCAATGGCCATTGTGCCAATTGCAGGACACAATCAGACTTGGCCCTCAATTCTTGCTACATGAGTAGTTTCATTTCCAATTATTTATGCACCACTTTCTTTATAATTGGCCAATCATGGTGCTATTTGAGGGGCACAATTGGGCCTTACCATCTGATCCTCATTATTCCCCAGGACTTAGGTTTGCAGTCTTATAGTCACGTTTTGCTATAATAGAAAAAGTCTATATGAAAATTTCTAGCTTGCGCTTTTTAGGGAAAATCCTCAAAATATTTTTTTTTTATTTTTGCCAAAAAAAAGTTTTCAAAAAGATAAACATTTTTAACATGCATAGTATGGTTTTAAGGTTTATTGAAAATGTGTGTTTAATTTTGATATAGTCAGTTTTTTTAGCAAATATTAACAAAAGATAATAATACTACTTAGAATGGCACAACAATTTGCAAAATAAATTACATGTAAACATTATTTTATTTTCAAAAACCTAGAATTTAAATAGCCTTCCTGTACCATGTTATGCCATGCTGAAGGCAAACCTAAGATTACCTATGGCTCTTTTATTATAGTGAGGCAACCTCTTGCTTGATGGACAACAAAGTCAACTTAAAGCTGTTCTTTCCATCCATAGCACTTGAATAGTGTCCTAGGTAATGACTGGATTTAATGCTGATCATTATGCCATTTGCAGGACACAATCTGGACAGCCTATCATGCCATCATTAAGCTCCAGGCATTCTCTTATTAGTGAAGGAATGAGGTTCTCAACACATAGCAGTTAAGAGTAGCTCTTTGACTGATTGAAGATGAAATTAATTTAAAACATTTATTAACAATATTACAAAAATTAACAATAACTATTTAAAGTATACACTAATACAAATATTAGACAATAAAAAAAATTAGAAAAATTCAGGTATTTCCCATGGCAGGGCTTTACTTGGTTGATTGTTTTACTCATAAGTAAACTCTCCACAGGTGTGATCTCTTGTGGTAGTGGATTCTCAAATTTTAGTTGTGATGAAAACATCTGTATTTTCTATTAGACATAAAAAATTCCCACCCCTTTTATTACAATTAGTACAAAAAATAAAGAGAAAAGCACTTGTTTGTCGTTTAGGACACAAAAATTTCGCCTTTGCTAGGTTTTATTCTGCCATGTTGCAATTACCAGGCACTTTAACTGTGCTTTGCTGTAACTCAACTATGAACACAACTTCTCTTCAAGCTCTAAATACTTTCTTTTAAATGAGGCATGTTGGACAATAAGGTCAATTAAAGCTGTTCTTTCCATCCATTGCACTTGAACAGTGTCCTGGTTGTTGACTTGAATTCATGCTGGCCATTGTGCCATTTGCAGGAGACAATCTGGACAGCCCATCTTCCTCATAATGCTCCAGGCATAATTGGAGGTGGGAGGTTCAAAAATTTTAAAATTTGAGAAAAAAAATTTCTAAGAAAACACTTTTAAAACTTTGGCTAATCAGCGCCTGGAAGTCAGATTCAAGATAGTTTTAGTTAAATGAATCCTCAATACTATTTCCAGAATGACATGCATAAAGGTACAACTGTGGAATTGACTATCTGCTGTTAGTGAGTCCATAATGTTATTGGGAAGACAACTAATACAAATGCACATCTAGAGTATACATAGTTTTGTTTGTCTGTTGGTCGGTCATGCTTAAAAATACATAAACAATTAGGTATTAAAAAGGTTTTTGTGATTTTTGTTGATTCTAAACATCTGCATTGAATCCCACTATGTTCGTTTGTAAATTTGTTTGCTCCATGCTGGATGTTGTCATCCTTGGTTTAGAATTATATATACTTTTCAAACGGAAAATTAACAAGTTATGTTTTATTGTTTATATTAGTAGTAGTTTTGTTTTAGATTTTAGCATGTAAATTAAATGTGAGTTTGAAAATTGTTAATGTAAGTATTAGCAAGAATAATTATGTTTAAATGAAGCGCAGAAGTAATAGTCAGTAGCCAGTAAACTCTTGTGGATCTTGAGATATCTGATAAGTTCAAAGACATTGTTTCTGGCTGATCAGTTTATGGCCAAACCAGCAAGACAGGTAGACACCTTGAAAATGGGGAGTTAGTTGTACTTCAACTACTTTTTGAGGCGCAGTAAATGAAATATTTTTGCAAGGAATTGCTCATAATACTGTACACAATGCCATCGAAGGTGATTTGACTTTTGTGTCAGAACCTGAATTGGGACATAGTGCATTTCATTACCCTAGGTTAGGTAACTTCTTTTCACTTTTCAATAAAATCTAAAATGCAGCCGTTTTTGCAGGAGGTACCATTTTCTGTGAAAATTTTAGAGGAAAATTAAACAGTTTTTAGTTAATTTCTACTTCTATTTTCAACTGAAGAAAAAATCCTTTTGTGTATATACAGAATCATTGTTGTTACTTAATCTTATCAACAAAAAAAATTTAAAAACTAACCCATAATAGCCGATTTTTCATTTTGTTCAATATGGGTAAAATAAAAATATTACCATCTCCAAAGGGTTAAAATCAAAATTTCAAAGCTCTAAAATGTTGTTCATCGAAAATAAATATCAGTTTATAAGGACTTTTTGCATCCATCTTCTCATTTAACAGGGGAAAAAACCAAAAATAGAATCTATTTTTTCAGTGTTGACATAAAAAAAGCATTTGATAAAAAACGATAAAAAAAATTATTTTTTAAAAGTGCTAAAAAGTAATACAGACTATTCAGTCTTTACCTCTGACATTGAAATAGATGTAAAAAAAGTCAATTTAGTATAGCAGCCAATTAAAATAAATTTTCTTATGGAAATTCTCATCAGAGCATTACTGATAAACCAAGGTCTTATTGGATAACATACTAAATGCTCCTTTAAAAAGTTGTATTCTATGAGAAAATCATGTTTTGAAACGGACATTTCAAATTAAAGAGTAGCTTCAAGTGACTAGCTGTTCCCAGAGTGAGAGATACCAATGTTTATTACACTAGTCCTTAAAGTTTTACAATTATGTTTCTTATTCGTTGGTTTTACAACTTTGAGGATTTTTTTTAATTGGTTAGTTTATTAAGTTGACTGTTCAAACGTTTCAACCACTAATCTTAAGCTCCAAAGAAGGTAGTTTTGTGTTTCAATATTGGGGATGTACATCAATTTATTGGCCTTTGTCTTATCCCTTTAGATCCATGAGTTGTTTTACCCTTTGACTTTAGGGCGATATTGATCTTGAAAATAGTCTAAAACCACACCAAAATAAAAGTGCAACCAAGTTGGACCAGCAATTTCCGAGAATTTTGGATACAAACAAAAAAACCTTAGTACTGTATGTATATTAGAATGACAAGATTGAATGTTTAATGTCTATTTTATAGGTAAAATTGTCTCTCTAACTCACGCTCTCTTATGCTCCCTCTCTCTCTATCTCTCTCAACCAATCTCCCTCTCTCTCTTTGTTTCTCTATCTCTTTCTCTCTGTATTCAAGGGTGATAAAAGGGAAATGCAGTTCTTCATAAAATGTTGTTTCAAGGGGTTGTATACATCCCCTTCTGCATGCTTATGATCCAAAATATTGCAGACTATATTGTAACATACCCTTTTTCCAACATGATCATGTTTATGGGTTGCACTTGTTTTTGAGAGAAGGCATTTCCCCTACTTTTACTATAAATACCGCTCATCTGACAGAGCAGCAGTAGGTCTTTATTTTGTCTTTAGTTATGAAATTTGTTTAGGCTAAGATTCGTACCTTTCTCTACCATGTGCAGATGTTGCACCAGATTTTCGTGTACTCTAATATAGTAATTCTCACGGCCAGCTAAAGTTACAATACCCCAATCCACCCCCTGGATGAACAAACTATAATAAACGAGGTACATATTAGCTAGCTAAATTGGTGACAAATTTTCCCTTGTTAATATATACATGTATTCTATATACATTGCTAAAGTAAACCAGTTTTAATAATATAAAAAAGATAAACGGACATTGGAATTATAGAGTAGCTTCGCTACTAATAATGGATATAATATTATTTGGATTTTCATGTTCTCTAATAAGGCTAAATTAACATTTCCCCCTCTACCACATTTATATCCTGCCCTCTTTCTGGATGAACAAACTGACCAATACATGGGTTTCGCACTGGTCGCCAGAAGGGAAAAGCAGTTTTTTGAAAGGGGCTATCTGAGATTATTACAGATTCTGATATATACATATTCAGACTAATGAAAAATGCAAAAAACGAAATCAAAAGCGTTCCTTCTTGGGAGAAAATCCGGGAAAAAGATTTTAGCTATTTTTTGCCTAAAATTCACATTGGCAAGCCTGCAAAAAATATAAAGACATTTTAAACATGTCATTGCTTAGCACCTAGAAGTGGTAGAAAAATGCTACACATATCATTGGAAAGCTCATAACCTCTAGTTTTCATAAAGGTATATAACCTTTTTGTACTATTATTAGTTTTTGAGCTATCCTATGAAGTATACACAAGTTTTAAAAATGCAGTTTTTTCTTGAATTTTAAGTTTGATACTTGTTACACAAACCTTTTTAAAACTATATTGCTTAGCACCTATATATTATTTTATATAGGTATATTTGTATATTTTAGGTACTTTCAATTTAAGCTTTGAAATGTGTATAGTTTTTAGTAAGAACCAAGAAAAGAGGGGGAAGTTTTTACACTAGTAAATGAAATGCAGTATAAAATTTTGCTCTGGTTTTTTTGTTGTTATAGTTATTGACCGGATTCTTTTTGTAAAATCTTTTATATGATTAAATTCACCAGTAAAACTCTAAAAATTGAATTTTGGCACTTTCCTTCTAGGGGCTAGTGGGGTAAAACCAACCCCAAAACACTAAAATTATAAGATATGAGATTATTTTCAAAGACATTGTGTTAATTTTTTTAATGTAAACATTTTTGGACATATTTAATGTCAAGCTAATTTTTTTAATGTAAATTTTTTTGACATATTTTAGTAAAGTAGTCACTAAAGATTTCATTTGGGCACTTTCATTCTTGGGGCTAGTGGGGTATTTCACCCTCCAAAACACTAAAATTTTAAGTTATGAGCCTATTTTTAAAGATATCAAGATGATTTTTTTAACTTAAAATTTATTCTCATAATTTAGATATGTAGCCATATGTGGCACTTTCCTTCTTAGGGCTTCCTGAAACATATTAAAATTAAAAGTCAGTATCAGATTTTGCCCTGGCTGTTTTAGACTTGTTGTTACAGTTATTTTTTTAAAGTTGGTTGTGCGATGTGATTGGTTATAAGATATGAGATTATTTTAAAGACATTAAGCTAATTTTTTCACATAATTGAACTAAGGAGTTATTACATATTTCATTTTGGCACTTTCCTTTTAGAGTCTAGTGGGGTAAAACTTCCTTAAAATACAAAAATTATGAGTTCTGAGCTTATTTTGAAAGATTTCATGTTGAACTTTAATGAAAACTTATTTCACATCATAGAAAAAAATAATTTAGTCCTTCAAAGAGGTGCCTAATTGAAATCTATAGTGATTATTTAGTTAAGTTATTTGAAGAAAAAAAGTTTTCATTAACAAAATCAGCCCAATATTTTTAAAAATAAGCCCAGAACTTTTTTTAGTAGTTTTGGGGGAAGTTTTACCCCACTAGCCACTAAAAGGAAAGTGTCAAACTTAATGTTTATTGATAATTAATCTTATAAGAGATTTTACAAAAATAATCAGGTAAATAACTATACCAACTAGCCCAAACATCCAGAGCAAAATTTTATACTAAATTTCATTTCCTATAAGTGTATAAACTCCTCCCCTCCCCTTCCTTGTATTTTATAACTTTACAATTTTGGGTTGTTTCACCCCACTAGCCCCGAGAAAGAAAGTGTTAAAATGAAATCTTTAGTTGCAACATAGCTCATTTATGTGATTAATTTACATTAAAAAATCAGCTTAATATCTCTAAAAGAAACCTAAAGTCTTAAATTTTAGTGTTTTGGAGGGTGAAATACCCCACTAGCCCCAAGAAGGAAGTTGCCAAAATGAAATCTTTAGTGGCTACCTAGCTAAATTATGCAAAAAAAGGAGTACATTAAAAAAATTAGCTTGATATCTATAAAAATAAGCTCAGACATTAGATTTTAGTGTATTAGGGGCTGTTTTACCCCATTAGCCCCTAGAAGGAAAGTGCCAAAATTCAATTTTCAAAGTTTTACTGTTATATTTAATCATGTAATTTTACAAAAAAAATCAGGTTAATAACTGTAACAACAAGCCCAAAAACATCTAAGGCAAAATTTTATACTGCATTTCATTTCCTATAAGTGTATAAACTCCTCCCTCCCTCCCTGGTTCTTACTACAAACTATACGCATTTCAATGAAAATTTTTAATTAAGCTAAAATTGAAATTACCCAAAATATACAAATGTACCTAAAATAAATTTATAACAATATAATTTTAAAAAGGTTTGTGTAACTAGTATCAAACTTAAAATGCATGAAAAAAACTGCATTTTTAAAACTTGAATATACTTTAGAGGATAGCTCAAAAACTAATAATAGTACAAATACGTTATATACCTTTATGAAAACTAGAGGTTATGAGCTTTCCAATGGTATGCGTAGCATTTTTCTATCACTTCTAGGTGCTGAGCAATAACATGTTTTAAATGTCTTTATATTTTTTGCAGGCTTGCTAATGTGAATTTTAGGTTAAAAATAGCTAAAATCTTTTTCCAGGATTTTCTTCCAAGAAGGAACGCTTTTGATTTCGTTTTTTGCATTTTTCATTAGTCTATATATGTATAAATCAGAATCTGTAATAATCTCAGATAGCCCCTTTCAAAAAACTGCTTTTCCCTTCCGGCGACCAGTGTTCGTGTTAGCAAGCTTAATTGACGACAATTTCCCCCTGTCATAATATCCATGTATCAGTGTATATTCTACATCCATTATTAAAATTGTGACTATTTCTAAATTATGTTTATTTGGGATTAAGTCGGACAGAAAAACATTGTTTTAAATCATATTTTGTAAAACTAGGGGATGCGCCACTAGCATCTAGAAGCTTTTAATTCAAAGGGATGGGGAAATTTCTAAAATCATTCCGGAACCAGGTAAAAGCAGTTAGTGAAAGGTTAGTAGAATAAAACCTTCCATCACATTTTCTACCGAATCCAACTTTTGAATAACATAGTTTAAATTAAGCGACACTTTTCAAGTTCGAGAGTTTAAACAAGAACTATTTATAAAATAGTCTACATTTCTAATTATATACTGCCATGCTAGTCATATATATGTCAATATAAATTCAAAAACTTTTTTATTCTTTATTTTAATTCTTTAAAGATTATATAGATTCTACTTTTTAAAAGCTACTCTACAATTTTAAATGTCCATTTGAAAACATGATTTTCTTATAGAATACATTTTTTATAGAATCTTTTTACAAAGGAGCATTTAGTATGTTATCTAATAAGTCCTTGGTTTATCAGTAATTCTTTGGTGAAAATTTTGTAAACAAATTATCATAATTGTCTGCTATAATAAATTGACTTTTTTTTACATCTATTTCAATGTCAGAGGTAAAGACTGTATTACTTTTTAGCACTTCTTTAAAAAATTATTATTTATATTTTTAATCAAATGCTTTTTTTATGTCAACACTGAAAAAACAGATTCTATTTTTGGGTTTTTTTCCTGTTAAATGAGAAGATGGATGCAAAAAGTCCTTATAAACTGCTATTTATTTTCGATGAACAACATTTTAGAGCTTTGAAATTTTGATTTTAACCCTTTGGAGATGGTAATATTTTTATTTTACCCATATTGAACAAAATGAAAAATCGGCTATTATGGGTTAGTTTTTAATTTTTTTTTTTGATAAGATTAAGTAACAACAATGATTCTGTATATACACAAAAGGATTTTTTCTTCAGTTGAAAATAGAAGTAGAAATTAACTAAAAACTGTTTAATTTTCCTCTAAAATTTTCACAGAAAATGGTACCTCCTGCAAAAACGGCTGCATTTTAGATTTTATTGAAAAGTGAAATGAAGTTACCTAACCTAGGGTAATGAAATGCACTATGTCCCAATTCAGGTTCTGACACAAAAGTCAAATCACCTTCGATGGCATTGTGTGTAATTCATGTGTTTTCATCCTATTTCATGCAGAACCTGATGGATAGTGGTGTAAGTTTTGCCAAGAAATGTTTAAGGAAGAGCTTAGTTGGAATCATGGCTAGTATAAAACTGTTAGTGCCCATCAATCTAAATAATGCTCAATATGCTTTGACTTAAATTGACCATACTGAAAAAGCTGTTAAATATTATGATAGCCTAAGATTTGATCCTGGTACCAGACTTGAGCAGCTGAAAGAGTTCTTTTCAACAGTGCTTATTAATTCAAATGCTGTGGTTGAGATAGATTTATAACTGTCAAAATATTTTAGAGTTCTATCAAGTTAACTTTTTAATCATGTCTCTCGCCATTTTTTTATTAGGAATACCTTCAAAGAAAAATAAGATGACTTCATTCATAAATAGTGAAGCACAAAAAAAAAACATGGAATAAGTTACTTATAGATCTGAAGTTCTAATGTGAACAATTAGGAAAAAAAAGTAAGAATACACAAAACTGAAAGAAAATCCCAAAACCATTATATAACAAGGTTTAAGTCTTTTGTAGCTTGAACGACAGACTGACAAAAACAATCTCTTGACTTGATGTAATGTGTTATAGGAATCTTCACTGAAAATATCAGCTTTCTATCTTCAATAGCAGCTTAGAAATCACATTTCCCTATACGATAGACTGATAAATTAAAAATTAGCTTTACCCCTACTATGCATTTGCAGAGAGAGAAAGGCGACAATGGGCTGTCCCCAAAGTTTTATAATAACGTTTCCTTTTCCTTGGCTAAACAACTTTGGAGACAAAAGTGGATAAATAAAAGGTAATTTTGTGTAATATCATTGGGGATGTACAATGTACATGATTTTATTGACTATTATCTGTCTGTTTGTTAGCAGCTTAAAAACTTTGGGGACTTTAGTGAATTTAGTCTGTTGGATCATTACGTTGAGTGTTCAAACATTTCAACCACGAATTTTAATCTACTTAAGTGAATTTAGATTGTTTGTATCTTTATTTTGAGTGTTCAAACGTTTTAACCACTTATTTTAATCTACTTAAGCGAAAATTTTGTGTATTTTCATTGAGGTTAAACATGATTGTTTGCCATTGTCTTTTTCCTTTAGATCCCTGAAACATTTGACACTATAATAAAATAGAAAGCAATTTATAAGTGGGCAAGAGATACATTAAGAGTTGGCAACTTACATAGTAGTAGGCCTGACGGGGGGGTCTACCCAAATATTTACCATACCTCCCTTGGGAGATCAAGACGGTGGGGGGGGGAAGAGAAGTGGGGAATTAAGAGAGAGAAAGGGGTGTACTACTAAGAAGAAAGATGCATTATCAAATTTTGGGTTTAGTTCGGGAGTCATTTTTCCACCCGTCGGACATATAAACCTAAACATTTTTTAGCTCAAAAACCGGTTTTTTTCAGTTATTTGTGTAAAAATAAGTGATGTTAATAATAAAAGTTAAACTATAATATTTATATTGTTTATATTTAGTTTTAAAATGATATATTTTGCGTTTTTGGGGTACCCATTTTTTTTAACATTTTTGTCCGTCTTTGTATTTCTTTATGAATGGGTGAACAATAGTAATAAGCAGGGAGGGAGGGGACATTGGGCTGTTTATTACACTAGTCCCCAAAGATTTATGATAATATTTTTCTTATTGTTGGCTTAACAACTTTGGTGACTTGTATTGAATTTCTAATAGTTGGTTCATTAAGTTGAGTGTCCAGGTGTAATCTAGAGATGGAGTAATTTTGTGTATCATCATTGGAAATTTAAATCAATATATCGGCCATTGTCTTATCCCTTTACATCCCTGGTAAACAATAGTAATAATGTATACAGTGACCGCTTTACAAGGAGGGAGAGGACAATGGAAGTTAAATATATGTACATCCCCAATAATGATACACAAAATTACACCATCTATTGATTATAATTTGTGGTGAAAATGTTTTATGAACCAACCATCTAAATTAAATAAGCCAATGAATAAGAAAATGTTATTATAAAACTTTGGGGACTAGTGTAATAAACAGCCCAATGTCCCCTTCCTCCCTGATAAAATACAATAATACAGGATAGCCTGATATCTAGTTGCCGAAAGTGTACGCAGTTTCCTGAGTGTTTCCTCATCCTAGCTCAATATTTACTACTAGCTAAAAAAGCTTCAAACTTCAAAAAAAAAAAATCAAAATTTAAAAAATTCAAATTTATAATGTATATTGTATAAATCGTTTACACATTCAAATTTTGATTTTTTTAAGGGAAGTTTGAAGATTTGTAGCTAGTAGTAAATATTGAGCTAGGATGAGGAAACACTCAGGAAACTGCGTACACTTTCGGCAACTAGATATCAGGCTATCATAATACAGTGACCGCTTTACAGGGAGGGAGAGGACAACGGAAATTAAAAAAATTTTCTAGTATGGCTTTGTAACCGAATAATATCCGCTGGATTAGAACCTGTTCTCAGTCATAATGAAAGATCATGTATATCATTGTATTACAGACAATTTTCTACGAATATAAAATAAAAATCATGTGATACAAGTTTTGTTAGCCCGGTCTAAAATTAAAAATCCTTACTACTTAACAGCAAAAATCAACAAAAGCAAAAAAATTTGTAAATAATAATACACAAAATTAGACAATTTTGGTCACTTTGATCCAAACTTTTTAAAAGTTATTTTGGAGTATTTTTAAAGGCGAAGCTTTTCTATAATTAGGGTTGGTCCGTTTATCCGTCCGTAAGTCCGTCCGTCCGAGATAGATAGCTTTTATTCGTTAATTTAGGCATGTTAGAATTGTCCTATCGATTTCAAATTTTGCATGGTGATTCCTTTAATAGTTAAGTACGATTTAGAAAGCGTAGCAACTATATAATCATCACCAAAATGTCCGTACGTCCATTTTAAACATGTTGATTTTTTTACTTTTTTAACAACAAATTGTTATGTGATCTTATTATCCGATTGATCTGATTTTTGGTATATTGATTCCTGGGACAACAAAGTATAATATTATAAGCGAACAACTCTATAATCAAAATGTAAGTATGTCCATAAACATTATCCTGTATCAAGCAGTTTTTCAACTAATTTACTTACAATTTTGCTTCAAATCTTATACATTTATATTCTGATAATTCAGTTCTGACACTGTACAAGTGTTGATGTCTGTTTGTCCTACCATTTCAGTGCTACGCTTTTATGGATGTTGTCATACTTGTTTTTCTAAACTTATCTTTATAAGATATTGATAAATATATACCCCCACTAGTTAAAAAATATTTAATAAGATGATGATTTTTGCAGTTATCTAAAGGGATAAGACAATGGCCGATAAATTTATGTATAACCCCAATGATGATACAGAAAATTATCCCTTCTCTAGATTACAATTTAAGGTTGAAACGTTTGGACACCCAACTTAATGAATCAACCAATCAAAATTTAATAAAATGTCCTCAAAGTTGTTAAGCTAACGAATTAAGAAAAGTTATTATCAGCTTTGGGTACTAGTGTAATAAACAGCCCATTGTCCCCTCTCTCTCTCTTTCTGCCAAAAAAAAAATGAAAATATAAATAAATCTTGATATATCTATATATTTCCATCTTATTGTCAAAAGTAGAATTACTTAGAGCTTTAAAAATCTCTTTTTTGGATTTTTAGAGTCCTTAATTGACAGGTTTCAAGCTATTTTTGGGAGGATTCTCCACCAACTGAATAGAATGATGTTTTTTGCCTATTTTTGGGAAGCCAAAAAATATGAAAATATAAATAAATCTTGATATCTATATATTTCCTTCTTATTGTCAAAAGTAGAATTACTTAGAGCTTTAAAAAGCCTTTTTGGGGATTTTTAGTATCATTAGATTATATGTTTGACTGTCCGTCTGTACTCTATGATAATCTACTGTTCTTATTAAGTTTTTAATAATACTAAACAGGTTTCAAGCTATTTTTTGGGAGGATTCTCCAACAACTCAAATTTCAAATTCAAACTGAATAGAATGATGATTTTTTTGTCAAAAAAATAGCTCTCTCTCTCTCTCTCTATCTCTCTCTCTTTCTCTCTCTCTCTCTCTTTCTTTCTCTCGCTCTCTCTCTCTCTCTCTTGCTACTATGGGATGTTATAACCTGTGTTTCTTTATTTAGCACTCTAATAAACTCTGTTGTGTATGTGGTACATATTTTATTCTTATTTATGCAGGGAGGGTTATTATTGGTTGATTTCAAAAATCTCAACCAATAATTTGAATCTACAGAAGGGACAATTTTGTTTTTAATAATTGGAGGATTTACATCAATTTATCGTTCATTGTCTTATCCATTAAGATCCCTGGCATCGTACTTATTTTATTCTTATTTATGCAGGGTGAAAGTGGTCATTAGACTTTTAGTTACATTATTACCCAAAGTTTAATAACTATGTTATCTTGGGTACTTTTATGAAATTTGATTTGTTGACTCAGTTCCATATAAAAATGTCCAAACTTTTCAGCAAATAATTTGAATCTATAGAAGGGTTAATTTTGTTTATCATCAATGTAGAGGATATATATCAATTTATCGTCCATTGTCTTATCCCTTTAGATCCCTGGCAACGTACATATTTTATTCTTATTTATGCAGGGAGGGAGGGGTTATATTAGACTGTTAGTTACATTAGTACCCAAAGTTTTATAACCATGTTATATTGGGTATTAGATTTGTTGACTCAGTCCCAAATAATAATGTCCAAACTTTTCAACAAATATTTCAAATCTACAGAAGGGGTATTATAGTTTATCATCATTGGATATGTACATCAATTTATCTTCTATTGTCTTATCCCTTTAGATCTCTGGTATCTGTACATATTTTATTCTTATTTATGCCAATATTTGCCACGAATTTTAGAGATATGTAAATGGGAATCAAATTATTATTATAGTTCTATAGTGGCATCAGCATTTTGGGTACTTAATTGAGTAATCCAAACTAGCAGTGTCCAAACTTTTCCACTTATAATATTAATTTAGTGGTTATATTGTTTCCAGTATGACTTCGAAACCGATTTCTATCAGCTGGATTATAACCAGTTCTCATAAAATCTCCGATATAGCTTCGTATTACAGACAGTTTTCCACGAATATTGAATTAAAAAAAAAAAAATCTTAAATTTTAATATCCGCAGTAAAATGTCTTTAATATTATACGATAAATAATTATTTAATTCTCATTTAATGGCAAAAGCATTTTTGGTCCTTCGATGTACAGAAGGGATAATATTGTTTATTATCATAAATAGGGGATTCCATCAATTTATTGTCCATAGTCTTATCCCTTAAGATCCCTGACTTTATATGATCACTCATAAGATCCATGTAGGGAGGGGACATTGGGCTGTTTATTACACTAGTCCCCAAAGTTTTATAACAATGTTCTCTTATTCGTTGGCTTAAAAATTTTTGGGACTTAATATTAGATATTTATTGGTTCGTTCAATTTGTTGAGTGTCCTTACGTTTCAATCACTAATAGTTTCTATAGAAGGGGTATTTTTGTGTATCATGATTAGGGTTAGTCATCAATTTATCGTCCATTGTCTTATCCCTTAAGATCCCTGACTTTTATATGATCACTCACAAGAGCCAGAGAGGGAGGGGACATTGGGATGTTTATTACACTAGTCCCCAAAGTTTTATAACAACGTTTTCTTATTCGTTGGCTAAACAACTTTGGAGACTTTTATTAATTTTTTTAGTGTGCTTACGTTTCAACCACTAATAGTATCTACAGAAAGGGTAATTTTGTGTATCATAAACAGGGGGTGTGCATCAAATTATCGTCCATTGTCTTATCCCTTAAGATCCTTTTCTTAATATGATCACTCATAAGAGCGATAATCAATTATATGTTAAATTTTCTGAAGTTATGGTTGTTTGTCCGTTTGTTTGTCTGTCCATTATATTATATCCCTATAACATGAAGTATAACGTTTTTTGTTTGTTTGTCCGTTGAGTTAACCATTTTAGAAAAGCTTCGCGGAAGTCGTTGAATTATTTAAAATTATTTCAATGTTGAATATAAGTATTTTAGTGGTTTTAGGCTATTTTTGTCCGCGTCTTTCTACAGAAAATCTGAATGCTAGGGCCGCAGTCGATGATTGTCATATAAAAGTATCAGGATTGCTGTATGTCTGTGTGTACAAAAGTATCTCGCTAACCGCTGAACCCATAGGGTTCTCCTTCACAATGAAGCTTTTTAAAGGTCATAGGAAGGTTAATAACTATTTTAGGGGAGAGTACCTTCACCTTCCCAAAAGAAATAACTGAATCGAAAGGAAAGCTTAAAATAGGTCCTTTGATGATTTTATTTTATTATCATATTTAGGTCGTTGGGATGGTTTCAAGCTATTTTTCAAGCCCCCTATCTGCCCCTATGAATACACATTACCTAGAAGCCGCTGGTAAATTGTAAAGTAATACAGCAAACTAATTAATACATAATAAAATTAAATGAGTTTAAATTCTTACTAATTCTGCAATTAGTAAAAATTTTGAGAATTTAATATTTTTCAAAAAATTTGTTGAATTTAACAATTTATTCCCTTTACATATAATATTCAGGGATCTAAAGGGATAAGACAATAGCCCATAAATTAAAATTACATGCCCAATGATGAAAAACAAAATTACCCTTCTGTAAATTACAATTGAATTACAATAGGGGTTGAAATGTTTTGACACTAAACGTAATGAACCAACAAATTAAAAAGTTACTAAAGTTGTTAAGAAAACGTTATTATAAAACTTTGGAGACTAGTGTAATAAACAGCCAAATGTCCCCTCCCTCCCTTCCTTCCTATGATATTATATTATATTTTAAATAGAAATATGTAATATGTCGATTTTAGGGGAGTTATTTGTAAAAGTGAAGTATTATATAATTAGGGTACGTTCGTCTATTTGTTACAAATAGCTTTTATTGTAATTTAGGCTTGTTAAAATATTCCTACCAATTTCAAACTTTGCATGTTGATTCCTGTACCAGTTAGGTACAAAGTGTAACAACTTTATAATCTTAAACTGAACGTGCGTTTGTCCATTTTATCTTTTTATCCTTTTTTGGGAGGGTGGAGGAGGTGCCCTCCCTCAAAATAATCTTTTCTGAACCTTCACTGTAAGAGAGGATTATATCGGTTCAGCGGTTAGCGAGATCTTACGCTACAAATAAACAAACATTCATCCTGCTACTTGAATACAGGGATCAAAAGGGATAAGACAATAGTCGATCAAATGGTGTACATCACCAATGATAAAACAGAAAATTACCCCTTCTGTAGAATAAATTAAGGGTTAAAACGTGTGAACTCTCAACTAAATTAACCAACCAATCAAAATTCAATTTTCAAGTCTCCAAAATGTTAAGCCTACGAATGAGAAAACAATTTTAAAAACTTTGGGGAATATTTGGGTGTATTAATATGTAATAAGATATGTATGAATATACATTCATAACTCTTTCTTTCTAGCTATGTATAAAATTAAAACTTGTTAATTCAGCATTATTAAGTTTCTCTTTACTCTATAGGAAGCTTCACTGTAAAGGAGAACCATATTGGTTCAGTTGTTATCAAGATCTTATGATACAAACACACAGACAGACATCATGTTACTTTAATATGTAATAAGAGATGTCTGAATATATATATTCATAACTCTTTCTTTCTAGCTATGTATAAAATTAAAACTTGTTAATTCAGCAATTTTATGTTTCTTTCGCTTTTATCTATAGGAAGCTTCACTGTAAAGAAGAACCATATTGGTTCAGTGGTTAGCAAGATCTTACGCTACAAACACACAGACAGACATCCTGTTACTTATGTAATATGATCTGTCTGAATATATATTAATAACTCTTTCTTTCTAGCTATGTATAAATTAAAACTTGTTAATTCAGCATTTTTATGTTTCTCTTTTCTCAATAGGTAGCTTCACTGTAAAGAAGAACCATATTGGTTCAGCAGTTAGCAAGATCTTATGCTACAAACACACAGACAGACATCATGTTACTTATGTAATAAGAGATGTCTGAATATATATTCATTACTCTTTCTTTCTAGCTATGTATAAAATTAAAACTTGTTAATTCAGCAATTTTATGTTTCTCTCTCTTTTCTCTATAGGAAGCTTTACTGTAAAGAAAAACCATATTGGTTCAGTAGTTAGCAAGATCTTATGTTACAAACACACAGACAGACATCATGTTACTTGAATATATAATAAGAAATGTCTGAATATATATCAATAACTCTTTCTTTCTAGCTATGTATAAAATTAAAACTTGTTAATTCAGCATTTTTAGGTTTCTCTCTTTCTTACTCTCTATGTCTCTTACACTCTATCCCTCTCTCTCTCTCTCTCTCTCTCTCTCTCTCTCTCTCTCTCTCTCTCTCTCTCTCTCTCTCTCTATCTCTCTCTCTCTCTCTATCTCTCTCTCTCTCTCTCTCTCTTTCAATCTATCTATTTAATCTATCTGTCTATCTCTCTCTTTTTGATTTTATATCTCTTTCAGTCAGCAACATTTGTAACTATTTAATTTATCTCTCAATTTTTATTGGAATTTTAGGCATGTTAAAATAGTCGATTTCAAACTTGTTAAGTTGATTACTGCATAAATTAGGCTCAAAATTAATATTGTAGCAACTCGATAATCATTACTGTAAAGTTCGTATGTACATTTTTAATAAGTTGACTTTTGGTTTTTTTAAAAAAAAACTAAATTTTTTATGATATAATCATCCTAATCAAGTAATTTTTAGGTAATCATAAGGTATAATATAATGTCATTTAAAATGTTTATTGCTATTGTACTATTTTACATGTATTTTAGTTTGTTAGTTGTACATGGGGGGGGGGGTGATTTTAATGGTAAATAACGGTGCCACGTCGTAAAAAAAACTAATTTCAATCATCCTGAATTTTAAAGATGAATAATTGCTTTAAAGGAGTCTTGATAGCTCTTATAGTTTCTGAGATAAAACGGATTTGGGGGTGGTTCTCCCCCCCCCCCCCTTCCGGAGAAATATTATCCCCCCCCCCCCCAGGAAAATATAGTTAATGAAGCACTTAATATTCGGCCTTGCAATTAGTTTTATGGACTAAGCAAGAAAAAGAGGGATGTTCATATAGTTCTGCTAAAAAAGCTTTATATAAAAAAGGAGCTAGATTTAGTAATATATGTATGAATAAGTAATAATTTTATGTAAGGTTTAATCACTGAACCGATGAAGTTCCCCATTTTTAATGATGCTACATATAGCTTTTGTGATACTTTCCTAGATTGTCTTGGTAAGGTTTAAGGCTATTTTTACAACTTTAAAAAACTCAATATATATGCTTACTATAACATTTTATTTATTTATAAAAAAAAAGTTAGTTTATAATGCTTAATCATGACACTTTAACGTCAAGTCCAACAACAAAGGATAACTAAGGGGAGCTATATATCTCCCTTTATGTCAAAACAACCGGGGCATTAGGTTAAGTAACACCTTACAACAAACACATTGATTGCACGACCTTTGTCTGGAAGCCTAACTGTACATGGTAATCGGTTATGTCTGTTTTGAGCCAAGGCATATAGCTCCCTACTCTGTCTTTAAATATCGCACATCTGATATAGCAGCAATAGGAACAACTTTTAACGTCTCTACTCTTAAGTTATGACGCGGTGCTGAGCTAAGTCAGGGAGGGAGAAAACATTGGGCTGTTAAATACACTGGTCCCACAGTTTTATGATAACGTTTTCTTATTCGTTGGCTTAACAACTTTTAGGACATTTATTGAATTTTGATTAGTTAAGTGTTCAAACGTTTCAACCACTAATTGTAATATATATAAAGTGTAATTTTGTCTATTTTCATTGGGTATTTACATCAATTTATCACCCATTGTCTTATCCCTTTAGATCCCTAACTAAATATCTATTGCTATTTTTTGCAGTTTTATGAAAATTGTTGCATATAAAATACTGTTAATATAATAATGTAAAGAACAAAAACTAGAAAAAGGACAATTTTATCCAAAATGAGCGGAGCTTAAGCTATATTTTAAATAATATAAGTTATAATAGAGTAAAATTATATAAAATCGCATGATACTTTCGGTAAATGTAAAGTTAAAATGACACTTCTTTAAAACTGAAATATCACCAAAGATTCGTTGGCTGAAAAACTTTGGGTACTTTTATTATTTAATGATTAAATGTACAGTCGGTCCAAACTTTTCGACCAATAGTTCTAATAAGCAGAAGGGGATCTTTTGGTAATCATCATTGGAATGTAGATTAATCTATCATCCATTGTCTTATCACTTAAGATCCCTAGCTTTTCCAGAGTGACGTACAGACGGACATACGTACCTAATTATAGAGTAGCTGCGCTACCCCCGCTAGTAAACAACAAGGGCAATCAATGTAGATGTTAGTGCGCATTATCTGAATCTATTCCAGAGTGACGTACAGACGTACGGACACACCCTAATTATAGAGTAGCTACGCTACCTCACTAGTAAACAACAAGAACAATTAATGTAGTTGTTAGTGCGCATTCTCTGAATCTATGTATGTGTGTGCATTTGTCAGGGATCTTAAGGGATAAGACAATAGAATATATCCATTGATAATACACAAAATTACCCCTTCTGTTGAATAAAATTTTTGGTTGAACTAATTTTACTAAAAGTACCGAAAGTTTGAGGCCAACAAATAAAAAAAAGGCTGATTTAAAACTAGTACGAAAATATCCTTTCCCTTCCTGGCATTCTTATTTAGATAATATGGATACAGAAAGGGAGGGGACATTAGACAGTTTTTTTAGATTAGTTCCCAAAGGGGGGGAGGGGGGCTGATTTAAAACTTTGGGTACCAAAATATCCTCTCTCTCCCTGGCTATTATATTTACATGTATACTAGGATGCGCTTCTTACACTTTATTACAACTGCAACAACCAAGGGTGTAATTCAGGGGGTGGGGCTGATTTTCTAATTTTATTATAGTAATAAGATATGTGTGTGTGTTTGGGTAATCTGTTTAAAAATCCCTCAGATCGACAGAAATTTTAATTAAAGATCTACAAATTGTCCGAAAAAATAAGCCTTGTGACGTCAATAGATCCATCTCGTTTTAAGGGGTTTCCTTTCCCACTTCTCCTCTCATCCCCCATTTTTATGACGTCACACTGCTAGTTTTTTTGGACACTTTTTAAATTTTCTTTTAATTTTAATAATATTAATGACAAATAAAATTTAAACAAACGCACAAATATCATGTGGAAATAAGTTGTAAAAGCGGCTTAAAGCGGCTGCTTAAAACCTCGCTATGTATGTCTTATAGACGGACATTTATAATTGTAGAGTTGAAATTAATCCAGTTATTAGATTAAGGCCTAGGGCGAAGCACTTTTCCAAAAGAATTAAATATTAATTAAAATATACCCCCTCTTAGGGGTAGGAGTGAGTACCCCCCCCCCTCTAAACAATTTCTGGGGGGTAAACACCCTCCAAAATAAAAAATCCCTAACAAAAAAGTTTTTGCCGCGTTATGCGCGCATTTTTATTAATATTTTATTATTAGGGAAACAAAATTTACCCCTGCCAACAGATTTCAGGGGGGGGGGGGGGTTGTTATCCCCCTAAGCAAATTAACCCCCCCTTAAAAAAAATTTACTCCCCCCAAATAAAAAAACTTTGACGCCCCTGGTCCTATCATTGAATATAATATATAGAAATTGCAATTCTGAATATTTTTTGTTTTTTCCTAGTATCTATTGTTTTTTAACAATATAAATAGCAATTGTGCTTAAAGCAAAAAATAGCTTGATACTACGCTAAAATGTTAATTGACAAGGATAACAACATCCATAAAAGCAAAGCACTGAACAGTAGGACAAACGGACATTAACACTTTTGTTGTTAAAAAAGAAAAAAATCAACATGTTTAAAATGGACGTACGGACATTTTGGTAATGATTATTGAGTTGCTACGCTTTCTAAATCGTACCTAATTACTAAAGGAATCACCATGCAAAATTTGAAATCGATAGGACAATTCTAACATGCCTAAATTAACGAAAAAAGCTATCCGTTACGGACGGACGTACGTACGGACGGACGGACGGACCGACCCTAATTATAGAAAAGCTTCGCTTTAAAAAAAATAATATCACTTAAAATCATCCCGAGACATATGTGAATCTTCCCTTAAATGAAGAACTCAATCGGTTTAGTAATAACCGAGATCTTTATGGCCAAGAAAAATTTAAACTTAATATTATAGGATTAATAGCGCAGCTACTCAATTATTTGAACATGTTCATAAGTCCATACGTCAAAATGACCAAATACCGTCTCACAGTATACAATTACTGTATTATAGTTTTTTTTCTGTTTACTTCTGATGATGAAATACATAAAAAGCTTGATGTAGCTGCTCTATTTGTTGAGAAAATCAGCATTGTTATTTTGATAATATTAAACCACAAAATGTCTTTAAATTTCTGGGAGCACTATTACACAAAGTACCTTCTAGATCACTGATAACCCCCCCCCCCCCCACCCACAACACATTTATTTACACTAAATTGAAAAAATAAACAAGGGGGGGGGGGCAGTTTTTAGTTTCTTTATTTAATACTTTTGGACAGGATAGGTTATGTTTTCTTTGGTGCTGGGCAACGCAGGTTTAGACACTGCAGGGTTAAGACTCCTGCAGAAGTTATACATCGGAAAAAATGTATTTTACTCCCTCCCCCACCCTTATTATTTTAAATTTATTTTAGAAATAAGGAGGGTGGGGGTTAGAGTGCTCAACCGGCCATTTGTGAGAAAGTATCAACTTCTGTTTCACTCTACTTGTTTAAATTTTCAACAGACACCTATTTATCAAAAGTGTTTTTAGCCTGTTGACAAAATTTTAATCCTAGAAAACTGAAAAATAAAATAGATAAAAAGCAGGAATCTAAAGGCATAAGAAAATGGCCGATAATTTGATATACATCCCCAATAATGATACACAAAATTACCCCATCTGTAGATCACAATTAGTGGTTGAAACGTTTAGACACCCAACTTAATACAATAACCAATTTAGTAAAAGTCAACGAATAAGAAAACGTTATTATAAAGCTTTGGGTACTAGTGTAATAAACAGTCCATTGTCCCCTCTCTCTCTCTCTGGAAAGCATCAGTTTCTGTTACACTATTGTTGTTAAAGAAAATTTAAAATTTCAGCAAACACCTATTTATCAAAAGTGTTTTTAGCCTGTTGACCAAATTTAAAATGCTAGAGATAAAAAGACTAAAATTCATTTGTTGAAAACTTCTATATATAATAGTTATTTCTCGCATCGTATTATAAACAGCTTTCAGTGTATATAAAATGTTCAAACATGAGATAATTAATCTTTTATATTCGTAGAACAATTAACATTCAACGATGCTAGACATATTTTTTCAGTATGGCTGAGAGCTGGTTCTAATACACCGGATTTTAATGGGTTTCGAAGCGATACGTGAAATGAAAAAAAGGTGGGTTCTTTCCCCCTCCCCCATTCCCTTTCACCTACAGTTCCCCTTTACCCTTATAGGGGCATAGCCGCTGTTAATAATTAAAAAGACAAGGAAAAATACTGAGGGATCTAAAGGGAAAAGACAATGGCTTAAAAACTGATATATATTCTTAATGTTAATACACATAATTACTCCTTCTATAGATTACACTTAGTGGTTAAAACGTTTGGACACTTAAATTAATAAACCAACCAATCAAAACTCATTAAAAGTTTCAAAGTTGTTAAGTCAACTAATAAGAACACTATTATAAATATTTTGATACAAGTGTTATAAACAGCCCATTGTCCCTATCCTTTCTGAAAAATAATACTTATAGATAGAAGCGAAGCCTATAGTTCGTGAATAAAAAAATGAAATTACGAAGGATATTTTAAAGCAGCTTAACTTTAGCAAAATATTTGACTAAAATATCTTCATATTATTTAATATTTCTATAAGTAAAGCTTTTATTTTTAGGATCATTTTATAACTTGAAAGAAGAAAACACGTTAAAACATGATGTGAAAAGTTTAGAAAAATATAGTTTGAAAGCTCATAACGTTTGATGCAGTTTAAGCCGAAAATCATTTTTCAATTTTGCCAACTTTTTTCTTTTACAATATAGGATTTGAGCAGACTCATGTGTTCTTATGTGGAGTTCCATGTGAGAAGGATGTATTATAGCCCTAACCCCATCTTAGTGATAAGTTAATTAAATAGATAAAGTGATTTTTAAAGTTTTTCTTTAATTATGGCCCGTCCGAAACGGTTAGCTCTTTTCGTTATTTTAGTCGTTTATTTCGTAACAGTATCTTAATCGTTGGCTTTACAACTTTGGGGACTTTATTTGGATTTATTAAGTTAATTGTCCAAACGTTTTTTGTATCATTATTGGTGATGTATAATTATATCAATATATTTGTCTTATCCCTTAAGATCCCAATAAACAAAATAACCTAACCTAAAGAAATAAGCAAAAAACGAAAACCACTCCCCTTCCCCCAAATTTTCAACACAGTTTAACAATTAATTTTTATTTGACAAGTCCAATAAACAGTATTTAATTGTTTAATTTTGATAATATTCAGTTGGTTTATAAATAAAAAGTGAATGAGTAAACAATATATATTGATTATTACAGCAAAAGATGCATTTTTTTATATATTGGATTTTTTGAAAACGCCAAAAATCCTTCAAGTACAGAAAAATTTACACAAATTCCCCACTACTTTACCTTACCACTAGACTTCATTCATAAACTTTTCCAGTATGGCTTCCAATCCGATTCATATCCGCTGGATTAGAACCGGTTTGCAGCCATGCTGAAAAATCACGTATGGCATCGTGTTACATACATTTTTTCACGAATTTTAATATAAAAAACTATAAAACTAATACTAGTTTCGTTAACCCTGTCCTTTGGCTTCTCAGGGCTAAAAAACTGGTTTTAATTTTCATATCCGCGGAAATCTTTCTATAAAACGATGCGATAAATAACTTTTCCTGCGTGCTTAGAAACTTATAATATGTTAATTTTAAAACAAGTTTTAATATTTTGTTAAATAGTACATCTTCTATATAACTAATAGCCGTTCATACGTTTTCTCGATTTATTCAAACTTATTTATTCAAGTTTGGGATATCTAATAACTATATTTTCAAAAGGGTAAAAATTTGAAAAAAAAGCCTAAAAGACTTAAATATAAAAATAGAATAGCCTTAACCCACCCCGGGACCTTTTTGAAGTACTGTAGTTATCAAAATCTTAAGCTTCAGACAAATTGACTAATCAATTGAATCCTATAATAATTAGGTTAAAAATATTTTATTGAAATACAACTTTATTAAAAAAAGTATTTGCTTATAACTGTGAGAATGATAAAAAATAATCTAAAAACTATGGAAAATGATATTAATTTTATTCTATATGACCAAACAAGGATATGAATGTTCAGAAGTAAGTAGCGCAGCAAATCAGAGAGATGAGACAATGGACTGGTTTTCTACAAGTTTTCTAATAACGTTTTCTTATTTGTTGTCTTAACAACTTATGGAACTTTAATGAATTTTGATTGGTTGGTTTATTAAATTGAGTGTCCATACGTTTTAACCACTAATTATAATCTACAAATATGGTTATTTTATGTATTAACATTGGGGATGTACATCAAATAGTCATTGTCTTATCCCTTTTTGTGCCTGCGGGCCAACTAATAGGCCAACTGAACAGAACTAATTATAGAATAGCTACGCTACTAGAAACAAAATAATAATGTGTTGACTTGACGTGTTGTTTAGTTTTGGGGGAGTAAATATTTTGACATGTTGTTTTGGGGGGTAAATATTTTTATAGCATAATCTTTTCATTTTTATCTCGCATCTACGGATAAATAAATAGACAAAAATACAGAAAGATGTAAATCCCCAATGATGATACACAAAATTACCCCTTCTACTCATTTAAATTAGTGATTAAAATGTTAAGCCAACCAATAAGAAAACTTTATTGTGAAACTTTTGGGACTAGTGTAATAAACAGCCCATTGTCCCCTTCCTCCCTGTGTTGGGGGGTAAATATTTTTTTGTGATAATCTTTTCATTTTTATCTCGCATCTACGGATAAATAAAGAGACAAAAATACAAAAATATATGAGAAATCTAAAGGGATAAGACAATGGCGGATAAATTGATGTATATACCAAATGATGAAACACAAAAGTTACAAAATTAGTGGGGTGAAACATTTCAACACTCAGCCATTCAAGTTCACTAAAGTCTCCAAAGTTGTTGAGCCAACGAATAAGAAAACGTTATTATAAACTTTGGGGACTAGTGTAATGAACAGATCATTTTCCCCTCTCTCCCTGCATGTTTAGGGGTAAATATTTTAATAGCATAATCTTTTCAATTTTATCTCGCATATTGAGATAGATAAATCGACAAAAATATTTTTTAAATTTTGTAGTTATTCATGACCTTAAGTGTTTTATCTGTTTGCCTAATATATATTTCAGTATGGTTTAAAACCGATTAATATTCGTTGGATTTGAACCGGTTCTCAGAAAAACTGCTACATGTGTAACATCGTATTACAGACAATTTTTCACGATTATCAATATAAAAATAATATTAAAACAAGTTTTTTTTAGTCCCTACTGTTTTACCTCTAATGATTAATATATATAATGTATAAGTTTTAAAGTTTTTATAAAGAATTTTAATGTTAGAGGTAGATTTGAAATCTGCATCAAATTTTAAAGATTTTTTTTTATAAAATTTGTTTTTTGTATAATTCTTTATTTAAAAGCGCAAATACAATTTAAGTTAATTAATTTTGACATCTGTGATAGGTGGATTAAAAACTACCTGCGCTCCAATTGGTTGAATTATGTACGACACTTAAGCTTCTCCAATCAGAGCGCAGATAGTTTTCAATCCACCAATCACAGATGTCAAAATTAATTAACTTAAATTGTAATTCCGCTTTTAGATAAAGAATTATACAAAAAACTAATTTTATATAAAATCCTTAAAATTTGATGCATATTTCAAACCTACCTCTAACATTAAAATTCTTTCCAACTTATATATCTTACTAAATATGTTGATACTGCACGAATTTTGTACAAAATTATACTTGTTAGGCTTTAAAAATGCAAGTTTAAACGAATGTTTTCTAAAGATATTTAAGACAGATAAAAGACAATTTGTAGACTCACACACATAGAGAGGGGACAATGGGCTGTTTATTACACTAGTCCCCAAAGTTTTACAAAAACGTTTTCTTATTCGTTGGCTTTGGGGACTTTTCGAGTGTTCGAATGTTCAAACCATTTATTATGCCATCATTGATCAAGTTTATCGAATTATCGGTCATTGTCTTATCGCTTTAGATTCCTAAGTTGAATACTTTCTTTAATAAAACAAGAGATTTTTTTTGCTTTATTAATCTTGGATTCTAATATTTTAACTCTATCGTCGGAACCGGGCTGTCTTTGGGATTTAGGCTTTAAGCCACGAATAAAGGACAATAGACGATAAAATATATTTGACACCAAATGTGTATGAGTTGTGTTAGTTTGAACAATCTATCCTTATAATAAAGTAAAAGGATGTTTATTTGTCTGTCTGTACCGAAGGATCTCGCTAATCGCTTAACAAATCGGATTCTCCTTAACAAGGTAGCTTCTCATAGGTCCCGGGAAGGTTTATAACTGTTTTGGGGGAGGGTACCACCATCACTAGAGAAATCGCCGCTAAGAAATAAAATAAAATAAAAAATGCCCCCCCAATTTTTTTAAAAATCTAAATTTTAATCTAGAGGCCTCTAGGGGCGTATTATAACGAGATACTAATGTTGAAATAATAGCTACAAAATTTTTTTACATAATAATAATATAATAATAATAATAATAGAACTTTTATTCAATAACTCTTCAATCCTGTTATGAGTAAATCACATAGACAATTAATTATTATATTGAAATTACATGTTAATATTTCATAATATATCGATAATAATTATATGTTTTTATTGTTACTGGTAAACATAATTGCGGAATTTGATAAACTAGGTGATTTCTCTTGGCAGCCCAGGTGTGGCTGAGCCTACTTCGGGCTGGACTGTGGTTGGTGTCGGTACCACTTTCGCCGGCCGGTAACCGCCAAATAAATGCAGATCAGAAAGTTATCCGCTCGTGGTTCCACCGCTTTACCATCTGCGAGCTCGCCTTCACATCAGCTTTGCCTGCAACCCCTTCTCCATAACCTCCATATGTCAACCTGTACAGCAATGTTAGTACGTGACCGGTCAACGAGTTGACCGGCTAGCGATTAGACAGATAGATGGATTTTGCGCCCGACATGGGAATATGAACCTAATCATGACATATAGACATTTCGTGTGACTACTATAGTAAAAATTGAAAACAAGGAAAATTTGGAAAGAAAGAAACTAAAAAAACTGCGAAAAAAAGAATTAAGATTAAAAAGAATTTTGATTAAAAATAGGAATTAAATTGGAATTAAATAAAATTTGTGAGAATCTCAGCAGGTTTCTAGATGCGCTCCCCCGTAAAAGTAATTTTATTAAGTTGAAAAAAATGAAAGAAAAAAATTGCTAAATTTTAAAGTTAAATGTTTTTGTGAAAAAATTTATTGAAGAATAAAAATATTGAAAAGAAGCTGCCAAAAAACTGATAAAAAAACTGTAATGTAAGAAAAGAGAGGTTGTAAGAATTTTTGTTGAATGAATTTAATTGCAGGGGTTAACATCTAGTAAGAATTCTATTTTGAACGACGACCCGACGACGGGGATGTAGGTATTTAGGTCGGACTCAAAGGACACAATGTACGCCCTCCAGGAGCTCCTGGTTGTACTGACCCGGACAAGGTAGTCTAAAATAAATTAGATAAATTAATTGAAAATAAAAATAAAATTAAGTTGAAAAAGAAAATGAATTGAAATTGAATTTGAAAATGAAAAGTTAAGATTAAAGAAGAATTTCTGTGTGTATTAAGTCCTAGGTAGCTAATTTAATATTAATTGGTCACTTGTATTTAACGTTCCCTGGCCGTTTACAAAAACCCTGTCGTCCTCGAATTAAGTTTCAACCCTTGCTAAATTTCCAATGAATCCCTTAGTCCCTGAGATGACCATGTATAATCCCAATGAATGAAAAGAAGGAAAGAGAAAAAACGTTGCTTGAAGGCTTCAAAATTTTGGTTGAAATTTAGGACAGAATGATCCGATGCCATAATTAAGTATGTCAAACCGATGCGTGAAATATTTAAAAAATGTACAAAAGAACTTCCCAACCGTACACTCATTTTAAATATGATAGGGATAAAGATTCCAAAAAAGGAATCCTTGTAAAAATTTAATACTTGAATCCAACTTAAACTGCTCTGGTGATTATGAGTATGAGTATGATGTTATGATATATTGTTGCCTGCATAAAGTGTAAAAAAATAAACTATTGATAAATTTAAAAAATAAAGATAAAAGATAAGAAAATTAAGAATGAAAATAAAGAATGAAACCATTATATTGAGTTTAATACAAAGTAAAAAGCTTTTCGTTTAAATTCCAGGAATGTAGGTATAGTTTTTAAATTTTCAGGTAATGTGTTCCAAAGTCTTGGGAAAAAATGTAATGGTGAATTAAATATAAAATTTCTATTGGCTTGATCTACTATAAAATTATTTCTAAATCTGGTTTCATAATCGTGAATTGTATCACGTGTGTTCCAAACACCATCAAATACTCTTGGCTGCATATTGTTTTTATATTTGTACATAAATAAAAACACTTCGTATTCCATTTGTTTTCTGATTGGTAAAATTTCCAATTGTTTAAATAAAATATTTGATGGAAAACGGCGTGGTTTTTTTGCTATTAAGCGGCAGCACTCCTTTTGGAGCTTTAAGATTGGCTCCAATAAGATGTTTGGAACAGCAGTGAATACAATTAAACAATAGTTGAGAACAGACTTTATGTAGGCAAAATAGAGCAATTTAAGATGTTGCGAGTCAAGTATATGACGCATTTGACGTAATGAGTATACGATTTTTAAAATTCTTTTGTGCATTAAATTAAAATGGATTTTAAAAGACAATTTCTCATCGATTTGAATACCCAAGTGCCTTGCGGCTTGTTCCCCAGGGTTACTATTCGAGAAAGTTATATGATCTAGCTTCTGGATTTTTTCTGGAAGGTTTTCTCCTTCATGATTAGAATTGATAAAAACTGGAAACTGTTTTATAAGATTTTTTTCCTCTTCCGTGAAATTTTGTCTTGGCGATTGAAACAAAACAACCTTGGTTTTTTTGCTGTTTATAATAAGTTTATTACTGTTGTACCATTCGGTAATTTGAGGAAGAGTATTTTCAATCTTAGTAAACAGATCCCTGATGTTGTCAGCTGTTAAAAGACAAAATGTGTCATCTGCAAAAAGAGACAGCAATGCGTCTCTAGTGGCAGAGTCTAGATCATTAACTACGATAAGAAAGAGAAGTACACCGAGTGTACTTCCCTGGAGAACACCGATAAGGATAGATAGTACATCAGAAAATTCTCCCCCAAACGCAACCTGTTGTGACCGTCCTTCAAAGTAGCTTTCGAACCACCTCAGGACCACTCCACGGCAGCCATAATGCTCGAGTTTTTTCAACAAGATGTTTCGATCTACAAGATCGAAACACTTCTTGATATCAATTAATATCCCGGCGCACACTTTCTTTTCGGAAAGTGCCGCCGTGATACGATTGACAAGATCAAGAACATTATGTGCCGTGGAGAGTCCTGGGCGGAATCCGAATTGCCGCGTGGAGAAAAAGGATCTTTCATCTAAAAATTCATATAGTGTTTTATACATGATCTTCTCGAGTGGCTTCGAGAATGTGTTGATGATAGAAACCCCCCTCCAGCTATCTAAGCTGGTCAACGGCCCTGATTTATAAACGACTACATTCTTACTCACTTTCATCCCTGAGGGAAAAATTCCCTGTGAAAAGCTAAGATTATATATGTGCGTCAACGGCCGCAGCAGGTTTGCGGCACATTGAATTAAGAGTTTACAACTTACATCGTTCACGTCCTTGGCCGTCTTGGGCCTGCAGCTCGTTATTATGTTAAATACCTGGAGCTCATCCAGGGGAGGAATGAATATACTATCATTAATGGGGGGGGGTAAATAATCCCTAAAATCTTTTGATGTTTGGGGAATTTCAGGGGTAAGGTTCTCACCCAATTTCGCAAAGTGGGAATTAAAGGCGTTGGCTATTTCCTTTTTGTTCTCAATTTTTGCTCCATTAATTTCCAGATATTCAAGATCACTTGAATACTTGGATTTACCCATTACCTCCCTTAATACTTGCCATACTTTGCGGCCATCTTTGCCCGCTTTTTCAAGCTCAGATTGATAGTATATTCTCTTTCTCTCCCTGCAAGTTCTCTGGTAATTATTACGGTAAGTTGAGTACCTATCCTTATTTTCTTCTGTTGGATAACTCAAGGATTTCCTATACAACTTATCCCTAAATCTATTGCACAGCAGAAGGTGTTTAGACATCCATGGCGACTGCGGCATGGTCCTACGATTATTGCGAATTTTGTCCTTGGGACAACAAGAGTTGTAAAGATTAAAGAAAATTGAAAAAAATTTCGCATAGGCTAAATCAACATCCTCTGTGCTTAAGACCTCATCCCAGTTTTGTATTGATAGTTCATAATTGAGGTTATCAATACATTTTTGATAAGGTTTATCAGAACGAAATAAATGAATATTTTGCTTGGATATTTTGTAATTAAGTTTTCTGTGTAAAAATAGGAAAGAAAAACCTTTTATTTGCGAAATTCCCCCCCCCCTCACACACATAAAAGTAAATTGTTTAAAATTCATACGGTTATGTCAAATTTGTTTAAGGGAATAGGGCTTACATCTCAAAAATATGGGATTCTACCAATGTAGTTTTCTACAAATAGTTAAAATGACCGCAATCTTAGAATATATTCGGACGGGCGATGTTTCCACACATACACACAATATATATTTTTTTATTAGCTAAACTAATACTGTCATTTATATATTGTTTAGAATTTAGCTGGGAGGGAGGAGATATTGGACTGACTTTATAAACACTTCTCATTCATTAGCTTAAAATCTTTAGATACTTTTAATAAATCATGATAAATTTATAAAAAAAAAATAGCAGTGTAAAAACTTTTCTACCAATAATTTTCTATTTAAATGATTAAAATTTTCATAATTTCATTGTCTTATCCCCAAAGCTCCGATGCCGAACTCAGGGTAGGCGGTCAAACAATTATTCTTCTGTTTGCTAGGTAACAATTAAGCAAATAAAAATTTTAGCAAAATATTTAAATTTTGTTATAAATGTTTTCCCTATTTTGTAGTAGTAGGGCAATTTTATACCTTTGTATATACGTTTATACAGATAACTAAATCTTAACTTCAGACAAAAAACCTACTACTTTAAATTTTTTAAAAATATAGCAAATTATTTCTGCTACTTGGCTGTGTAATATTCCCTACAGTTACACTATTTGTAGATTTCTAAAGACCCAATTGAGAGTTGGCACAAGATCCTTAGGATGGGGACATATGATGGGGAATATGATATAAGATTCTTTTTATTAACATTATATAATTTTTTTTCTATTTTGTTAGCTTATTCTTCTAAGTTTGGCTAATATTGTCATTTAAAAATTTGCAATTGTTTTAAAACTCTAATTTTTTTGAACACACACAACGAACATATTTAAAATGAATCCGAGCATACTTTTTTTTGGGGTCTTTGACTTTTATTGTAATTCATATTGACATCAGTTTGTTGTATTGTTTTTGGTAATTTTACTAATAGACAGCCAAAAAAATAATTATGTCTTTAAAGTAGCACAGCAACAATAGCAATATTTTGCCAAAAGTACCCAAAGTTGTTAAGCCAATGAAGGTAAAACTTTGGGACAATTTTAATATTTCTCATATTATTGTAATAAGTCACTAAAAGCATTAAAATTAAATATACATTCCATTGTCTTATCTCTCGCTTTCTAGGGTTTTATGGGGCTTGGCCTTGATTTAATAGTCCCCAAAATTGTAATCAACAGCCCAATGTCCCCTCCCTCCCTCCCTGGGTGACTTACTGATAATAAATTATTGAGGGCTTGACCCTAATTAAACTTTTAACATTATAATTGAGAGAAAAAAGATATATAGATCAGAGAGAGAGAGGGAGGGGAAAATGGACTGTCCCCAAAGTTTTAAATAATAAATTATTGGGTTCTGAACTTAATTAAACTTTTAAAATTATAATTGAGAGAAAAAAGATATATAGATCAGAGAGAGAGAGAGAGGGAGGGGACAATGGACTGTTTATTACACTAGTCCCCAAAGTTTTAAATAATAAATCATTGGGTAGAGAGAGAGAGAGAGAGACAGAGAAAGAGAGAGAGAGAGAGAGAGAGGGAGGGGACAATGGACTGTTTATTACACAGGTCCCCAAAGTTTTAAATAATAAATTATTGTTGCTTGACCTTAATTAAACTTTTAAAATTATAATTGAGAAAAAAAAGATGTATAGATCAGAGAGAGAGGGAGGGGACAATGGAATGTTTATTACACTAGTCCCCAAAGTTTTATAATAACGTTCTCTTGTTAGTTGGATGAGCAACTTAGTGAATTTTTATTTGTTGGTTAATTAAGCCGATTGTTAATTTTAATCTACAGAAGGGTTAATTTTGTGTTTCATCATTGGGGATGCACATTAATTTATCGACCATTGTCTTATTCCATTGGATTCCTGCTAATTAATAATGGGGCGATTGCTTAATGAAACTTAGAAGTAATTAAACGCACATGCTCCATTCAACCTCCCCCCCCCCCCCCCCGAACTTTTTTAGCAGCGATGATACTATATAATTCCAAAGGACCTTCTGTCCGTCATATACATTTTGGGGAAATATGTATTTAATAAAGAAAATCATTTGAGCATTTACCCAGATCTTAAACTTTAGATAGACAGACAGACATCATTTACTTTGAACAGCTTTATTTTTATCTTGGATATGGAAGGGCAGAAAAATAGCCTAAAACCATACCCAGAGTTATTTATGAAAATAAAATAGCTTAAAACCATCTCAAGACCTGTAAGAAGCTTAACTTAAAGGGAGAATCATATCGGTTCAGTGGTTATCGAGATCCTTCGCTATAGACAAAAAAAAGCTTACTTCTTTATATAATAGGATATACAGGGATCTAAAGAGATAAGACAATGGCCGATAAATTTATATACATCGCCAATGATAATAAATAAATTTATAACTTTTCTGGATTAAAACACTAGTATTTTTAAACTAAACATTCAAGATACAGAAAAAGTTACCAAAGTTTTTTTAGCGAACTAATATAACTTTGGGTACCAGTGTAATTTACAGTCCAATGTTCCCTCCCTCCTTGATTTAGTTATAAAGTTAAATACATTATCTCTATTTGTAGGCTTGTTACAGTGTATAGTACCCAAACTAATAGAATTTTGGGTACTAATATATATTTACAGCCCAATGTCCCCTCCCTCCCTGTTTATGTTATAAAGTTAAATACATTCTCTCTATTTGTAGGCTTGTTAAAGTGTATAGTACCCAAACTAATATAATTTTGGGTACCGCTATAATTTATAGTCCAATGTCCCCTCCCTCCCTGACTTATAGTTATAAAGTTAAATACATTCTCTCTATTTGTGGGCTTATTAAAGTGTTTTTACAAAATAAAAATTTTTAATCCGATCAACATCCAATAGATTAGAACCAGTTCTAAGCCATACTGATATATCATGTATAATAACATCGTATATAAGACAGTTTTCTATGTATAAATTTTCAAATAATATCATTAAATTAGTAAAAGTTTTGTTAGCCCGTGCTTTCAAAACAAGTTTTAATCTTATAATTTTTTATTTTAATAACCGCGGAAAATTTTCTTTAATACGATGTGAGTAAATGATTTGTTTAAGTGAATATTTTAAATAGGGTATATTTCTCTTGGGTTGGTACCCTCCCCCAAAATTGTTTTTTTAAGAAGCTCTATATCGGTTTAGCAGTTAACTTGATCTTTTGGTAAACAGAGATAGATAAATAGACATACTAATACTTTTATACAAGGATTAACTTATTTGTGGGAACGTGTTTTAAAGTTTGTTTTGTTAGGTATATTCAATTCCAGACACGAATCTTAAGGGATAAGACTATTGCCGATAAATTGATGTACATCCCCATTGATGATACACATAATTACCAATTCTGTAGATTACAATTAGTAGGTTGGATCCAAAGTTGTTATGCCAACTAACAAGAAAACGTTATCATAAGACTTTGGGTACTTGTTAGTGTAATAAACAGCCAAATGTCCCCTACCGCCCTGGTATAGTCTATTCTCTGTGTTTATGAATATTGTTTAAAACTTTGGTGATTTCCCTCAAATAGTTAGAAAACCATTGACTCCCCCCCCCCACTAAACAATTGCTTATTTTTTTTTATAAAAATATGTATTTTTTAGGTTAGGTTAGGTTAAGATGCGCTGACATAAAGAAAGACAGACAGACATAAAGATAGACAAACAAACAATACATGCAGACAGACATGCAGACAGATATGCAGACAGACATACACACATAGAGACAAACAAACAGACAGACATATAGTAAGACAGATATACAGACAGACACACAAATAAACATACAGACAAAGGAATCTAACCTAATTTTAAGTATCTCTAAATTTATACAGGGAGGAAGGGGACATAATCACGGTTTAGTTAATTTACAACCCTTTTATCCCTCGAAAACCAGCTTCCAAAGACAGAATTTCATGCATTATCTTTGGGGGCGAGATAAATTTACTATCAATTGTACCATCCCTTATTCTCTTTAATTTATGGCATATTATTGAAATGGATGTATAATATATGTGGATATTATGACAGGGAAAAGTTGTAGTCAATTTAGGTTGCTAATATAGAACTCATTTATTGGTCAGTTCGTTCAATTAGTAAGAGAAATGAGGATGGGGTAAATGTGATGTATATGGGTGATCGTTATTTGAGCCCGATGCAAGTTTCACATGAAAGTCTGGTGTAACATCCATGTAGTAATATATCTAATGGTATTATTATTAATAGCTTTATGTCAATACCAGATTTCTCAGGAATGTTGCTTTAAATTCACAGACATGGACGTACTAGTTTATTCTAGAGAGGGAGGAGGGAGGGGACATAAGACACAAATTACACTGGTATCCAAAGTTTTATAAAGACGTTATATCAATAGTTTGGCTAAAGCATTGGGTACTTTGAATTTCGATTAAAGCTTGGTTTTTGGTTCAAACTTTTAATGGTTTTAATATACAGAAGGTGTAATTTTGTTATTTAAAGGGGTATATGATTATAATCAATTAAATTTTTTACTTTTTATCCATATTTTTTTAATTTAGTAACAACCTTATAAATATACAATGTTAAATAATATTTAGAATATTTTGGGTAATATTAAATAGATAAACAAAATTCTTTCTCAGAATATGTTTTAGGTGCTTAGTTTAGACACATTTTTAAAAACAAATGTATATATGTTCTTTATGTTAATTTAGGTATGTTAGATTTGTCGTACTGGCATCAAACTCTGTCTTTCGATTCCTGTAACAGTTCGGTACGTTTTACAAAGTTGTTCAAATCGTCACTTCAAAGTCCATACGTCCATTTTTAACGGGTTGAATTGATTTTTTAACTTTTTCTTGTTTTTATGGATGTTGTCATCCTTGTTCTTATTAAAACAAGATATTGCAATGCTTAATAAAATTTAAAGTATTTTTAAAATATTTGGGGGTAATATTATATGGTTAGATAAAATTATTTTCTCAGAATTTGTTTAATAGGAGTAGCATCTCTTGATAACCGCGGAAAGCTGTCCATTATACGATATAATGAATAAATATTTTTAGATCGGTAGCATTTCTAAGTGACTGCTTCCCTGATTTTTTCCCAGAGATATTTTCTTGGTATTTCATATACATTTTCTTATGGAAATATAGCTGCGCCCTAGCAGTTAGTGGCTCTGTATTCAAAGGAGCTAGACAAATAGCCTAAAAACTTCACAGGAACCATGTCTAGAATATAGACCCCAATTGTTTTAGTAGTTATAGAAATCTTAAGATTCAGACAAAAAAAACTTGCTATCAAATACAATAGCATTTGAGGAAATGTTAAGTTTTGATGATTTGAAATATTTATAGCTTTTTAATTCCTTAAATGTATATGTTTTAATGGCTGCGCATTTACGAAAGTTTTCATTCTCGCTTTATACCATTGTTATATTAACAAGAACAAATATTTCACACATAGCGCAGGTATAACAGATAGTATAAGTAACCAAAAACCTTAATTTTGAGTGGAAGATGCCTTGCATGGGTAGAAATAAATATAAGGTGGGGGATGGAAGGTTTCAGTGGACAAGAACTGTATTTGGATGTAAGTACTGTAAATTCATACACCTTCGTAATGCTGTCTTTCTGCAAATCTTATTTTTACCTATTGACTAACGGACATATATTCTCAATGTATAGAGTAGAAAAGCGCTTCTAAAAAGTCTATAATGTAAAACAAACAAAAAAGCTTTTGTCATCATTTTTTCTACCTTTTATTGTTTTTCTTCTATTTATTCATTTTTTTTTATATATTCAGCTATGTAATATATTTTTTACTTATAATTAAAACTATGGGAGCTCTTGAGAGAGGGAAGTAGTGAGCCCTCTTTTTTAATTTTTTTTTTTTGGTGGTGGGGATTTCCTCTCATTATGTAAACTAGTTACAAACCTTCCGTGGACCTATAAGAAGCTTTACATTAAAGAAGAACCTAGCTCGGTCCAGTTATTTTATTGTTTTTCTTTCATTTATTATTCATTTTTATATATTTAGCTGTGTAATATATTTTTCTTTGTAATTAAAACTAGCGGCTACTCCCCTAGTGGCTTCTAGGTTTTTTTTAGGGAAGTGGGGTATGGGGGAAGGGGGAAGTTAACCTTCCTCTTTCAATTAAAATTTGTTTTAAAAAGGAAGTTTAGTTCTTTGTTTTTTTGGGGGGTTTTTTTTATGGAGGGGGGCTATAATTGGCTTTTAAGTTTAAATAGTTTCAAACCTTCTTTGGACCTATAAGAAGATTTACTGTAAAGGACAACCATATCGGTCTAGCAAGACGGTTCACACATACAGATTTACATCCTGTTACTTTATATATAAGGATAAAGGCAGAGGAGATTTTAAAATATACATCGTCTTATACGTTGGCTTCAAAACGTTGGGTACTTATTTTATAGAATCTTTATCCGAACTGTTTGACCAACAATTTTAACGTACAGATGGTTTAATCTTTTATTTAGGATGTATATCAATTTATCGTCCATTGTCTTATCCCTTTAGATCCCTGTTAATTCCCCTGTAATTTTTACCTTTTGATTTTTAATTTATTTGGCCTTTAATCCAGGGATCTTAAGGGATAAGACAAAAGACAATAAATTGATCCCTCAATTATGATATACAAAATTACCCTCGCATTCAGATATGAGTTATTGGTGAACACATCTAGCACAAAAAGTATTTGAGCCAACGATCAAAATATCTTGGTTCGAAAACTTTGGGTACCAGTGTAATTTACAGTCCAATGTTCTCCCTCCTTCCCTGGTATTAAACACATTTTATTGTCTTTGTTATTCTATTTTTGAGTTAAAAAGACAAAGAAGGCGATAAATTAAAATTAATTCCCCTTGCTCTTTGATATTTTGGGCTTTTTTTTAGTAGCGAAGCTACTCTATAATCAACCCACCTCTCCAAAATAAATCTTCAATTTAAATTTATTACCCACCCACCCCTCTTCTTTATTTTAAAAAAAGTATAGTTAGTAGTTATGTAATTTGTCGTGTGTTTGTGTTTTACTTTAGGTCAGTTAAGGTTATTTTGAGTAAGGATAGCCCCCACTGGGTTATGCCACTGCAGGTAAAGGCCCCTGCAGGGGTTAGTCATAAAGAGAAAAAATATCAATTTATCAAAAAAGGGACTGGAAGGGGTTTATGTGTTCGCTAAGAACATTTAGGGAAAGCACCGCATATGCAAGTGATCTATCTATCCATCAATCTATCAAAAGTTCATATCCCCTTGAAATGGAAAGGTATGAATTTTTATCTTTACCTTTCTCCGCCTACTTTTATCGGTGTGGCCACATTTCCGCGAAAATAATAAAATACCTACTTTATTTATTAACATTATATATATGTTTTTTAAAAAAGGATGATAACATTAATAAGTTGATGTTGAACTATCTTAAACAAAGAAAAAGAAATATAAAATCAAAGCAAATCACAAAAAAAAATGAGTTTTGTCTTTTAAAATACATATTTTCTTAAAAACAAATTATAAAGTGATAAAGTGAATTACAAAGTTGGTTCCTCAATAAAAATAATTTTTTTTACCTTTTAATTGCTGCTTTAATTTTTAAAAAGCTATCATAAGTTTCAGTAAATAAGTTATTCTGTCTTTGTTAAAATTTCTTGACGTTTTTAAGAAAACACTTTGTTACGAACAGGTGCTCCTTTTAACTTTACGAGAAAGGTGCGCTAGCACTTTCGCCAATATGTTATATTATTATCTAATTATCAGAACAGTTTATTTTAGTACTACATCACAAATAGCCTAAAACCTGCCCTAGTTTTTGATAAAACACTTTGTTATGAACAGGTGCTCCTTTTAACTTTACGTGAAAGGTGCTCAAGCACTTCCGCTAATAGAACATATTATTATCAAATCAACAGAATTTGATGATATTAATATAGCACTAAATTTACCTTTTTATTACTTTTTTTTATTTGCTGCTTGTCTTTTTTTAAATGTTTGCAAATGACCTAAAACCAGCTATAATCGATAATCAAAATTCCCTGAAATTTTGTCAATTTCGGCGTAGTCGTATAAGATATCCTAATGAAAATAGAGACAGTCAGAAAGACGTATAGAATTCAGCTAGACTTCCTGTTACTCTAGCAAACTTTAGAGGGAGGAAAAATAGCCTAAAACCTTTAAACTTTATAAAAAGGAAAATAGAATAGGTTGAAAAAACCATGGGATTTACTTAAAGCTTTTCTTAAATTAGGGGCTTAATCAGTTGAATAGTTAGTAAGATCTTAACGGACAAATAAAATAAACCTTACTACTTTATATAATAGGACTAGCGACTTCGCCTTTCGCCTCTAGGGGGGTAATTTAAAAAAAACAGCTTAATACCATCGCAGGACCAGTAGGTATATTCACTGAAGAGTAGAATCCGATCGGTTCAGTGGTTACCGAGATCTTAAGGAATAGACAGACAGACCGACGGACGGATAGACATCAAGCTACTTTGTATTGAAGATAAAAAAAAACTTTGCCAACATGAAGTAATGTGGAAGTTAGCGGACACCTTCAAGTAAAAGGGGTGTTAATAGAAAAGTTACGTTTAGGCAGGCAGGGAGGGAACATTGGACTGTTTATTACACAAGTCCCCAAAGTTCTTTACCAACGTTGGGGACTTTTATTGAATTTTGAATGGTTGATTCATGAAGATGAATGTTCAAATGTTTCAAACATTAATTGTAATCTACAGTAGGGTTGTTTTGTGTATCATTATTGGTCATTGTCTTATCCCTCTAGATCCCTGGGTGTTAAAAGCGAATAGTTACGTCAGATGTGACTTTCCATTTACGAAGCAATTCATATTCGCAACAAGGATGACAACATCCATAAAAGCGAAGCTATAACATAAGACGGTAGGACACACATACATTAACACTTGCAGAGTGTCATAACATAACTTAATAAGCAGAATATTAATTTATAAGTTTAAACTAAATTGTATTTATTTATAAGATTCTGTTTAAGGATGTAATTGAATTTTTGACTTGATTACAGAGAAGCCTCGCTTTAAATATTGTATCTTGTTTTCCTAGGAATCATTGTTCCCAAAATCATATGAATAGGATAATAATAACATACAAAAAGCATGTTTTTAATGGACGTACGGACTGAAAACGATTTAAGATTTGCTGTGCTTTCTTTCTAAATCATATCTTGTTTTTACAGGAATCATCATCTACACTTTAAAATTGAGCTAACCGTAAGATACGGACGTACAGACACTAATTATAGAAAAGCTTTTTTTTAAAAACAAAGGTGGGGAGGTTTTTTATTGAAGGTGTTGAATCAAACGGGGGTTACTTAATTTTCTGCTGTAATCCAATCCCTGTGTGCCTCTAATAGTCTCCAAAGTTTTCAGCTTTTAAGATTAGTTTACTTTCTTAATGTAAAAACTTTTAAAAGTGATGACATATTATCCTTATAATACAGTAACAGGATGTCTGTGTGTAAAGAAGGATGTCGCTAACCACTGAACCAATATGGTTCTCCTTTACAATGTAGTTTCTCATAGGCTCTCATGGAAAGGTTTAAAACTATTTTTGGGGGAGGGTTTCACCACCCTCCTAAGAGAAATCTACTCTCCCCTTGATTAGGATAAACAAATTTACCCTTTCTATAGATCAAAGTTATTGCTTTTTGAAAAACTTTGGAACCAACCTATCAAAATTCAATAAAAGTTTATAGCCAACAAATAATATAACGAGGTTTTCAAACTTTGGGTACGAGTTTAAACTTTGGGTACCAGTGTAATTTACGTTCTAATATCTTTTAGTTTTTAGAGCTATACATTACTTCAAAACTAACAATTGAATGCTTATTTTATTTTCAGATATTATAGAAATGTAAAAAATGAGTTGAATTTCTTTTGCTTGAGAGTGTTTTTAGAGGAACAAATTTTAGTGTTAAATAAAGGTAATGATTAAAATTAGTGATTAAAAAGTTTAAACACTCAAATTAATGAATCAACCAATAAAAATTCACGAAAGTTCAAAGTTGGTAAACCAACAAATAAGAAAAAGTTATTATAAGACTTTGGGGACTAGTGCAATAAACAGCCCGGAGTTTAATTTTTTTGCTTGAGAGTGTTTTTAGAGGAATCATTTTAGTGTTAGATAAAGGTTATAGTTATTTATTGCATCGTATCATAGACAGCTTTTCACGGATAATAAAATAAAAAATCCCAGTTTTTTTTAGCCCCGAGGGGCCTTAGTCCTCATATAACAGACAATTTTGCTCAAACTGAAATAAAAATAAATTTGTTAGTCTTTGGGGCTAACAAGTCTGGTTTAACAGGGGACTAACAGTTTTAAACACGTTTTCTTCTTCGTTGGATCAAAAACTTCGAGTACTTCTCATGAAATTCGATTGGTTTCCCAAACAAGTAGTGCCTAATCTTTTAAACTAGTAATTATTTATCTGTAGAAGAGGTATTTTGTTTATCATAATCGGGGATGTATTTATTGTATTTATATATATCGTCCATCGTCTTATCCATTAACAACTATTATAGAGTCAGGGAGGAAGGGAGGGTACATTAAGCTTATTACACAAAAGTTTGTTAATAACGTTTTCTTATTCGTTGTCATAACAACTTTGGGTACTTTTATTAAATTTTGATTTGTTGGCTCATTAAGTGGCTAAACGTTTCTACCACTTATTATAACCTCCATAAGGCGTAACTTAGTGTACATCAATTTATCGACCATTGTCTTATCCCTTTAGATCCCTGATTTATAAGAATTAAGTAAAGTATTCATTAAACAAAAAAATTGTTTTGCACAAAACTGGACGTTTTAAACAACAAGTTAATATTTTTCAGAGAAGCGAAGCAACAAATTTAACATCTTTAGTTATGACGCGTCTTTTTGTCGCTCTTCAAAACTTATACACCGTAAACACATAACAAACGATTATGCATAATATACAAGAACTAGCGACGGAGTATGGTACTGACATACAGACCTTTTAAATTATAGAGAAGCTTCGCTGCTGTTGACATTTGACGGACATTGTAGTGTTCAGCAGAAAGTCTTTGATCTTCATTTTTAACAGCGAAGCTACTCTATAATTAGCAGGTTTGTCTATCCGACCGTCAATAAGCCGCTCCACATAACATTAAAGCAGATACAAAGCTCAAAACTAATTTTAAATAAATTTTACAATCCACAATCCACATATCAGTTTTTTTCCTTTAAATCTAGTATATTAATGAATTCTTTAAAAAGTAAGATTTTAAAAGCTTTTTTGCGCTTTTGATTTTGTAATTCTTGTTTACTTTAAGTTGGATTTTAGGAAGTAAAAAAGATTCCAAAATAGTTAAGGTATAATTTTAAACATGTTATTTTTAAGACAAAATGTTACTATTTTTGGTTTTGTGCTTTGGATATTGTACTACTTGTAAAATTTTAATTTATTTAAAAACAAGCACATACTATTTTTCAAATCTATTTCCTTTTCAGTGGACAGTCTGTAGTTTTAAAATTGTAAGTTATGTTTTTTGTATGTTGCAATGCTTGTTTTCATTAAGTGTCGTGTATAAATGTTTCAACCAATAGCCGAATCTACAGAAAGGGATAATTTTGCGTAAATTCATTGGGGATGAACATTAATGTATTAGTCATTGTCTTATCCCTTTCGATCCCTGAAAAAAATACAGATTGTCCTTTTAAATTCTTCCATGTCTTTGAAGTTTGTTGATTTACTGATAAATAACACAGGAAGTATCAGGGGGGGAGGGGACATTGGACATTAAATTATACTAGTACCCAAAGTTTTATGATTTCTTGAAGTTTGTTGATCTTTAATGATAAATAACAGGAAGTAAATGCTAGGGTTCGGCAGCCGCGTGTCAGCAGCTACTTGCTAGGGCTCGGCAGCTGCGTGTCAGCAACTATTTTCCTGGGCTCGACAGCCGCGTGTCAGCAGCTTCTTGCTAGGGCTCGGCAGCTGCGTGTCAGCAACTATTTTCCAGGGCTCGACAGTTGCGCGTCAGCAGCTACTAGGCCTAAATTTGAAACCCGCTTGCATGCTCAACATTTGTTAGCGTAATTCTGTAAAATTGGGTTTTAAGTTGTAGCCAAATGCTCTTATTAGGTCAAACTGTTCTTAATTATGGACCAGTTCATATATGTATATTAGGGCGGGTTCATATTGGAATTAGACAAAGAGGGGATATGCAACAGATAAAATAACCTTAAAAACATTTCTGACCGAAAAAGAATTTTTAAAAATTGAGTTTTAGAACGCGACCACTAAAAAATATATTTCATTACTTATTAATATGCAAAGACGACATTCAAATTTTTTTAAAAATCAGAATTATGGCTTCATGGTGCTCCCTGGAAAGGCCTTGAGGAGCTGAATCAGGAATTTTTGTCCTTTTCAAAATATCTCGTTCCTAGCCTTAGAATTCACTAAAAAACCACAATTTTTTAAGGTTTATGGAGAAATGTCTAATTTGTAGAGGTTTTTTAGATTTTCTCAGGCTAGGAACGAGATTTTTTGAAACGGTCAAAAGTTCCTGATTCTACTCCTCAATGCCTTTCCTGGGAGCACCATGAAGCCATAGTTCTGATTCAAAAAAATTTGACTCCCATTTACAAATAGCTATACAATTGAATGTCTGGTCGTCAGCGGTTTTAAGACTTAGGATAAATTTTAAATCATCCAGAGGTGTATTATACTCATAAAAATCATTTGCAGATCCCCGCTTTGGCCTCAGAAAAAATGTCCAAAATCGACCCACCCTAATGTATATTACACTTGGTTATATTTAAGAACACTGACAAGCCTTGGTAAATGCAAATACGATTATAAACTGAAGGCCCAGTTTATTTTAATCAAAACTGATAAAAATATTTCACTTCTATAAGCTGTCTATAATACGATGCGATAATTTTTGTTTATACTTCTAAATAATGCTAAATATTTATTTTACTGTTTAACAGATTAATGTTCTTTTTTTCAGATTGTGTTAAATAGTGTGAGGCTATAGAGTTTATATTACAATGACCTTTTTGGAATGCACTACGTTCTAACTGCAGGAAATCATTTGTTTAATAGATTTATTATGCCATAGGTGCTTAATTAGACACAATAATACGTCCATACGTCCGTCTGTACATCTGTCCATACGTCACATTTAGCCCTTGTGGTTTATTAATGCATGTTAGAATTGTCCAATTGATTTCAAACTTTGGAAGATGATTTCTTAACATTTGGATACTACGTATAAAGCGTACAGAAGTCTGTACACTAATTGTAATCTACAGAAGGGGTAATTGATTTTGTGTGTCATCATTGGGGATGTACATCAATTTATCGGCAATTGTCTTATCCCTTAATATCCCTGAATGATATCTCATAACAAGATAATTGTGTAGAGTTATAAAAGTTTGAAAACTATAGAAAACATGTAAAACATAAGGACATACGGACCATATTCTTTATAGAGTAAATTCTCAACTAGAAATAATATCGAGAGAGAGAGAGAGGGGACAATGGGCTGATTATTACACTAGTCCCCAAAGTTTTATAGTAACGTTTTCTTATTCGTTGGCTTAACAACTTTAGTGACTTAAGTTAATTTTGTTCAACCGTTTCAACCATTAATTATAATCTGCAGAAGGGGTAATTTTGTGGATTGAAGATGTACTTAAATTTATTGACCATTGTCTTATCCCTTCAGATCCCTGAGATAATTGTGTAAAGTTAGAAAAGTTTGAAAACTATAGCAAACAGCTTCACTTTAAAACTTTTCTAACAAAAACGAGAACAAATATGTTTCTAAGTAGCAAAGCAATAATAATTATTTATATCATCGTATTATAAACAGCTTTCCGCGGATATTAAAATTATAGGATTTACACCAGTTTTGTCAGACCCAGGCTAACAAAACTGGTTTTTTATTTTATTTGAATATTCGTGGAAAATCGTCTTTAATTTGATGCTTTATATTTTTTTTAGTAAGGCTGAGAACCGGTTCTAATCCTAAACCTAATCCAAATATCAATCGGTTTCGAAAAGACTAACTAAACCTTAGAAAAAAGTGAATCTAAAACTTTTAGAGACACAACACCTTGAATAGTAAAAATTGCAATTCTTGCACTTTTCAAACAGATCAAAACTTTGTTTTTCAAGTGATGTTGAATTATCAAATTTTCAAATAATGGATGTAGCATACGTGGATAAAATGACAGGGAAAATATTTGTTGCATATTTAGGTTGCTAATATGGAGCACATTACTTGACAGTTTGTTCATTCAGTAGTAGGGGAGGTCATATTGTAAAAGAGTGGATGTGGGATATCATTATTTTAGCAAGTTGCGAGTATTACTTTATTAGCTTACATGAAAATGTGGTACAACATCCAAGTAATAATATATATCTATTTTTCAAATAAAGTTGTTCAAGCATTCAAGTAAAATAATAGAGAGGGCTTACGCTAAATGTAACTAAATGTCCCGATTTTGTATTTGATATTTAGCCAATATCGTCGGACATTTAAACACAGCCAAGTCCCTACAAAAGCACAGAACGCAATTTGCTAGCAGACGAATAGGGTCTCAAATTCCAATGCTTAGGCCAGATAGCTGTCTGGGTTAAACATCAATACTTATACATTTATTGTTCAAGCCCGGAAAGCTTACGATTATGAAAAAAGGACATATATTTCCATAAGTACCGCAACAAATAAAACAAATACAATCAGTCAGGATTCTTAAGCAATAAGACAATGAACGATAAGTTGATATTCACCATCAATTATGATGGACAAAATTAACCCTTATTTAAATCGAAAAGTTTATGGAACAAAAATAAGAGTTTATAAAAGTAACATTTTATATGGTTAATTTGGCTTTTTTCTATTGGCTGGAAAGTAAGAACATTTATTTGCATAACACGATCACTCCTCTTGGTTCGAAAACTTGGTGTGTATTCATTTCCCCAAAGTTTTATAATATTTTTTTTGGTTGGCTCCAAAAAATTGGGAACCTTTACTTAATGTTGATTGGTTGGTTCATTAAGTTGAGTGTCCAAACCATTCAACCACTAATATAATCTACAGATGGGGTAATCAATTTATCAGCCATTGTCTTATCCCTTTGGATCCCTGGCCACGGGCCCTTTCTATTGGTTGAAAAGTAAGAACATATATTTGCAAAACACGATCACTCTAAGTTCGAAAACTTTGGTGTGTATTTATTACCACAATTTCTTTTTATTGAATTGTCCCCAAAGTTTTATAATAATTTTGTGTATAATTATTGTGGATGTACATCAAAATTATAAAAGGGGTAATTTTGTTTATCATCATTGGAGATTTAGATCAATTTATCGGCCATTGTCTTATCCCTTTAGATCCTAGGCTACAAGCCTTTTCTATTGGTTGAAAAATAAGAACATCTATTTGCATAACACGATCACCCTTGAAGACTTGATGTGTCTTCATTATCGTAAATGTAAATTTAGCAAACCACCAAAACCGCAAATTATTACAAAAGCCTCTAGTGGCATCTTAAAATATTGAAGGCTCTGTCGTCTAATTTTCTACACATTTAGCGGTCTCTAGCGTCATTTTAATATATTTCTTGATTTCTCTTCCGAGGGTGGTGGTTCCCTCCACCCAATATAGTTATAAACCTTCCCAGGACCTATGAGAAGCTACATTGTAAATGAGAACCATATTGGTTCAGCGGTGAGCGAGATCCTTCGGTACACACAAAGTTCCTGTTTCTTTTGTGTAAGGATCAATTTTCATGAAACAATACTTCTTATTCAATTGCTATTGTGTCTTTTTTTACGAAAATGAAAGAACATAATTTTTGCGTAGAAGAATTCACACCTGATAAAATGTTTTTCAGGGATCTAAAGGGATAAGACATTAGCAGATAAATTGATGTGTATCTCCAATGATGATACACAAAATTACCCTTTCTATAATTACAATTAGTCGTTGAAACGGTTAGAAACTCAACTCAATGAGAACCAACTTATTAAAATTCAATAAATTCACTAAATGTCCCCAAAGTTGTTAAGCCAACGAATAAGAAAAAAATGCTATAAAACTTTGGGGACTAGTGTAATAAACAGCCCAATTGTCACCTTCCTTCCTGAATGTTTTCCAACAATAAAAATATCTCAAAGTTGAAGTAGAAATTTAGACAATAAATCTTTTAAAGGAAGGATAATTTAATGAAAGATAGTTTTATCCTGCCAAAAAATCATTATATTATTCCTTGGCTCAAAACCTTGGGTACTTCTCTTCTATCTGTTACGGACGGAACATAAGTTTAGAAATGCTCTGTTTTAAAATAAAAACTTCAGGAAAGCTAGTTTCAAACAAGCAGTTTCCAAACTTTTCAACCAATAAAAAAATAACAAATGATTAAAAATTGTAGAATCAGGAAACCCATCTGGCAACCAGTGGATAGCAATGAATTCTGAATACTCCAACTATAACAACAACCCTAGAAGTCCTAGGTTAGTTTTTTTTCCAGAAGCGAAGCTACTCTGTAATTTGAAATGTCTGTCAGTCGAAATTTCCGTCTGTCTGTAAGCTACGTTTTAGGGAAAACTTTTTTATCCCGGCTCTACCGATGCGAGTATCGATTATATAATTTAAATAGTTTTCTCGGATGCTATTATAGATATACGGCTGATTTTATTGGTGAAGATTCTCCTAACTAATAAGCTTCTACTCTACAACTATCACTCGGTTCGTCAATATGTCTGTAATGCGCTTAAGAATTTCAAATTTATTTATCAGAAATGTGTTATACTCTTCTGCTTTTAAAGATTTTCAAATTTTCAAACACCTTATAATATTCGTTGATTCATAAACTTTTTGGTGGTTCACATTTATTTTTGATTGGGTTGTACAATCTAACAACATCAAAACTTTACATCAATCATTTTAATCTATATACTAAGATGGTTATTTTGATTATCAAGATTATGGGGGAGGAAAGGTTTACATAATTTTTTATCCATTGTCTTATCTCTTATGACTTTATGACTAACATCCGACTAACATTAACAAAAACTGATTAATATCCGGTTCTCAGCCATACTGAAAGATCATGTATAGCATTGTGTTACAGAACATCTTCCCACGAGTATTGAAATGAATCATAAGATTAAGACTAGTTTTTTGTTAGACCGGTACTTCGGATCAAATGGGCTAACAAAACTGGTTTTACTCGTATTATTTTAATATCAGTGGAAAGCTGTCTATAATACGATGCGATAAAAACTATTCTGAAACCTACAGGCAAAGAAAATTAAAAATCTAAAGAAAATGGTGAAGCTATGCAAAATTAGATCTGAAAAGACACACACACATCCTAATACACATTTGCAGATTTTTTAATTGGTGTAAAAGAATAAACATTTTCTCAGGTGGCTCAAAATAGGTCCAAGATGTACCCTATAAGGAAAATGTCTTTATAATTCTGTAGTATATTTAAGTAGGAAGGAAACATTGGACTGTAAATTACACTGGTACCCAAAGTTTTATAAACTATTAGTAGTTGGTTAAAAATTTGGGTACTTTTATTGAATTCGATTGGTTAATATCAAACTATTGGTGCCGTAACTCTTTGAACAATATTTTTATTCACAGAAAGGGATGTATATCAATTTATCGACCATTGTCTTATCCCCTAAGATCCCTGGGAATAATATAAATAATTCAGAGAGAATTTGAGCCGTAGGAACAACTCAATTGACTTATATAACCATTTTTTTCAGTTAGGGAACTTAAAATTCTTATTATAACTTGGACATTGTTACATAGAAATTTATGTCGTCAATTTAGGTTGCTAATATAGTCCTTAGATATTGGTTAATGCAATTATCCATGGCTAGGGGAGGATAAGTTATTAATTGGACTCTCTAGAGGACATTTGACTGTAAATTACTAAGGTACTCAAAGTTTTAAAGCCATATTTTTTCATTGATTTTTGATTGATTTTAAAAAAACTTTCTAACAAATAATTGTATTCTAAAGAAGGGGTAATTTCGTTTATCATCATTGGGTTACGTACATCAATTTATTGTCCATAGTCTGATCCCCATGTGTTTCAATTCTCAGCTACCAAACTGAATTATAAGTTATTTATAGAGGGGAGAGAAATAGAAAGAAATATATATTTCTCGTATTCATTCGAATCCGGTGGATAGGAACCGGTTCTCATCCATACGAAAAAACTATGTCTAGCATCGTATTATATCCAGTTTTCTACGAATATAGAAATGTACAATCATAAGATTAAAACCAGTTTTTTTAGCCGCTGCCTCCGGCACCTCGGGGCTAAAAAAAACTAGTTTTAATCTTATAATTGTACATTCTATATCCGCGGAAAGCCGTTTATAATACGATGAGAGAAATAACTTTTATATGCCTTTGATAAATAAAGTCTACAATCTTCCAGGGATCTGAAGGGATAAGACAATGGACAATAAATTTCTATACATCCCCAATAATAATAAACAAAATTAAAATTGGACAGCACCAGTTTGAAACCATCCAATCAAAATTGATAAAAGTGTCCAAAGTTTTAACAATTTAAGCAAAAACTTTGGGTACCAATTTAGTTTTCAGTCCAATAACCCCTCAATTCCTGACAAGATCTAATGAAAAAGTTCCATTTGCCTTTAGGTGTTAAAAATGAATATATATGAAGCGTAGGGATAAGGGATCTAAAGGGATAAGACAATGGCAGATAAATTGATGTATATCCCTAGTGAAAATAAATAAAATTACTCCTGCTGTAGATTACAATTGGTGGTTGAAACGTTTAGACACTCAACTTTAAGAATCAACTAATCAAAACTCAATAAAAGTCCCCAAAGTTGTTCTGCTAACAATTGATAAAACCTTATTATAAAACTTTGGGGACTAGTATAATAAAAAGCCTAATGTCCCCTCCCTTCCTGAATATATAATATGGCATAGGGCTACACATAATATTGTGTAATATATATTTATGGTCATTTCAGGGATCTTAGGGATAAGACAAAAATGATGTTCATCCCCAATGATGATAAACAAAATTATCCCTGATAAGTAAAATAAGTGAAATGCTTGAGCTATGATTATTTGTGACAACTAGTTAAGAACTAATAAAAGTATTCAAAGTTTTAGGCCAGAGAGCTAGTTTATAAAATGATGGGTACCACTAAAATATTCAGTCCAATGTCCTTTCTCTCCCTGTTAGTTCATACATAGTGATATTTACAATTTACCATTGGTTGATTACAATGTTTACTGGCCTATCATTGGTCATTTGTATTATATGACCTCATTTTTATTGGAAACTTTACACTGTTTCATGTATTACTTTATTTAAATGGAATAAATTCACTGGATATTTATCCTAGCTGTAAAATTAGAATTTACATAAAGAATGGAATATTCTATTTTAAAAAGTTATAAGCTTTTTTGTCTGTAGCGAAGGATCTCGCTAGTCCAGGAAAGGTTAATAGTTGTTTTGGGAAGGGTATGTCCACCCTCCCAATGAAAAAAAACCACTAAAACAAAATTACCCCTTTTAAAAACTTTTGAGATGGTTTCGACTTTTCCCTCCACATTGAGTGCTCCCAGAGACAAGGATAACAACAATCATTAGTAGCAAAATAGATATTATTTATGATGATTAATTAGAAATTTCGGAATTCTATTTCATACAGAAGCAATGAAAATCATTTATCCCCTGCAAAATAAAAAATATATTTCTTGATAGTTTGATAGGTTAAGCGAGTTCTAGAGGAATCTCCATACCCAAAATCAGCTGTATTGTTCTACTTCATAGTGAAGCTTCTTTCAGGCCTGAGAAATGTTTATAACTATTTTGGGGAAGGTATCTTCATCCACCCAAAGAGAAATCAATCCTAGAAAAAAATTACCCTCCAACAAAATTTTTTTCATTTATTTTATTAAAAATTGGGAGGGTATTACCTCCACTTCCCCATCTTTAGTGCCCCTAGAGGCTTCTAGGGGGCATAACTGATAGTATAAAATTTATAGTAGCTGCAAAGTATTGAGTGAAATATGGAAAGAATAACAATATATTATTGCATCCATATTCCCACATTCTCACCAGGAATAGGTATAACCAACAAGCGAAAAAAATCTAAAATAATATTTAGGGGGCAAATGGAGAGGTCGTCAATTTTACGATGTGTTGCCCCCTAACGACAGCTGAAAAACACGTATGAGTTTTGTGATTTTTTTCTGAGTTAATTTTGTTATTGGTATAAGCTGCATTCTCACCAGGGATCTCAAGGGATAAGACATTGGCCAATAAGTACATCCATAATTATGATACACAAAATTTCCCTTTCTGTAGATTACAATTAGTAGTTGACACTCATTTTATTGAACTAACAAATCAAAATTCAAGTTCCCAATCTTTTGGTACTTTGGGGTGTAATAATCAGCCCAATGTCCTCCCCCTCCCTGAATATTCACACACTTGAGACAACAAATTATGCAAAGCATAATGGTTCTAATCTGTGGCAATTTTGAAACATAAAGTTTCAATTCAGCCATTTATTTAAATTTCATGCTTGAATTTGTAGAGTTTTTAGCATGATGAAAAGAATAATCTACTAAATTCTAAAGTTTGTTAGTTTTTTATATGTTTGATCATGTAATTGGCTATAACTCTGTCAAAAATGCATTCAAAACAGACCTTTTTCGACCTAAGATACTGAAACAATTCCTTTATAAGCCCAAGTATCTGTTTTGTAATATCTTTCTAGTTAATGGAAAACTAATGAAAATACCAAAAATGCGCAAATTTGGGTTTAAGAAAATGTATGATCAGACTTTACATGATGTTTTCCCTTTATCTTCCAATTTATTCTCATTATATCAGGTTTCTTGTCTAAATTGGCCATTCAGTTAAATATATATCTTTGTCAATCTTTATAAAAAGAAAATATTCTACTGTAGCATTCCAAAATGTATTTCAAGTAAAAAATATTCAATATTCTTATCAAGTTTGTTTACAGGTTTTAAAGAAAGTTTAATAAAATTATCATAAATCAATTTACTTCTGCTGAAAAAAAAACGGTTCTACAATGAATTATGTTTAATAATACCTTTAACCATTTGACCAATAAAACATATAATGTCAATTTAATTAATGATAATTTATTAATTTAGTGTTAAAAAAGTTAAAAATCAACTTATTTATTATGTACGTATGGACATTCTAGTAACGATTATAGAGTGGCTATGCTTTTTAAATTGTACCTAACTGGATGAACAGATCCTAATTATAGAAAAGTTTCTCTTTTAGAAAGTATGTGAAGACTTTATTATGTTTCTAATCTGTTGAATGTCCACAACCTTATGGTTGTGTGGAAAGATTTATGGACAAACATTCTTCCATTTGTGCAAGATGTAACCCACAAGTACACACTTGCTAAGTGTGTATGTGATGGTTAGGATGGAACTTGGAGCAGTTTTCATTCATTTTATTCATAACAAATCTATAGGTATAGACATATAACCCAGACAACTACCTGGATCCAGTGTTAGGGAAATTCTTTTGTATGCTAGCAAATTGGCTGCGTTAATATTTCTGATGCTATTAGTTGATCCAAAGACCCAATTGAAAGTCGGTACAGGGTCATATATGTTCTGTAAGACCTCATTTATGTATAATGATAAAAAAAATCCATTGTTGAAGAAAAGCAACAGTTTGTTGAGAAAAAAAACATTATAACTAAATAATCAATCAAAAGGCATATTTTTAAATTAATCATTTGCAAACCTGGACTTTAATTTTCAATAAAGTGGGAGGTGTATATTTGAAGGTATGTTTTAAAAATTGACAACTTTGATTCATATGAATTTTATCACGTACAAATAAAAACATATCTTTGAAAGTTTGAAACAGATAAATTTTTGATGTAAAAACAATGCAGAAAACACTTACATGATGTGCAATGTACATGCTGACCTAAAAAGTTAATCACCCACTCTACATAGATTGCATTGTACTTTATCAGTTAGGAATATAAACAAAGATAATACTTGTAGGAAAAGTAATACATATGTGTGTTGTAATTTCTCCTTGTGCAATATTCATTACTAGTTGCTTCGCCCCTAGCTTCTATGGAAGGGTGGGTGAGATACAGAAAATTGCTTTAAACCAACTGAAGACATTTATAAAGCTTCTTTGAAAAGTACATCCTAATCGGACCAGAAATTTCATATGTCTTGAGCTTCAGACAAAAATAAAACCGTACTACTTTATATTCAAAGAAACATTGTTTAACCTGCCAGATCTGTAGATGAAATTACAGTTTCTTAATCTGAACACACCTGTAACTCTGCTTTCCATGACAATTTAATGTCAGGTCCAACAACCAGGGATAACTAAAGGGAATCAATATATCTCTTTCCGATCACCCACAGTATTGAGTTAAGTTACACAAAAAAAAACAGACAACCTTCTCTTAAATTGTATAACCTTTGTCTGGAAGATCTAATGATACATAATTATAATAATAAACAAATAATAATAAGACACATTTTTAACAACGATTAATGTTGCACACCCATGAAAGTAGCAGTAATGTTTTTAGTTATGATGCTCTTTGGGTAGAGATTCAAGGCAATCACCCAACCAAAGACGGGCTAAAGATCTCAAGCTAGTCATGATTAAGGTATACAAGTAGTAAGCTTTTTGTCTGTAGCAAAGGATCTTATGAACCGTTGTACCGATATGGTTCTCCTTGACACTGAAGCTTTGTAAAAGTCAAGGGAAGGTTTACTCTGGGGGAGGGTATCTCGTCCTTCCCAAAATAAATCTCTCCCTTCCCAAATTTTTTTTATAGATTTTAAATGAAGTGGGAGGGTGGCGGGACGACTCCCCCCCCCCCCCCCAAAAAAAAAAAGGCTTCTAGGGAACGTAGAAGCTAGTGTAGCAAAGGAAACTATGATAGCTGTTCAACTTTTTGGTACAATATTAAAATACAATGATGTTTCATTCATCCAACTGTTAAAAAACTCCAACATGCTTCTAGCCATTTTTGCCTCATCATTCTTAATGAGTCTAGAGATAAAATTTACTTAGAAAGAATGAATGCTTAATGTATACACTGTGCTACCATTCAAAATAAGTCAAATAAAAATATTGTAATTTATTTTTTAGAGAATTAAAATAGTTTTCATTCTTGCTACTGTTTTTAATGTTATTGTTTTTAATGATTTTAGTATTACTCATTAAGTCCTTATATTCATGATTTTATCAATTTGCAGTTTCTCTTCTGAAAGAAATCTTTCTTGGAAATGAGAAGCTCGTTTTCAAAATTATTTTATATTCCAGGCCAGTGTGTGTAAAACCTTTTCCTTCCCCGCTTAACTTTCATACATTTTTATTTTTACTGAAAAAGTTCTTTTTGTGAAGTCTACATTCCACAGGGATTGAATGTCTTTTTGTATGTAGAAAAGATTATGTTAATAATTTTTCCTATTGCTTGTATGTTATGAGCATGTTACTAATATAACAAGGAATGCTTTGGCACATGTACACACTCAACATTTTATTATATAGTAGGAACTTCTAGACTAATATAGTTGTCAATTGTGTATTAGACCTAATGGCTCAAACTATGAGATCATAGCATACACATAAAAAGTTTTGTATTTGAGATTTTGGTTAAATTCTAAATTGAACTTGATCCAAGTTTTTACTCTTTTTACCTAGAAGTATAAGGTAAATAGAAAGTGAGGAGTGGTTAGGTACTCTGTACTGATTTTGGAATACTGATTCCTAGGACAACAAATTCCAATGTTATAAACAAAGCTACTCTATAATTAAATCCTAAAAATGTAAGTATTTCCTTAAACAGCATCCTGTATTTCAACAGTTTTCAACAAATTTACTAACAATTTTGTTTCAAATCTGTAAATTTATATTCTGATTATTCAGTTCTGACACTCTAAAAGTGTCAATGTTCATTCGTTCTACCATTTCAGACCTTTGCTTTTAGAGATGTTGTCTTTCTTGTTTTAAATACCTTTTAAAGAAATATTTTAGGTGAATAGTTTACATATTAGGTTTATAAAACAATACATTAATATAAAAATATTTTCAATATGGATGGGACTCATCCATATTCACTGAATTTAATTGCCATTACAAAACCTCAATGAATTTAGGAAATTGTGAACAAAACAAAAGTTTAGTATTATATTAAAAAATGCCCACTAATTAGTTTTTATTTCATTACTTTGAAGTTTTTTTATTATAGTTCACTGAAGTTAGTTTGAGTACATAACCAAAATGTGTTGGTATACATTACTAATGTATTTTCCCTACCAGAACACTTTACAATATTTGTGTACCTAAACAAGAATAGTTAAGTGTTATTACACTCATTACAAATATTTGTTCTCTACCAGTATACTCAAGTTAGTTTGTGTACCTAACCAAGAATAGTTAAGTGTTGGTACACACTTTTCTCATTAGTTCTTACCCTCTACACTGAAGTTACTTTGTGTACTTAACCAAGAATAGTTAAGAGTTGGTACACACTTTTCTCATTAGTTCTTACCCTCTACACTGAAGTTACTTTGTGTACTTAACCAAGAATAGTTAAGTGTTGGTACACACTTTTCTCATTAGTTCTTACCCTGCTAATTATCCCAGGGATAAAGGGATAGATTGATGGACAATAAAATAATCTTCCCCCCAAAATTCTCTAGTTAAATAATCCACCTTAGAATAAAATAAATATTGATAGAGAAGTGGAGACTAATTTAACTGTCATTGTATACCTCCTCCCTGATAACTATTCATACTGTGAATACATTAACACAGGGATCTATAGGGATAAGATAATGTCCAATAAATTGATGTAAATCCCCAATGATGATACACAAAATTACACCTTCTGTAGATTACAGTAGTGGTTGATATATTTAGCTAAATAGCCTGAAACCTAACCTAGAACAGTACCATGAAAAATAAAATTGTTGACCCAAACCCCTATAAGACCATAGTCCCTAAATACTAGGGACACAGTCGCCAGACAAGAAAAAATAAAGAACATTTTTTTTGGAATCCTACTCAATTGTAACTAGTTGGCAATAGAGAGAAATATAAAGTCATAAAGTCATGGATAAAAATTATAAAGAAAAAACAAGTATCAGAATGTTTGTCTGTCTATCTAAAGCTTTATATAGGTCCAGGATAGGTTTTTAACTATCTTTGTGAGGGCGGGAAAACCTTCACCCTCCAAAGAAAAATCTGAAAAAAGAATACATACTCCCCCAACAAAAAAGTTTTTATGTTTAGGTTGTAAAGTAAATCTAAAACCAATCTCCCTCTAATTATCATCTCTATAAAAGCACTGAACTTGCTGGTAGATCATTTATTGTCCATTGCCATATAACTGTATCTTTGTCTAATATCTAGGGAGAGAGGGAATATTTTACTGGAAATCACACTGGTACCCAAAGTTTTAAAACCTTGAGATTTTTCATAATATAGATTGGTTGTTGCCAAACTGTTAGTTACCAACCTTTTCAATCGATAATTTAAATCTACAAAAGGTGTAATTATGTTTATCATCATTGAGGATAAACATCCAATTATTTTACATTGTCCTATCCCTTCAGATCCCTGGAGATATGAGTGACCACTGCCAATGCATCGAGAATTATAATCAGAATTAATACAGGGATCATAAGGGATAAGACAATGGTCGATTTTCAACAAAATTACCCCTTATTAAGATTAAAATTAGATATTTTAAAGCATTGCCACTTCTTGTTTGAACCAACTAATCAAGATTTGACTAAGAAAAAACTTAATCCTGTAAAAACCAGTAAAACCGTGTTTACGCTACTATTTTTTTGAAAAGCTTCCTCGTCCAATATATGTCTCTATCTGAGATAAAAATAACCTCAAATGACACGTCATACAGCTGAGCCTTTTTTCCGTAGATATTACAAAGATTTATCCAAAGGATGAAGGATAAAAATAATTTTTTATACAAATTAAAGAAATTACTTCAATTATTTCATAGAACTACTGGGAATTATTTTATCTATTTATCTGTCTGTCTTTTATTTGTCTTTTTGTCTGTCTCTCTTTCTGTCAATCTTTTTCTCTGTTTCACTGTCTGTCTTTCTGTCTCTCTTTTTGTCCGTCTTTCTGTTTGTTTTTGGCGAATATTCCCCTTGCTCCATCTACCTATCTATCTATTTATCTAAATATCTACGAAAAAGAATAGATGCATTTGATTCTTTTAAAAACTTTAGTTTCTTAAAAATAAGGATATATTTTTTATGTTTTATATTCACTGTTCATTACTGTATTACAATTTACTGTAATTCACCTTGTATGTCTAGCAGGTTAGCGAGATATTGAGCTACAAAAAGACAAACAGACAGGCAGACATCATGTTACTATTATATAAAAATATCATTTAAGTTAAATACAACCTAAAGTCAGACAGCTGTCTTTTTGCGATTTAAAACACTATGCTGGTGCTATGAAAATATGTAAAAGTAGATGCATTGACAGATGGACTTTCTGTTATTTTTATGCATTGATTCTGTCTTTTTGTGATTTTAAAACACTATGCAGTTGGTATGATAATACGCTACAGACAGACAAACAACATGTTACTTTTAAATGACCTATAAAAAAATGACATCATACAATATAAATTATCAATGATAGGCCAATATACAGACTAAATTACCAATGGTAGGCCAGTATGATGTCAAAAGTTTCTATAAAACGCTACTTAGACATAAAGATATACACATAAGAGACATCCTGTTACTTTTTTGTAAGAATTATGCAGTAGGGGATGGACACTTGCTAGAGAGTGATGACATCAAATTCTCTGGACTTTCTTTAGCTGACATAATTATTTTTTTAGGAGCGCAGCTACTCTGTATAACTATAGGGTATGTCCGTCCGTCCATACGTCCGTCTGTCGCCTACGAAATTGGATGCACACTTGCTAGAGAGTTATGACAACAAATTCTCTGGACTTTCTTTAGCTGACATAATTCATTTTTAGGAGCACAGCTACTATATATTACTATAGGGTATGTCTGTCCGTCTGTTACCTACGTAAGTGGATGGACACTTGCTAGAGAGTGATGACATCAAATTCTTTGGACTTTCTTTAGCTGACATAATTCATTTTTAGGAGCACAGCTACTCTATATAACTATAGGGTATGTCTGTCCGTCTGTTACCTACGTAAGTGGATGGACACTTGCTAAAGGGTGATGACATCAAATTCTCTGAACTTTCTTTAGCTAACATAATTCATTTTTTTAGGAGTGTAGATACTTTATAACGAAAGGGTATACCCGTCCGTCCGTCGCCTACATAAGTGGATATACACTTGCTAGAGAGTGATGACATCAAATTCTCTGAACTTTCTTTATTTAGCTGACTTTATTCATTTTTTATTTAGGAGTGCAGCTACTCTATATATAACTATAGTGTATGTCCGTCCGTTCTTCTTTCGGCTACGAAACTATGAATTTTACTGGTACCTAAAGTTTTAGTTTTACATTTTCTTATTCGTTGCCTCATAAACCGTGGACCCTTTTTTGAATTGTAAATCTAGTAGTGTCCAAACTTTTTAACCAGTAACTTTATTCTTCTGGTTATTGTTATTTAAAGTAATTTAATTTATCTTCCATTTTCTTATCTTTTAACATAAGATTGACAATGGACAATATATATTGATTAAGATCCCCAATTATGATTAAACAAAATACACCTTTAATAGATTAAAATTATTGGTTTAAAAGGTTTGACACTAATATTTTGAAATCAACCATTCAAAATTTAATAAAATTACTCAAAGTTTTTAAGCCGATAATTAAGATAACGTAGAAATTATTCCTATGACGATTAGGCACTATCCTATTAGTGAAGCATATGTTATTTGTGGATCTTCTCTTTTATGAATATTTTCATTCTTGTTATTTTATTTTTTTTTCAAGAAAACTTTTGTTTTAATCTTATTCATTATTTTAACTCAGTTAAAAGTTAGAATTAATAATAGTTATTTATTGCATCGTATTATAAACAGCTTTCCGCGGTAATAAAAATTTACAATCATAAGATGAAAACCAGTTTTGTTATAGATTCTGAAGGCACGGGCTAAAGAAACTGGTTTTAATCTTATTAATACATTTTAATAATCGTAGAAAATTGGATATAATACGATGCTAGACATAATTGTTCAATATAGCTCAGAACCGTTTATAATCCAATAGATATCAATAGGTTTCGAAGCTTTACTGGAAATATTTTAAAAATATGTTGACAAACAATTTATAGACCGCGGATACTCTATATAAAAAGTTATGATAATTGTACAAATACCTTTTTAATGCGAATTCTATGATTTTTATTTGCGTTTCTATGGACATGTTATGATTTATAAGACAATGGCCGATAGATTTATGTACATACCCAAAGATGGTACTCAAATTTACCCCTTTTATAGATTAAAATTATTAGTTGAAATGTTTGAACATACAACTTAATGAATCAACCAATCAAAATTCACTAAAGTCCCCTAAGTTGTGAAGCCAACAAATAAGAAAAGGTTACATAAAACTTTGGGGACTTTGTAAAACAATGCAAGATATGTTTTCTTTATTACGGCTGCCATCTGTTATCAAGGACATTATCATTTTCGATTTCAATAAAGCTAATCTTTTATTTTATTTTAGGTCCAATTATGCTTCATACAATCCTTCCTCTCCTAGATCAAGGCAAGGACAATTTACTTATGGTTGCTAATTGATCTGCTATTACTTGGATATTACACCAGATTATCATGTACTCTAATAAAGTGAAACTTGTAGCGGGCTAAAATAACGATTATTCCTTCCACCCCCTTTACCACATCTCCTCACCTCCTACTAGAGATCTATCTGACCAATAAATTAGTTCGATATTAACAAGCTAAATTAATAACAATTTTTCCCCTGTCATAATATCCACGTATATTCTACATCCATTTATAGAAATTATTTTTACTGACCAAAAGTAAATTGTCTGCTTTTCAGGGATGCCTTCAAAAACTATGCTGTATTACCACCATATCATAATGACTCAGGTAAAGACATACAGACAGACAGACAGACATACTTACAGACAGACAGACAGACAGACAGACATACAGACATACAGACATACAGACATACAGACATACAGACATACAGACATACAGACATACAGACATACAGACATACAGACATACAGACATACAGACATACAGACATACAGACATACAGACATACAGACATACAGACATACAGACATACAGACAGACAGACAAAGACTATGCTGTTCTACCACCATATCATAATGACTCAGGTAGGGGAATATTCGCAAAAAAAGGTTGATAGACAGATTGACATATAGGAATACAGATGAACAAACCGACCGACATACAGACATAAAGACAGACAGATAGATAGACAAAAAAAAACCCATACAGAAAGATAATAAAATAGAGATTTTGATAGACAGATTGACAGACAAACTGACAGAAAGACAGACAAATACACCGAAAGATAGATAGATAACATATTTTAGACATAGCAGACAGACTTATAGAAAGACATAGAGACATAAATACACCCATACAGAAATATAAACATTTAGACAGACAGAAAGACATACAGTTGCAGAAAGACAGATAAAATAAAATACAGTCAAAAAAAGACACAAAGACAGACATACATATAAAAAACCTAAAGACATACCTACACAGACATAAGAACAGGCAGACAAATAGACAGAAAGACAGACAAATATTTTTTTTGGTTAATTTCAAATATTTTTCAGGTCGTCTGAGCCCTTTATCAGATTATTCTCTTAGCAGGCAATTATACACATAACAATAAAAATATTAGATTTATGTAGCTTTTGATAGGTTAGGTTAGGTAATGATTGTCCCGTATGGTTAGGAAATAGGAGAAAAGCTACTGAGCCCCTTATCAGATTATTCTCTTAGCAGGCAATTATACACATAACAATAACAAAAATTGGAAAGAAAACGAAGTAGCGGGTTTTGTCGTATTTTCACAGTGGATTATTTGAGGTTGGGTAAATATTAATGATTGTCCTGCAGGGTTAGGAAATTGGCCACGCAGAGTCTAGAAATAGGAGATAAGCGTCTGTGTCCTTAGATTATTCTCTTAGCAGGCAATAATACACATATTAGATTAAAATAATGAACCATATTAATTCAACAAAAAGTGTACATAATGCATATTTTAGGTTAAGTAAGGTTAGGTAGTTATAGTTGCAGGTACTAGAATCACGTTTAGAAATAATGGGTTGAGTAGAAGCAGGCCTATATTAGAGCTAGAGGTGTAATAATGAGGGTCATTTTTTGCGAAATTTCATTAAATTATATAAATACTAGCGGCTTCGCCCCTAGCCTCTAGGGGCTTTGCCCCAAGAGGTTTGATCAACCTAATTTTTAGTATTTTAGATTGAAAAAGAAGAAGTAAAAAAAAAAATTTTTTGGGGGGGTTATTTTTCATTTTTTTGGGGGGTTGGGGGTTTCCCACCCCCCAAGAAAATAGCTTAAAACCATCACAGGACCAGTAGGTATATTCCCTGAAGAGTAGAGCCCAATCGGTTCAGTTGTTACTGAGATCTTAAGCTTCAGACGGACAGACAGACATCGTTCTACTTTGTATTATAGATATGAAATGGTCCATAATTAAAACTTTATGCGAAAAAATGAACCTCTTTTTCAAATTTAAATATTTTTCGAGAAAATTATCCGACCATGAAATAATTTTTTCTTTTACCACTATATTAAGCAACCTTTGTCTGTTAGTACTTAATAAATAAATCATAGCATTTTTGTATAAAGAGTTGATCTTCTATCAAAATGAAATTGTGTTAAGAGGGGCGTTGTCTTTTAGTTTGTCTAAATTTAGAAAATATTGTTTACTTTTTGTGTATTTTATTTGACGTAGAAAAAGGTATAAGCCTATCAGACGTTTATATTTTTACAAAAATGTTGATTACAAAAGATTTCTATAATATAATGGCCAAAAAGGCGCAAATACATTTTATCTTTTTTTAGTTTTTAGCTAATTTAATTGAGTTTTATTTTATTCATGTTATTGTGTTTATTCTTGATCTTTGCCGATTTGAATTTCAATTTTATCCGAGGGGGTGTTGTTCTTCCTTATTATTTTTAAAATTTTTCAAGTTTCATATCTTTAAAGTTGGGGGGGGGGGGGGAGTCCTACCCCCTATAAATAGCCTTATTACTTTTATAAAAAGATGATTCAAATTTTTAATGCCTTTTTTTTGGTTAAAATTTAAGTTTGCTATTTTTAAAAGTTAAAGATAAATTGCTTAAAACCAGCCCTAACAACCAATGTAAAGCTTACCCAAAATTGCAAAAAATAGAAACAGCTGTTTGAATATTTAGCTAATTTATTACCTTTAGTAATATTACAAAAACGTATAAAAAAATCTTTTTCTCCTTCTTTTTGGCAGACGGAATAAAAACAAGAATTACATTATCCAAAAAAGAGCGTATTATATCCAACTTTTGGCTTCCAAATATCATTAATTCAGGAATCTAAAGGGATAAGACAGTGGCCAATAAATTAATGTACATTCCATAAATTAATGTACATACACAAAATTACCCCTTCTGTAGAATATAATTTGTGGCCGAAATGTTTGAATACTCAACGTAATGAACCAACCAATCAAGATTCACACAAGTCCCCAAAGTTGTCAAGCCAAAAAGATATAGGAAAATGTTATTATAAAGCTTTGGGGACTAGTGTACTAAACAGCCTATTGTCCTCTCTCTCTATGATTAATTACACTTTTCATCAAAGTTTTGTAATAACGTTACTCTTATTCGTTGGCTGAACAACTTTGGGTACTTTTATTGAACTTTGATTGGTTGGTACATTAGGTTGATTGTCCAAACGTTTCAACCACTCATTGTGATCTACTGAAGAAGTAATTTTCTTAAGGATCATTTTAAGATTTAAATCATCTTAGCACTAAAGATCCTCAGTTTTTACGAATATAGACTTTTGCTATTTTCGTCCGATTTTCTAAACTTTTGTTGTCTCAATCTCCTGAATAGGGCTATTTAAACCTCTTAACTATTCTTGTTTACAAATAGAAGCATTCGAAAGCGGAGTGTCAAAACTCCCCTGAAATATTAAATTTAATCACCCCTTATGGTTTCCCCCCCCCCCCTTACTAAATTACTGTGCACGCCACTGTTTTAAAACACACTTCCATGAAAGTTAAAGCAATTTTGCTTCTAATGGACATTCAGGGATCTTAAGGGATAAGACAATGGACGATAAAGTGATGTACAATCCCCAATGATGGTATACATAATTACCCTTTCTGTAGATTAAAACAAAATTTATAAAAAAGTACCCAAACTTTTTAAAGACAACATTGATATAAAACTTTGGTTACCAGCTAAAATTACAGTCCCCAATGTCCCCTCCCTTCCTGATTTAATCCCCATTTTGATTTTAGATGTAAAATAATTTTAAATTCTCTTTATATATAAAATAGAAACAAACACAAATGAAATCTATTTTCGGATTAGACATAAAAATGGATATATTATTACTTATGGATGTTGCACCAGATTTTTGTGTACTTTAAATAAAGTGATTATAGCAACTGGCTAAATTAACATACCCCCTCACCTCCGACAAAAAAAACGAACTGATCAATAATGAGGCCTATATTAGCAAGCTAAATTGAAGACAAATTTTTCCCTGTCAATATATCCACGTATATCTTATATCCATTGATATAAAACTTTGAAACATTTCTATTTGAAAAACAAATAAAAAGTAAAAACAAACTTGCTTTTCTATCATGGGTTTAGCGTTAGATAAATTATATTTAAATAATATAAATTAGGTTAGGTTAAGCAAGGAATAGAAGAAACTCACATTCGTATAATTTTTTTTAAATGGAGTGATCGGGAAAGTGTCAATTTTTAGGTTTGCCTCCTATACAGGAAGAGAGGGAACATTGAGCTGTTTATTACACTAGTCCCAAAAGTTTTATAATAACGTTTTCTTATTCATTGGCTTACAACTTTGGATTTTTTTGTATTTTGATTGGTTGGTTGATTAGGTTGAGTGTCCAAACTTTTCAACCACAAATTATGATGTACAGAACGGGTGATTTTGTGTATTGTCATTGGGAATTATAATCACTTTTTCCAGGGGTGATTTCTCTTGGGAGAGTGTAGGTATATAACCTTCACCAAAATAGCTACAAACCTTCCCAGGACCTATATTAGAAGCTATATTGTAAAGGAGAACCATAGCATTTAGTGATATCCTTCGGTACAAACACACAGACAAACATTCTGTTACTTTTATTTGGAACATAATCTAACATTTTCACTTTTTACTGATCAATTTATCTCAAAATTGTTTTGTAAACATCATAACATATAAAATAGAATTAAATATACACAGAAAATAGAAAAATAATAAGCAAATGAAAATGAAAAAATAATACTATATATGAATGAACAACACGTTTAATCAACAAGGAATTTATGTCCCAAATGATTATTTACAAAATAACCCCTTAGATTAAAGTATATTTTGAATTATTGGTTCACAAATTTGGACAAAGCTAGTTTGAAAGCAACCATTAAAGATTCAATAAAAGTACTCAAAGTTTGAACCTAAGATAACGTGTTAATAACTTTGGGTACCAGTGTAATTTACCTTCAAAGTATCATCAGGAAAGTTGGGGACATTATACAGTAAATTATACTGGTACCCAAAGTTGTACCCTCCCCAAAAATAATTATAAACTATCCAAGGACCTATGATAAGCTACATTGTAAAGGAGAATCATGTCGGTTCAGTGGTTAGTGAGAAAGACAAACATTTTGATACTTTTATATAACAAGCTTGCAAAAAACTTTGGGTACTTTTATTGAATTTTCATTTTTTAATTCCTATCTATTAGTATCCAAACTTTTGAACCAATAATTATATAGTATAGATATATCATTTTATGACTTTAAAACTATGGGCATTTTAAATAACCCTTTTAATAGCCTAAACCCATTACGGGACCTATGTAAGCTTCCTTTTTTGTAAGTCCCGACAGGCCCAAGGCCCGGGCTAACAAAACTGGTATTAATATTATGAACTTTATTTTAATATTCGTAGAAAACTAGATATAATACGATACATAATTTTACAGTATGACATAGAGCTGGTTTTAATCTAGCGGATATTAATTAATCGGTTTCGAAGCCATACTGAAAAAAAACATTACTACTTTACAAAATAGAATATATCTGTACTTAAACTATTTGATCTAATTGAAAGATTAAATTCTTTTAATTATCTAAAAAATGTGGAGTAGAAAAAAATAAACAACGATTTTCAAAATAAATACACAACACAATGGATATATTATTACCTGGATGTTACACCAGATTTTTATGTTGTCTAGTAAAGTGAAAAACGCAGCAGGCTAAAATATTGATTACCCCTACCCGTACCCTCCTACTGAATGAACGACAATTAAATGAGTTCCATGTTAGCAAGCTTAATTGACTATAATTTTTCCCCTGTCATAATATCCACGTATATTCTATTATACATCCATTTACAACCAGGGATCTAAAGTGATAAGACAATAAAAAATAAATTGATGTATATTCCCAATGATACTACACAAAATAAACCCTTTTGTATATTACAATTAGTAGTTGAAACTTTTGTACATTTAATTTTATGAACCAACTAATCAAATTCTAGTAAAAGTCCCCAAAGTTGTTGGGCCAATGAATAAGAAAACGTTATTATAAAACTTTGGGGACAAGTGTAATAAACAGTCCAATGTCCCTGCACTTTGGGTACTTTAATAAAACTTTGGGTACCTTAAAAATGTGTATAATAATAATAATTATGTATTATAGAAATATCATCATTATAAATATGACGCCAAATTATCACAAGTTTACACCCTGCACTTTGGGTACTTTATTAAACTTTGGGTACCTTAAAAATGTATATAATAATACTTCTAAATTATAGAAATATCAACAGTATAAATATGACGCCAAATTATCACAAATTCACCCCCCTCCACTTGAACAACAACCATAACAGCAATCATAATAATGGAGGCCTCAACAACGATATTGACCGCGGAAACGTTGGTCATATGACAGGTTTTCATCATGCAATACAATAAATAGTTACCACAAGGACATTTGCATCCACAATAAAACATTGAAAACAAATTGTAAGTAGAATTTTTATGGTCTGAGAGTCATATAAAGTATAAATATAATCACAAATTTTAAAAATGGAAAAATAAAGAGAAAAATTTTCGTAATGCACGTCATGTTATGGCTTCTCTGTAGTTTAAACTGATATTTATTTATAGCATTTTCATAATATTGAATGGGTATTACAAATATTTTATCAATGAATGATCACATGACAACTTAAAATTGCAATTTTTACATGTGATCATTTTATTGTCAAATTAATTTGGAAAAAAACACAGTAATAGTGTCTGACTGATTATGACGTAACAAAAAAAAAAAATTAGCCAATGAGAGGCCGTTATTGACCAATGGTAAAATTTATAGTGGCCTCTCATTGGCTATTTTTTTTGTTACGTCATAATAAGTCAGACACTATTACTGTGTTCATTTGGAAAACCTAATACAATGTGTTAAATACTACATTAATGTGTTACATATTTTTGTTTCTGTTTTTAACCTAAAATGTATGATAAATAGATATTGGCAATCCCCTAACAAAACAGACATTCAGAAGGAAAGCTTTTCTTTTCTACTAGAATATAACAAGTATTGCATGCTCACAAACAAACAGTGAACGATCATCGGGCCGTGCGGGGTAGCAGTCATATCAGCGGCGGCGGCGGGCAGTCACATCAGACAGCCGTTTCCATGGATGGGAGATATAACTATACCCAGGTATCTATCTATTTGTCTGTCTGTCTACCTATCTATCTATGGCGGGCAGACACATCAGACAGCCGTGTCTATGGATGGGCGCTACAATTATATATATATAATACACAATTATATATAATTATATTTATAACCTAAGTATCTATATATCTATCTGTCTGTCTATCTACTTACCTACCTATCTATCTATCTAAAAAGTTGTAACTTTTTCAAAACTTTAGCTCCTAAAATCTCTGTTGTTAATAAAGCAAAAATTTGATTTTTATATATTCTAATGTGGAAGTATATAGAGAACAAGGACATACACAACTTTTAATAAAACATTAGGAAATAAGGGCTTTGCATCATAAAAAATACTTTATTTGTGGGTCAATCTGTATCTATCTATCTATCCACAGGTGAACCTAGTAGACCGCGGACACGCAGAAGATTGGCCGGATAACACCACTATCCTTAGCGGGATGTCAGACACTGACTTGCAGCCGATCCGTGAAACTAGGCACATTATTTGGCTTGGTTCTATAGTGCAGCTACTGTATTAGTAAAGTTTGTTGGTACGTTCGTCCATCTGACTATGCGAATATGGTAAATGAATATGGCTAGATCGAATACCATTTATTAAACACGTACGGACAGACAGACAGACAGCCAACAAAACGATCCTTAGCGGGATGTCGGACACTGATCTGCAGCCGATCCGTGAAACTGGGTACATCATTTGGCATTAGAAGTGCAGCTACTGTATAGATAGGTTATTTTGGTACGTTTGAGCGTGTGTGTTACTGTCCGTTTGATAAAGGCATTCAATTTTTGTTTGTTAGACTTTCGGTCGTGCTTTAAAGAACTAAGTTTTTTTAAAGAAAATTCTATTTAATCCGATAACATGTTGTATAATTATTCGGCTATCTTTAAGTAATTTTGTCCGGCGGTTTCTCAGTAATGCTTGGGGGGAGGGGGGGCATTAAAAATCTAAAAGTTGAGCTTCACTATTTAGGATGATGAAATCCTTGTTTGTCATAATTTTAGACAAATCTTAGAATCATTTATGCTCTATATAATTCTCTAATTTTAACAAAGAAAAAATGTTTTTACCGTATTGTATTTCAGCGTAGCTTGTCTAAAGTACGTCAGTACGTTAAACATTGTTGCATTTGGCCACGGTCAATATTTCTATCTATCTCTATGTATATCTATCTTTAGGTCTCTCAATCTAGCTATGTGTTCATCTATCTATCTGTCTATGTATCTATCTATCTTCATACGTGCCTGTCTATCTATTTGTTCATCTCGTCTGTTTTAGTTGTTTTGTGTCATGATTCTAGTTTGATAAAATTCTTAATATATATGTTTATCTATCTATCTATGTATGTGTCTATCTATCTATCTATCTATGTGTCTATCTATTTGTTCATCTCGTCTGTTTTTGTTGTTTTATGTCATGATTCTTTAGTTTGATAAAATTCTTAGGTTTTGTCTACATAAAGTGCATATACAAAACAGTATAAGATTTAGATAAAAAAAAATTATAGATCTGTCTGTCGGTTATGATCTCCTAAATCATTCACTGGGAAGCTTCTTATGTGTAAGGTTTTAAGCTATTTGAAGATGGAGTGGTAAGTCAAAAAAATACTTATTCCACTAAGTCCATATTCCCTGTAAAAATATGCATCACATTTATAACAGGTGTTTTTGATATCTCTAAAAGCAATAAATCTATCCCCCTCCAAACTTCCCAAAGTATATATTTTCGTTTTTAAACCATCATGAAATATGTTAGGGTAGTTTCTTAATTCAAAGACGTCAAAGAGAGTAGGTAAAGGGTGTAATAACCTCATCTTACCCCCCCCCCCCAATTAATTTATGGCTATATATTTTTTTTGCAGCATTGAGAAAACTTCTTTTTGTTGTCTACATATTTATTATTTACATTTTCCCCATGCAAAATTCTACTAAATTAGATTATCTTTACAAATTAGTTTAAATTCAGGGATAAGACAATGGGCGATAAACTGATATAATCCCCATAGGGTCAAAAATTTAGAAATGATTAGTTTCGAACCAACTATTGTAATTCAATCAAAGTACCTAAAGTCTTTGAAAGTCTTTGAGCCAGCAAGTGCTTATGAATTTTTGGGTACCAATTAAATTAACAATCCAATATCCCCTTCATTAGTTCTGATTTTGATACAATACATTGTTTACTTAATAGATATTTGTTAATTATATAATATTTATTTATCGCATCTTATTATAGATAACTTTCCGCTCATATTAAAATGAAAAATTAAAAGATTAAAACCAGTTTTGTTAGACCGAGTGGCAGAAGTCTTTCGGTAATATAACTGTTTTAAATCTTATGATTTTCATTTAGTTTTCGTAGAAAATTGTCTGTAGTACGATATGATAAAAATTTTTCAGTATGGCTTAGAATCTAATACTGCGGATATTAATCGATTACGAAGCCATACTAGAAAGGTCATTCTAATTTTGATATTATTAAAGGGAAGGGGTTGATATTGACACCCCTCTACTACAACCCCCTTATGAAAGATCTATGCCAAATTGTGTAACCCCCTAGGGGCGATATGTTGCACCACCAGATGATTCGCCAAGACTTTGGATTCAGGAATAGATATAAAACATTTAGATGCTTAATCTGACAATATATTTGTCAAAAATAAAAAGATACTCCTAGCCGACAATAACCTTTTTGCTTATTTCTAACGACAAAATTTTTCACTAATAAAATTTCCAGAAAGCTAGCTTTATACCAAGAAATAAACTATTCAATAAGTTGTCCTACATTCACGAACTATGAATAGCTGATTTATGATTCATTTTATATGTATCACATTATATGAACAACGAAATTTTTCGACGATATAAGTTTCCAAAAGATAGCGTTATCTTTAAAAATTCGACTATTTAAACCTGACTTATTATTCGAATTAAACAATAACTGCCCTATTTATCAAATTCTGTACACTTTCTGACCAATAGTATGATCGGATTATTCCTTAACTGTTTTATTATTGACAGATCAACATATCTATAGTATCCCCCCCTCTTCCAATGACCTTTTTTGTATGCTAGCAAAATGTTCTCTGCTACTTGGCTGAATTTATATTCCTGACAGCATTGGTTGATTTTTAAAGACCTAATTAAGAGTCGGCACAAGGTCATTGCGATATTGAAATACGGTTATTTAACCCCTTCCCCATCTACTGTTTTACTCTAATGACTTATTCATAGAGTACATATCTAGATCTTTTATATCTATTGAACCATTAGGGTCCAGCGATTTGGAGGATTTTACACCTGCCTAGTGCTGTCAATATTGTCGTTCTTGTCTCCCATTCTTATGGTTATCATACCCCAGCTGCCTATCTACACATTCAGGTAAAATTATTGGTTGAAAAGTTTAGACACTTCTATTTTTAAACCAACCAATCACTATTTAATAATAGTACTCAAAGTTTTTGAAGCCAATGAATAAGAATACATGGTTATAAAACTTTGGGTACTAGTTTAATTTACATTCCAATGTCCCCTCCCGCACTCTTGTAGTTGTATATGCTATCATTCACTTTTCCCTGGCTTCTAGTTATGTTAGATTCATTGATTGGATAATTTTATCTTAGATCCCAATCATCATGCAGGGATCTAAAGGGATAAGACAATGACCGATAAATTGATGTACATCCCCTATAAGGATACATAAAAGTATTCCTTCTGTAGATTGCAATAAGTGGATGACACTCAACTAAATGAATCAACCAATCAAAATTCAACAAAAGTCCCCAGAAGCTGTTCAGCTAGTGCAAAAAAAAAAACAGCCCAATGTCCCCTCCCTCCAATTATCATCAAGAAATTATTCGTTGGTTCAAAAACATTAGGTCCGTTTGGTTTTTTCTATACTTACAGTGTACAAAATTTTCAACCAAGAATTTAAATCTACAAATATGGGTATTTTTGTTTATCACCAATAGGTTTGTTCATTCCCTTCCTGAATTATGCTGGTGTGTTATCATTCCGGAAAAACCAAATTTATAAAATATTAAAAATTACAAAGAGCTAATTTTGTTTCTCTAAAAGTTATCATTTAAGTTACCCATTTCATTTCTAAGTCTTTTTTAAATGCTATAAATTTAACAACAAACGATATGTTATAAGTAATATATAACATGTTGATTTCGAATTTTTTTTAAAGAATGAAAACAACCTGCTTAATTGAAAACTCACCAGCCTTACTTAATTGAATTATAGTGGATCATGGATTGATCAAGGGGACAAGGGACTATAAATTGCACTGTTACCCAAAGCTTTATAACCAATTTACTCACTAATGAGCTATGAATGTGTTCTCAGTATTTGGGATAAATCAATTTATTTTCAATATCCAATTCCATCGTTATATTAATATGATATTTTTTTAATAACCTACTTTTTAAAATTTAAAGTTTTAAATTAAACGGACCATTCTATCTAGAACATCGCAGCTGCGCTGTGACGTGGAATGCGATGGGCTGCTAATATCCCTCAGCTTCAAGCTGATGTGCCTTGCGGCTGGGGCCTGGGCAGTTTTCTACAGGAAACCTAGATCTACACTACCAAGGTAGGCATTTTGTGGTAGACTTTTTATTGAACAACTTTTGTTTGTAGGATACTATATTGAAAATGCTATAGAAAAATTAGATCTTCACTGCAAAGGTTGATGTTTAATTTCACAACTTTTGTTTGTAAGTAGTATATTTAGAAGACTATAATAAACCTATACCTACAGTACCATGTATCTTATGGTTTAGCTAACCACTGAACCGATACTGTTCTTCTTTCAAATCAACCTTCTTATGGGACCAATGGAAGGTTTATATCTATTTTAGGAAAGGGTACCTACTCCACCCTTCCAATAAAGATATAGAGATAAGAGCAGGAAGGGAGGGGACATTGGGCTGTTTATAACAATAGTCCCCAAAGATTGAAAATAATGTAAATTGGCTTAACAACTTTGGGTACTTTTGTTGAATTTGGTTGAGTGTCCAAATGTTTCCACCATTAGTTTTAATCTTCAGAAGGGTTAATTTTTGTGTATCATCATTGGGGATTTACATCAATTTATCGCCCATTGTTTGACCCCTTCTGCACGTCCTTAGTCATATATGCGATAAATTTGTATAGCTTGGTGATAAAATTAGGTTTATAACAGGGATCCAAAGGGATAAGACAATGCCCGATAAATCAGTTTACATCACCAATGATTATACACAAATTTACCCATTATATTTTATATTACAATTAGGTTTTGAAACGTTGTGACACATTATTTAATGAACCAACCCACCACAATTTAATAAAAAGTCCCCAAAGTTGTTAAGCCAACGTTATTATCAAACTTTGGGGACTAGTGTAATAAACAGCACAATGTCCTCTCCCTCCCTGGGTTTATAACTTTATATTGCTTTCAATATAGGCATAAAGCTAGCAAATTCCACATGTTAGCCAGCTTATTAATGTAATGTTATAAATATAAAATTAATATCTATAGAACCAGGCTAAAGTTAGTAACCGCAACCACTATTCTATATATTCTATAGAGTTTACACTTTCAGGGAGGAAGGGAGGGACAAACGGGCGTTAAATAATGTATTTATATTTTTGGAAACACGTTCTCTCATTTGTTGACTTAAAGACTGAAGTATTGATTGGTTGGTTGAAAATATAAATTTTCAAATTACAGAAGGCATAGTTTTGTTAATTATATATTGTGTTGTACATCAATTTATCGTCCATAGAACTATCCCTTTAGATCCATGATGTTATATACACTGCTAATAGAAGGGAGTTTAAATTGGCTTAGCTTTATCCTATAATTTAAAGTTTTTTTTTTGTGAATCCGTTATATACAAAGGTAGTTAAAACCCTAAAAAAGGTATATTAAGGGGCAAGACAAAAAAGGATAATTACATTAACAACAACATTTATGATAATCATAATTATATTATATAATATAATTAGTAATTGAAAAATTTTGATACTGCTTTTTTTAACCATCCAATTCAGATTTAATAAAAGTCCCCAACAGTGTTAAAACTATTGTCTTTAAAATTTGGGTACCAGTATAATTTTCCAACACTTCTTGTGTCCAATACAATAAAATACCCAATGTATTAGGAGTAGATTCAAAGTCCCCACTCTGGTATAAATTCTATATTGTATGAACAGTTTATAAATGCATTGTATCAACAAATAGAGTTATTTTTAGAGTAGCTTCGCCCATATTTTTTAATGGGGAGGAGGGGGGATGGAGAAAAAAAAATTCTGAAGAGGGGTTGGTTCTCATGTGTCTCTTAAATAGTCTGAAACCTTTCTAGGGACTATAAAAATAAAGAAGCACAGTACCTACAAAAAAAAAGTCCTTTCGTTCGTTCAACAGACCTTATATCGATGCATCTACTTAAAATACGTCCATAAGTTCGTCAATATTTTTCTTATATAAATGGAAGTCTAAAATGAATTTGTGCTAAAGGTATATTGTACATTGTGTATTTTTAAGGGAAATAAGGGTATTTCTCGTATTCATTCGAATCCGGTAGATAGGAACCGGTTCTCATCCATACGAAAAAAAACTATGTCTAGCATCGTATTATATCCAGCTTTCTACAAAAAAAGAAATGTACAATCATAAGATTAAAACCAGTTTTTTTAGCCAGTGCCTTCGGCACCTCAGGGCTAAAAAAAACTAGTTTTAATCTTATAATTGTACATTCTATATTCGCGGAAAGCTGTTTATGATACGATGCGAGAAATGACTATTATCACAATGATTTTAATTAGTTTTAATTACACATAAACCATTTAGTAATAGAAATTTAGCTATTCTATGTCAAGAGTATGTCCGTCTGTCCTAACCCACTCAGGGGGGGGGGGGAGTATCAACCTCCCTTGATTTTGCCAATAATAATAATTGTTTAATTAGAAATTCTTTTGTTAGAAAACAAAAATGTTAAACACTATAATAAAGTCAAGCTGTTCCAAATTACAATAAGATATTAACAACAGCTGAACCTATATGGTTCTCTTATACTGTGAAGCCTTTCATAGGCCCAGGGAAGGGGAATTAAGCGCCACCCTTTTCAGAGAAGTCAACCCTTGAAACACTGACAGACAGACAGATAAACATCCTGTTACTCATAATTGTCCGTATTTTTTAGGTTGATGCTATATCGTGGATTTGTCTGTTTGTTATTAATACTGGTTGGTCTAGCTTTCTGGCTGTTTTATATTTTTAGGTAAGCCTTATATATATCTATCTATCTATTTTTCTATCTGTCTATCTATCTATCTATCTATCTATCTATCTATCTCTCTTTCTACTGGTTGGTCTAGCTTTCTGGTTGTTTTATATTTTTAGGTAAGCTTTCTATTTATCTATCTATATATCTATCTGTCTGTCTATCTAACTATCTAATTATTTATCTATCTATCTATTTTTGTTTGTTATTAATACTGGTTGGTCTAGCTTTCTGGCTGTTTTATATTTTTAGGTAAGCTTCCTATCTATCTTTCTTTCTAAATCTATCTGTCTGTCTATCTAACTATCTATTTATCTATCTATCTATCTATCTTTGATATTAATCCTGGTTGGTCTAGCTTTCTGGCTGTTTTATATTTTTAGGTAAGCTTTCTATTTATCTATCTATCTGTCTATCTATCTATCAATCTGTCTATCTATTTATATATATATGTTTGTTATTAATACTGGTTGGTCTAGCTTTCTGGTTGTTTTATATTTTTAGGTAAGCTTTCTATCTATCTATCTGTCTGTATATCTATGTATCTATCTATCTTTGTTTGTTACTATTACTGGTTGGTCTAGCTTTCTGGCTTTTTTATATTTTTAGGTAAGCTTTATATCTATCTATCTATCTATCTATTTATCTGTCTGTCTATCTATCTATTTATTTATCTTTGTTTTTTATTAATACTGGTTGGTCTAGCTTTCTGGTTGTTTTATATTTTTAGGTAAGCTTTATATCTATCTATTTATTTAACTATCTATCTATCTATCTTATTGTATGTCTATCTATCTATCTATGTTTGTTATTGATACTGGTTGGTCTAGCTTTCTGGTTATTTTATATTTTTAGGTAAGTTTTCTATCTATCTGTGTATCTGTCTGTCTGTCTATCTATCTATCTATCAATCTTTGTTTGTTATTAATACTGGTTGGTCTAGCTTTCTGGTTGTTTTATATTTTTAGGTAAGCTATCTATCTATCTATCTGTCTATCTATCTATCTGTATATCTGTATGTCTATATGTCTATCTATCTATGTCTGCTTGTTATTAATTCTGGCTGGTCTAGCTTTCTGGTTGTTTTATATTTTTAGGTAAGCTTGCTATCTATCTATCTATCTCCCTATCTATCTAATTATCAATCTGTCTATATATTTATATATGTTTGTTAGTAATACTTGTTAGTCTAGCTTTCTGGCTGTTTTATATTTTTAGGTAAGCTTTTTATCTATCTATCTATCTATTTATCTATCTATCTTTCTATCTATATATCTTTGTTTGTTGTTAATTCTGGTTGGTCTAGCTTTCTGGCTGTTTTATATTTTTAGGTAAGCTTGCTATCTATCTATCTATCTATTTATCTATCTATCTATCTATTTTTGTTCATTATTAATACTGGTTGGTCTAGCTTTCTGGTTGTTTTATATTTTCAGGTAAGCTTTCTATCTATCTATCTGTCTATCTATCTGTCTATCTATCTGTCTATCTATCTATTTTTGTTTGTTATTAATATTGGTTGGTCTAGCTTTCTGGTTGTTTTATATTTTTAGGTAAGCTTCCTATCTATCTATCTGTCTATCTATCTGTCTGTCTATCTGTCTATCTATCTACCTTTGTTTGTTATTAATACTGGTTGGTCTAGCTTTCTGGTTGTTTTATATTTTTAGGTAAGCTTCCTATCTATCTATCTGTCTATCTATCTATCTGTCTGTCTATCTGTCTATCTATCTATATTTGTTTGTTATTGATACTGGTTGGTCTAGCTTTACTAGTTGTTTTTTTATTTTTAGGTAAGCTTCCTATCTATCTATCTATTTATATATCTATCTGTCTTTCTGTCTATCTATCTATCTGTCTGTCTATCTTTGTTTGTTATTAATACTGGTTGATCTAGCTTTCTGGTTGTTTTATAATTTTAGGTGAGCTTTCCATCTATCTATTTATCTATCAGTTTATATATTTAACTGTCTGTCTAACCATATATTTATCTATATGTCTGTTTATCTGTGTATCAATCTATCTTTACTTATTTATTTAATTCTATATTTATTTATCTTTGTTTAGAATATCAGAAGATAAGAAAAGAACATCATATAAAGAAATAGGTAATCTATTAACTTTTATATTCTATCTATCTTTTTTTTCTATCTATATATTGATATATCTATCTTTCTATCTATCTATCTCTTTATCTTTCTATCTAACTATCTATCTTTCTTTCTATCTATCTATCTATCTCTCTATCTATCTATATATCTATCTATCTATCTAGTAAGCTATAGTATGTGCTACCTGGATGCCCTGATAGTCCTCCATTATCTATCCCTCCTGCTAATCCATCTGAGACATCAACAACCCGCGTTCCTTATCAAAATTGTGAGGTAATACATTTAAAACTTTGGGTACCAGTGTAATTTACCGTCTAATGTCCCCTCCCTCCCATCCAGCCTATATAATCAGAGATAGAGGGGACAATGGGCTTTTTATTACACTAGTCCCCAAAGTTTTATAATAACATTTATTCGTTGGCTAAACAACTTTGGAGACTTTAGTGAATTTTGATTGGTTGGTTTATTAACTTGAGTGTTTAACCGTTTTAACCAATAGTTTAAATCCCCAGATGGGGTGATTTTGAGTTTCATCATGGGGAATGTACATTTACTTATCGACCATTACCTTATCCTTTTAGATCCCTGTTTTCTATCGGCTTTGCTTCTAGGGGAGGAAGGGTAGTACAATAGTCCTAAACGATAAAGAATTCAATCAGTAGTTTTTGGGATCTTAAAGAACAAAAAAAAAACATTACTACTTTATATAATAGGATTATAATATATCTATCTATCTCTGTATTTTATACATTAAACATATCCAATCATCTTAGGGAATATTAATTCCTACTTATATGTTTTTACAATATAGAAAATCTAATCAAATATGGTAACAGGATGCATTTATGTGTGTGTATGTGTCCCTAAAGATCTCGTATGCACATTTTTAGATTTATTTAGTAATGGTCCAAGTATGGTTTTAGGCTAGTAGGTAAAGCTACAAGAGGGTAGGAGGTTTATTTTATTATGTAAATTAAAATTTCCCTACAAGTACAAGTTCAAAAATACAACTTATACGAGTTTTCTTAGTTTCATAACAAAATTACCTAATTTATTGGCCCAAAAACTTCTAGTACTTTTGCTGATTTCATTAGGTTGGTTTCAAACTATTAGTTTCCAAACTTTTCAACAAATACTGTAAATCAAATCAATGAAATATTTTTCTTCTAATGTCTTATCCCTTAAAATCCCTGCACATTTTCTGTTGTTTTGAGTGAAGCCTAGATTGTTAATCTAGACATTACCAGACATTTATAACACTCGCTCTACACTAGACAAAAGATATTAGAGTAAAGTAGTATTCAGTCTAGATTAATAATCTAGACATTACCAGACATTTATAACACTTGCTCTACACTAGACAAAAGTTATTAGAGTAAAGTAGGGATCAGTCTAGATTAATAATCTAGACATTTATAACACTCGCTCTACACTAGACAAAAGTTATTAAAGTAAAGTAGTCATAAGTCTAATGTAATGGTAATGTCTAGATTAATAATCTAGACATTACCAGATATTTATAACACTCGCTCTACACTAGACAAAAGTTGTGAGAGTAAAGTAGTGATAAGTCTAGATTAATAATCTAGACATTACCAGACATTTATAACACTCGCTCTGCACTAGACAAAAGTTATTAGAGTAAAGTAGTGATAAGTCTAGATTAATAATCTAGACATTACCAGACATTTATAACACTCGCTCTACACTAGACAAAAGTTGTGAGAGTAAAGTAGTGATAAGTCTAGATTAATAATCTAGACATTACCAGACATTTATAACACTCGCTCTGTTCTAGACAAAAGTTATTAGAGTTAAGTAGTGATCAGTCTAGACTGTTAATCTAGACATTACCAGACATTTATAACACTCGCTCTGCACTAGACAAAAGTTATTAGAGTAAAGTAGTGATAAGTCTAGATTAATAATCTAGACATTACCAGACATTTATAACACTCGCTCTACACTAGACAAAAGATATTAGAGGAAAGTAGTGATCAGTCTAGAATAGTAATCTAGAAATTACCAGACATTTATAAAACTCACTCTACACTAGACAAAAGTTTTTAGAGTAAAGTTGAAATAAGTCTAGAATAATAATCTATATATTTATAACACTCGCTCTACACTAGACAAAAGTTATTAGAGTAAAGTAGTTTAGAGTCTAGATTAATAATCTAGACATTACTAGACATTTATAACACTCACTCTACACTAGACAAAAGATATTAGAGGAAAGTAGTGATCAGTCTAGATTATTAATCTAGACATTACCAGACATTTATAACACTCGTTCTACACTAGACAGAAGTTTGTCAAGAAAAATATCAAAATGTTAAATTTCGACCAATAGTTCTTTAAATCCTTTCTATTACAAAAATGTAAAGCCTTTAGGGGCGTAGGCGCTAGTACTTAGCAAAAGTCAATATACATTGAACTAAAAGGAGGAAGGGGATATTCGACAGAAAATTTAAATGAAACCAAAGTTTAAACTTAAAGATTTGTTGGTCTAAAATTTCCTTTATCATCATCGGAGATGTATGTAACATTATAGTTTATTGTCTTATCCCTTAAGATCCATTGCATTGTATTGAACAACTTTTGTGTAATAAATTTGCCCTACGGATCAAACACAGAAAGGCTTCGAAAAATGGATATAGGATATATGTGGATATATTGACAGGGGAAAATTTATCTTCAATTTAGCTTGCTACCCTGGACATTATTTATTGAACTATTCAATCATTCAGTAGGAGGGGAGGGGATGTAATAAAAGGGGGGGGGATGGGGTAGCGTTTTTATAGCCAGCTGGGAGTAATGCTTTATCATAGTACATGAAAATGTGGTGCAACATCCAAGTAATAATATATCGAAAACACAGAAAAAATTATAGAAATAATGTACAGAACACTAAAACCAATATATAGGCCGGATGAAGGGAGGGAGGGGACATTAGAGTGTAAATAAAAGACAATATTTTATTGTGTAGTTTTAAAATTTTGGGTACTTGATTGGGTTGTACAAAACTTCAGTGTCCAAACTTTTCCACCAATTAATTATTATTCATTGTCTTAGAAGTCGCAGCCTTTATTTTGTTAGTTTAAACCAACAAATTAAGATTTATAAAAAGCCTCCAAAGTTTTTTAAAAAAACCTAATGAAATACAAGTATCTATAATACAAAAGAGAACGAGGTCTGTCTGTCTGTCTGTCCGTTCGTCCATCCGTCCGTCTGACCCTTAAGATCTCGATAACCACTGAACCTATCTATTGGTCCTGTGGTGGTTTTAAGCTATTTTCTTGGGGGGTGGGACACCCCCAACCCCCCCAAAAATGAAAATTTCCTCCTCCCCCCCAAAAAAAAAAAATTTCTGGGGTACATCAAACTACGGGCAGCACCAGTATTACTTTTTTTATTTTTATTTTTTTTTGATTACCTCTTGGGGCAAAGCCCCTAGAGGCTAGGGGCGAAGCCGCTAGTGTGTTTATAAAACGTTGGGTACCAGCATAATTTAAAGTTCATTGACCCCTCTGTGATAGTATACTTTTTGTTATAATTATTCTCAGAACCCGTTGAGCTAGAGAATTTATGTATTATTACTTGGATGTTGCACTAGATTTTCATGTACTCTAATAAACTGATACTTGCAGCTGGCTAAAATAACTTTAACTTCCATCCACACCCTTTATAATATCACCTCCACTCTTACTGAATTAATTAACTGACCAATAAATGAGGTCAATATTTGCAACCTAGATTGACGACAAAAATTTCCCCATATATCCACGTATTATATATCCATTATTAGACAATGATTATGTGCTTCTGCTTTTATTCACAGATCTTGAGGGATAAGACAATAGACAATAAATTAATGTGTATCTTCAATAATGATAAAAAGAACTTTTTGTGTGAATTGAAATTATTGATTGAAAAGTTTTGTACATTCTTAAATTTATTTATTAAAAGTACCCAAAGTATTTGAGCCTGTGTAAATTAGAATATATGTTTGGATACTAGTATAAAATATAGATAAAATCCCAATACTCATGGATAAGGGAATAGGACAATGAAGTTTTTTTCACAACTATTACAGGGATCTTAAGACAATGAATGATAATTTATTGTTTATCTCTAATGATGATAAATAAAACATCTTGTAAGTTGATTATTATATTTATTGGTTTAAATTATTTGTGTTAACGTTTTGTTCATTCTTAATTTGTTTTAACAAGTTTTTAAGCCCAGTGTCTTCTTCATACCTGGCTTTATTATAGAGGGATAGGACAATGGATTATTCTCTTCTTCCCAACTATATCAGGGATTTCAAGGGATAAGACTATATTCTTATAAACATAATAAGTCCGGATGGGGAGAGAAGCAGCTTTTTAATTGAGGCCATGTCAATTAAATAAAAGTACCCAAAGTTTTGAGTCAGTAAATGTTTGGGTACATGTATATTTGCAGGGATCTTAAGGAATAAGACTTGATAGTTTTTGTTTTGTTTTGTTTTTAGAAGTCCGGATGGAGAAAGTAGCAGCTTTTTAATTGGGGCCATGTCCATCCAGCAGGCCGCAGCTAACGTACTGGACAGGTATACAGATAGATAGATAGATAAATAGATAGATGGATAGATAGATATGTAGATAGACAGATAGATATGTAGATAGACAGACAGACAGACAGATAGATAAATAGATAGGTTGGAACCATGTCCATTCAATAAGTCGCGGTTGATGTTCTAGACAGGTATACAGATAGAAAGATAGACAGACAGACAGATAGACAGACAGATAGACAGATAGACAGATAGACAGATAGACAGATAGACAGATAGACAGATAGACAGACAAACAGATAGACAGACAGACAGATAGACAGACAGACAGACAGATAAACAGACAGATATATAGATAGCTATATTATATCATTCTTGTTTTAGGTATTACTCGAGTTTCGGAATCTTCAACCCCTATCTGGAAGAGCTGCCAACCTCCAGAGAGCGGAGGGACGCAGCCACTGCAGGAGGAGGGGACTCGAACTACAAGTATTTTAACCCTGGGCAGGACGGGTATGGGAACTATCATGAGAAGGTAATAGATAGATAGATCAGACAGGTTGATAGATAGATGAATGTTTCCCCATTTCTCATTGACCCCACCTATCACATAAAAAGTTTAAATATTTTTTAGAATTAAAAAGAAGATAAAATGTAAAGGAGAACCAAATCAGTTTTGTGATTAGCAAGATCCAATAGTACATAGTACACATAGACAAACAGACATCATGTTACGTATTTACCTTATTAGGAATTCCATGTTGGATCATCAGGGTTTATCAACAACACTGAAATCCTGTTGTCATCTTTGTTGTTACTTAGGTTTTACTTATCGGATGGCCAAGGTTTATAACAACACTGGTATCCTGTTGTCCTTCTCCTTGTTATTTAGGATTCCCGAGTTGGATTGCCCGAGTTTATAACAACACTAGGTTCCTGTTGTCATCCTTAATATTTTGGATAGCCCGGGTTTATGACAACATTGGTATCCCTCATAGCATCCTTATTTGTTTTAGGATTCCCGAGTTGGATCGCCCGGGTTTAGAAACAGTACTGGTAGAAAAGACTATGGCCACAATGACCTGTTTTATGATGAATATGAGTATGAACGGAGGTAAAATATTATTTCTAAGTGGACAGAGATCTGAATAAGACAATGATGATTAAATTGATGTGCATCCCCAATGAGGTTAACACAATGGCAGCTTTTGAAAATGAAGAATATTGATTTGATATTTGTAACATTACCAGTTTGGAACCAACCAATAACGATTTACTAAAAGTACCCCAAGTCTGTGAGCAACCAATAAAATAATGTCATTTTAAAGTTTTAAGTTCTGGTGAAATTTACAGTGCAATGTAACCTCCCTCCATGGTTAGCAGCTAAGTCCAATTGTCATGCAGTCATTATATTAAATGCAATCTTTGAATAATAAACATGATTGGCAATATTTTAAAATTTCTTTATAAATATTAGATGAATACTAATGCAAACTTTAATATTAATAGAACAATTTTAACATGCATAAATAAACGATAAGAGCCATCAGTTGCGCATCAAGGGACTTAAGGTCATACAATATTCCATAAGTATAGGAAAGCTTTTAAAAAGATATACTAGCATTAGATATAATCACCCTTGTTTACTATCAGGTTGAAGAAAAGACGTGCAAGACTCATATCAGCTACAGATGAGGCATTCTCACATATCCATAGAATTAATAACATGGACAATAAAGGTAGACTTTACACTTTAAAAATTAGATTTTAATTTAAATTTAAAATGGTTTTTCTAACTAAAGTGGTTAGAAAGGTAGAATTAACAGGGTATCCCAAATAAAACTTATTAAAAAGGTTAATTTTACAGGGTGTCCTAAAAAGTAGCATTTAATGTAAAATATACAGGGCGTCTATAAATAATTTACAGGATGTTCCAAAAAAATAACTTCAAAGGTGAAATTGACAGGGTATCTCAAAAAAAGTTAATAATATATGGGTATTCTAAATTAAAGTTTTTAAAAGAAGAAATTTATAGGATTTCTAAATGATAAATTAAATTACAATAAAAAGGAGTAGAAATTAGTATTTATAAACTATTTAAAAATAATTTAATTTATGTTATCCTATATGAATTATGTATGCTTCTTTTTCTATCTTATTTTAAGCTTCATGTTAAAATTTAGGGTTTTCAGCCGAAAATTAAACTTTTTAAAAAATAATGTTTCTGTAGTTAGATGTTTTAAGTATCCTTTCAGTGTGAATAAATGTTTAAATGATTTTCCTTTACAGTTCAGAAATGGATTATTTTCCAATGGAATCAAACCAGTTCTTATACAGCTAGAAATATAAGCTTTTTTATGTTAAGTAATTTCATCTAATAATATCTTTTTTAAAATCCCAAACCAATTCTAAGCCGTGAAGGAAAACCATGTTTTGTTTTCAGGCTTTTAATGTTTCCCTGCTTATACCTAATCATTATTTTTGTATGTGTGGACAAGAACTATCCTAATTAATCTTCAGGTTACCCTGCCCCCTCCTACCTGCTATGTTGTTGTTTACCCTGTACAACAACCACCTATCAACAGGGGGTAACAAGTTCAGGGCCCAACCGCAATTGCTGGTCCAATAAGCGCACAGACTTTTCTGCCACTGACTACACCAAGTGGAAAAATAACCATATTGGTAATTGTTGGAGTTGCGTCACTTCCGCCATTAATATCTACTAAACCCGGGCAATCCAACACTTCTAAGGGCCAAATCAGTAGAGCGTATAGATTATGCTTGCACAAAACTTTAACCTTCAAAAGCAGGCCTACAAATAATCTGGAATAGTCATTATTTAATAATGCACAGTTATCTCGCAGTTCAAATAAATGCCAGAAAAAGACTAATTTTAAAGTTTTTTCTTTAGTGAAGCTTTCCCTGTGCATCATTGGATCTTGGCTATTCAAGATTATTTGGAGGACTTCCAATGTCGCTTAGAACGGTGTGCGGGCATGACATGTACGTTCAGCCGTTTGGCAGCTAGCAGCCTTTAAAGTTTATAGATTTTTTGGAGATATTCATTACCAGGAACATTTTACCATGAACTGTACTATATCAAAAGGAAGTCTGGTGACAGAATACAGGTGTTGCTATAAACCTGGGCTAAACCCAAAATAGCAAATTATAACAACAGCAGAAACATGAGCGGAAGTGATGAGACACTATAATTGTCATGCAAATAGAATATTATTATAGGGTGCTTTCCTCAAAAGTTTTTGTCGAGCACAGAAATACCACCCCTGTCTTTTCTTTTAAATCAAAAATAATTATTTTATACAAAAATTTTCTACCCAAATGCCAGTTTTCTAAAAGGTAGGAAGAATGCAGCAGTAATTTGTATTCACACATTGTTTTCATACAGGCCATATAATAAACAAACTAACGTAATCAACTTACATACAAGAAAGGGGCGGTTTCTCTCCTTAACAAGGCATTTTGAGAGAAAACACTTAATTATTATAGAATACATTACAGCTAAAAAATTTATTACAATTGAAGGAAAGCCAATAGAAGCATGGTAACTTTAAAATAGATACATATGACTAGCTAATAGATATAATCTAAAGACATACTATCTAAATCAGCCAATTGGAGAACAGTGGTGGTACATTCCAAACGTGTCATTGGCTGAAATTATGTACAGATTTTAGTAGGAAAGGACATTTTTTTTTTTCATTTCGTTCGCATAATAAGTCAGCTATAATTTTGGGGCTTCTTAGGCTTTTCTTTCAAAGACGGCAATAACGAAAAATTTTAATAATATATTTATTATTATCCTATAATATAAGGTAATAAGCTTTTTTGTCTGTAGCGAAGGATCTCGCTAACCGCTGAACCGATATGGTTCTTCTTTACAGTGAAGCCTCTTATAGGCTCTGAGATGGTTTTAGGCTATTTAATTATTTTTAAATAAGTCTGGGTATGGTTTTAGGCTATTTTTCTGCCCTTCGAATATAGAGCCCCTAGATGCTTGGAGCACAGCCGCTAGTTTTTATATAAGGAAAGAATGAATTTAGTTTAGTCTAGCTATTATGTATCTGTAGTTTTATATCATTATATATACCTACTAAATTGTATGCCCTAGAAAAAAAAAGAAAAAAAAGTCATTAAATAGCTAAACAAACAGCTTGCATTAGAGTTAAGTGTGTTTGCACAAGGTTTTTCCAGGGTGGGTTGCGCTAACTGCACCCGCAATTTTTGTGCCATTACCCTTAAAGCAAAATCGTGATGGTTGTAACTTTTAGGCCCCCAGGGGTTGAGGATTTTTTTGTTGGGAGGGTTATTTTTTAGAGGCGATTTATCTTGGAAGGCTACCCTCCTTTAAAATAGTTAAAAACCCTCTTAGGGCATATAAAAAGCTACACTATAGAGAGGAATCACATTGACTCAGCGGTTAGTGAGATCCTTTAGTACACACAGTTTCAGGGCTATCCTGTACTTTTATAAAAGGATGTCTAGAATAGATTAGTGCATGAAGTATTTAATTGCATATAAAAATTAGATTAAAATAAAACATGAATACTGTCTTAAATATTTTAAAATCCAAGCTTTTCTACATTTAGTACGTCCATATAGATTTCTGTACAGATAAGGTACAATCTTAAAATCATAATAACTCAATATTAATAGCCAAAACGTCAAATTAGCTACTTTTTCACTTAACCCATTAGTGATGAACCGGCTTTTAACGCCCGGTTCCAGAAAATGCCGAAAAAAACCGGTTCTCAGTTTTAGGATTGCATCATTCTCAGTATGAATCCCCCCTCTACTACCCTGGTTTTCATTTCCCCCTGGAGCAGGCAGTTTTGCTTACTTCTGTTTGCCGGTATAGCTCAACAAAATTTGAAAACCAAGAAAAACGAGGTGATTTTAAAATACCCCTCCTAACTTTTTTGTTTATGAAGTAAAGTTAGTGATTTTTTTCGTGAAATTTAAAGTTTATTGGCAACTACATTCATTTGTGAATTCGTTTTATTCAAATTATTATTTTTTATATGATTTTTTTATCGTTTTTTTACGTTCTATATAGCTCCGGTTCGGCGCGAGTAAAGATACCCGCTAGTTTTATTGCCCTGCTCGGCGCGAGTAAAGATACCCGTCCACATATAATATCAAAGTTTTAAAACTTCCTCGAAATGGGCTTTTTTAACCGAAAAGGGCGGTACCTATAGCCAAAATCTTAAATGTGATATAAATTGTTTTGTATGTTAGTTGTAGCTCTATCAATTACATGAGGTTATGTAGTTTTCAATTACGGATCGTATCGTAGTTTTAAAAAGTGTTCATCTCACTTCGGGCGTTCAAATATTACATTTTTAAATTTTTGGGCCAAAAAACCGGGTATTTAGGACAAAACCGGGCTTGAATGCCGGGAAGCACCAAAAAACGCCAAAAACGGCTATTAATGCCGAACGGTTTCTTTACTCACGCCGAACCGGGTTTTCCTGCAACTTTCCTGTGCACGCCACTAGAGCAAAACAAAAAAATTGGAATTCCGTTTTTACCATAACAAAGCTTCCCTGAAATTTTCAGCTCGATCGGTCCATAAAAGTGGCGCTCGGCACTAATGGGTTAATATGAAATTATATAAGATTTTTTTTTTAAATTACTATTCTTAGGACAATGATGGTTTATTGTTTATTGAGCTTCGCGTTTTAATGATGTTGTCATCCTTGTTTTTTCCAAAATTTCAAAATATTTTTTCTCTTTTTAAGGTACCAGTTCTCCAATGGATTCTTATGAAGTGGCCCAAACTATTTTCCCTTCAATTGTCAGACCCCTGCAGAAGTATCTTAGGTTAGTAGCTTGCATTGGGTACAAATTAACTGGTACCCAAAGTTTTTATTGGTACCCAAACTATTTTCCAAATCAATTGTCAGACCCCTGCAGAAGTATCTGAGGTAAGTAGTTTTGCATTGGGTACAAATTATACTGGTACCCAAAGTTTTTATTGGTACCCAAACTATTTTCCCTTCAATTGTCAGACCCCTGCAGAATTATCTTAGGTTAGTAACTTTTATTGGATACTAATTATACTGGTACCCAAAGTTTTTATTGGTACCCAAACTATTTTCCCTTCAATTGTCAGACCCCTCCAGAAGTATCTTAGGTTAGTAACTTTTATTGGATACTAATTATACTGGTACCCAAACTATTTTCCCTTTAATTGTCAGACCCCTGCAGAAGTATCTGAGGTAAGTAGCTTGCATTGGGTACAAATTATACTGGTACCCAAAGTTTTTATTGGTACCCAAACTTTTTTCCCATCAATTGTCAGACCCCTCTAGAAGTATCTTAGGTAAGTAGCTTACATTGGGTACAAATTATACTGGTACCCAAAGTTTTTATTGGTACCCAAACTATTTTCCCATCAATTGTCAGACCCCTGCAGAAGTATCTTAGGTTAGTAGCTTACATTGGGTACAAATTATAACGGTACCCAAAGTTTTTATTGGTACCCAAACTATTTTCCCTTCAATTGTCAGACCCCTGCAGAAGTATCTTAGGTTAGTAGCTTACATTGGGTACAAATTATACTGGTACCCAAAGTTTTTATTGGTACCCAAACTATTTTCCCTTCCATTGTCAGACCCCTGCAGAAGTATCTTAGGTAAGTAGCTTATACTGGTACCCAAAGTTTTTATTGGTACCCAAAGTTTTTCACGTCAATTATCAGACCCCTGCAGAAGTATCTTAGGTAAGTTTCTTGCATTGGGTAAAAATTATAATAGTACCCAAAGTTCTTATGAAGGTACCCAAACTAGTTTCCCTCAATTGTCAGACCCTTGCAGAAGTATCTTAGGTAAGTAGGTTGCATTGGTTACAAATTATTTTTTATTGGTACCCAAACTATTTCCCCATTAATTGTCAGACCCCTGCAGAAGTATCTTAGGTAAGAGAGGACATTGGGTATAAATTATACTTGTACCCAAAGTTTTTATTGGTACCCAAACTATTTTCCCTTCAATTGTCAGACCCCTGCAAAAGTATCTTAGGTAGATATCTTACATTGGGTACAAATTATACTGGTACCCAAAGTTTTTATTGGTACCCAAACTATTTTCCCATTAATTGTCAGACCCCTGCAGAAGTATCTTAGGTAAGTAGCTTGCGTTGGGTATTAAATTATACTGGTACCCAAAGTTTTTATTAGTACCCAAACTATTTTAACCTCAATTAACAGACCCCTGCAGAAGTATCTTAGGTAAGTAGCTTACATTGGGGTACAAATTATACTGGTACCCAAAGTTTTTATTGGTACCCAAACTATTTTCACGTCAATTGTCAGACCCCTGCAGAAGTATCTTAGGTAAGTAGCTTGCATTGGGTACAAATTATAGTTGTACCCAAAGTTTTTATTGGTACCCAAACTATTTTCCCATCAATTGTCAGACCCCTGCAGAAGTATCTTAGGTAAGTAGCTTACATTGGGGTACAAATTATACTGGTACCCAAAGTTTTTATTGGTACCAAAACTATTTTCACGTCAATTGTCAGACCCCTGCAGAAGTATCTTAGGTAAGTAGCTTGTACTAAGTACAAATCATACTGGTACCCAAAGTTTTTATTGGTACCCAAACTATTTTCACCACTATTTAAAGCCAACAAATAGAATAATGTCATTATAAAACTTTGGGTACAGTGTATTTTACAGTCCAATGTCCCCTCCCTTCCTCCATTGGGGAGAAAAGACATAAACACTGACTTTTTGATTTCTTAATGTTGGAAAACATCCATAAAGAACAAATATAATATTGTTCTATAGTGTCCATTCCTTGCCGCAAATAATCACATTTAAGATTCAGAGGGTGAGTCATTGGACTTGAAGTACAATCTATTGGGTTTAATAAAAGTCTTGAGATCTTATGCTTCAGAGACTAAAAATCTTACTAGTTATCCTATTATATAAAGTAGTAAGTGTTTTTTTTGTCTGTCACGAAGGATCTCGCTAACCGCTGAACCGATTTTGTTCTCCTTTACAGTGAAGCTTCTTATATGTCTTGGGAAGGTTTTAAACTATTTTTGGGGAGGGTGTCTTAACCCCCCTCCACCCCAAAAAATATTTTTTTTACTCTTTTGAAAAGTAGAATGATGTCTGTCAGTCTGACCGTCTGTCCTTTAAGATTTCAGTAACAACTCAAACGATCAGATTCTACTCCTCAGGGTATATACATATTGGTCCTGTGGTGGTTTAAGCTATTTTCTTGGGGGGTTGGACTTCTCCAACCCCCCCCAAAAAAAAAAAAAAATTCCCCACCATTTTTTTGTTTATTCGGAAGTTAGTTTACATTTTAATTACCTCTTGGGGCAAAGCCACTAGAGGCTAGGGGCGAAGCCGCTAGTAATATATATAGGATGTAACATGATATCTTTCATCTTCTTTTACTAAATGATATTTTTAGTCAGATTGTATGCCTACCTTTTTAAATGTGTTAGAAGGGGGGAAATAGAAATATATTTCTAACCTATTCCAGAATTTTATTCAGAGAGAGAGGGGACATTTTGCTGTTACAATAGTCTCCAAAGTCTTATAATAACGTTTTTGCATTCGTTGGCTTAGCAACCTTCGTGACTTTTATTGAATTTTGATTCGTTGGTTTATTTAGCTGAGTGTCCAAACGTTTTACCATTAATTTTAATCAACAAAAGAGGTAGTTTTGTGTATACTCATTGGGGATGTATTTCAATATCGGCCATTGTCTTATCCCTTTAGATCCCTGCATTGTTCACCTATTTCAGAATTATATTTCCGTTGGGTTAGGTAATAAAAGGGATATACATACAATGCCTGTAGGGGTTTTTGGGGATGATGAATTGATTTACATACCCATTAATGAAAAATAAAATTATCCCTTCTGTTTATTAAATAATTGGTTGAAAAATTTAGACACTTCTAGACTGGAACCAGTATCAATCCATAAAAGTACCCAAAGTTTTAATAATTAAAATAACATGCATGGTTAACATGAAACTTTGGGTACCTGGATAATTTACTTGGGATCTTAAGGCAAAAGACAATGGATAATAAAATATATATACAATACATTCCTAGTGTTCCAGTTTGTTGACTAATATTACTGGTTGAAAAGTTTGAACACCACCAATCAAAATCCGATAAAAGCACCCACATTTTTTGTGGTAACGAATAAGATGACATGGTTATAAAACTTTGGGTACAAGGGATCTTAGGGTAAAGACAATGGACGATAAATTGATATACATCACTAAGGTTGTTAAACAAAAATAAATCCCCTTATTTGACTATTAAGTTGAAAAGTTAGAACACAACCAATTAAAATTTGATAAAAGTACCCAAAGTTGTTATTTTGACACATAAGATAAAATTTGAGATAAATTTGTTATTCGTAAAATCTGAAATATTATATCTTTTTATCTATTTTGTGATTTATATTACATAAATTTTATCTAAATTATACATTTTTATCAGTTTCGCTTTTTATAAAAATTGTATAATGCTGTTTCAAGCTGAATTTTTGGAAAATAATATCAAAGAATAATATTTAAATAACTAGCAGCTGCGCCCATTGTCTCTAGAGACTTCATAATATAGACTAGCGGCTGCACCATTGAAGGGTACAGTCAATATTGTAAAGCTTCCTTGAAATGGAGGACTTAATCGATGCAGGGGTTGCGAGATCCTTACAGGCAAACAAAAATCCTAACATTTTATACACAATTGGGTAAGAAGAAGTATACACATGATATTTCCACCATTGATATAAAATCCCAATGTTGTTAAATAAAATTACTCCTTCTGTAGATACCTGAATAGTTTTAATACTTTGATTTGGAACACACCTATTAAAACACCACAAAAATACGAAAAGTCTTACGCCAACTAATACGATAAGTTGTTATAAAACTTTGGGAACCAGTGTAATTTAAGTTCAATATCCCATCCTTCCACATATTGGTTTCGAACCACGAAAACAATAAATGCAGGTAAAACTTCACTTCCGCTTAAACATGTTTGATAAAATCCCCCCAAAAAATAGAACCATTAATTTTAAATTAGCCATTTTATAATATTTTTTTGCTATACATAGAGTGGAATAAGAAAAGGTGATTTTAAAACATTTGGTAATTTTGTGAATCATCATTGGAGGTATTGATAGTACACCCAAAATGCATACTGCATAGCGTGTGAATGTGCAATCATAGAAAAAAAATATTTTGTTGAAATCGATATTTATTTTAGTAGTGCAGCTACTCTATATATATATAACTATGCGTTATGTTCAACAGACAAACAGCATAATGGATGTTGTTATTCTTTTCTATTTTATTTTAGAACATTAAACTTATTATGTTATAAAGATAACTGTTTTATTTATACACTAGTCTCATATCATAGAATCTAGGGGCTCTGTGTTTATAATTAATATGTAGCCTAAAACCATCATGAGACTTAAATCCAAGATTGTAATATCCCAAAACCTTAAAACCTAAAGCTTCCCTGAAATAAATATCTCAATCGATTCAGTAGTAATTAAAATGTTAAGCTTTAGAGAAAAAAAATTCTACTTTATAAAATAGGATATGTGTTTCGCTACTTACCATTGGATAATGTCTTTTTCTATTTTAAAAAGGGATGTTTTTTTTAAAACCAATCTTGTTTTTTTTCTCTAGACATTACTATATAGTGCCAGTCAATTAGCCCTTTCTTTCCTAGCTGCGATTTAAGATATTAGGGTACCTGAAAATCTGGTGCAACATCCAAGTAATAATACATCCATTGTTTTAGGATTACGCGACAGCAGCCCCGGTACACACTGTCCCATCTATTCAAAATTATCTATTATTTATATCTATCTATCTACTAATTTATATATCTATCTGTCTATCTATCTATCTATCTATCTAGAATCACACGACAGCAGCCCCGGCACACAATGGATTCGATCCTGTCACATCTGGCCAATATTATCTATCTACTTATCTATCTATCTATCTATTTATTTATTTATTTATCTATCTATCTATCTATCTATCTATCTATCTATCTATCTATCTATCTATCTATCTATCTATCTATCTATCTATCTATCTATCTATCTATCTATCTATCTATCTATCTATCTATCTATCTATCTATCTATCTATCTATCTATCTATCTATCTATCTACCTATCTATATATCTATCTATCTAGGATCACGCGCCAGCAGCCCCGGCACACAATGGACTCGATCCTGTCCCATCTGGCCAATATTATAGCTATCTATCTATCCATACATCTATCTATCTATCTACCTACCTATCTATCTACCTATCGATCTTTCTATCTATCTATCTATCTAGGATCACGCGCCAGCAGCCCCGCCACACAATGGACTCGATCCTGTCACATCTGGCCATTATTATCAATCTATCTATCTATCTATCTATTATATCTATCTATCTATCTATTTATCTATCTATCTAGGATCACGCGCCAACAGCCCCGGCACACAATGGACTCGATCCTGTCATATCTGGCCAATATTATCTATCTATTTATTAATCTATCAATCTATCTATCTATCTAGGATCACGCGCCAGCAGCCCCGCCACACAATGGACTCGATCCTGTCCCATCTGGCCAATATCATCCACTACGATATGTCCCCCAAGGCTTTTCTGGAAAAGTATCTCACTGTCAGGTAAAGTTTTCGAAACCGACCAATATCCGCTGGAATAGAACCGGCTCTCATCCATGCTATCCGCGGAAATCTGTCTATAATACAATGCACCTGAAATATAACTTTATACTATTTAGAATAGAAAATAAAAATGAATGCGGTCCGAATTTTTTTATTGTATAAAACCAATGTAAAAGTAAGGAATTCCGTTCTATTTTACATAAAAATAGTAGGTTGGTAGGACATACACTCTTAAAAATTATTTTTTGGCCCACCTTCCTTATTTTTTATCAATTGAGAATAAGGAGGATGGCTGGTGGAAATTTGGGTATAGTCCCGTTCGTGCAACACCTCTTAAAGGGCGTTTAGTCGTATTTTCACATTAGTTTTTATAGGTTATTCTAGGTTTATGGTTTAAGCCCCCCGTAGTGGCTAGAAATAGAGGAAAAGCTACTGTTAATAAACGACGAAACGCCCCTTGAAAGGCGTTGCCACGAAAAGGACTAAACCTAGAAATATTTCGTTTTTGTTTATTCACTTTGTTCGTTTGTCCTTCCTAGCATTTTGTGCTTATGGATGTTGTCATTCTTGTTTCCTATTATGTATTTTTAAGAGTGTTTTGGTGTATTATAGAAAATATTTGGCAAAGAAATAGGTTTTTGGATCTATCAAGTATCAAATAAGGTTTAGATAGATGGATCCAAATATTCTTTTAGTGGCGAAACTATTCTACATTTCAAAATATCCGTCTTTATGTCCGTCTGTCAGTATGGAAGATTAATGGGGAAAACGAGATTTTCTAGAATTCTATTCAAGATATACAAATGAAATTTATGCTTCCATCATTATGTGATATATTTAATTAAGTAAAAAACATCCATGGCGGTCAGACTGCTTTTAGGAAGACTTTTTAGCCGCTTTTGTAACTCACTTTTTCATATCTTTCGTGTTTGTGGCCCAATTTTCAGTAATTCTGTAAGTAATAGTATTTTTTATATTGAATTAATTTTGTGTCTATAGATTTTGTGTTTTTATTTTCATAAATTTTCGGTGTTTTGTTTTTATACTTTTTTGAGTGAGGTTAATTTGTTCTAGGGGCGATTTTTTTCTTCGGAGTGTAGTGGTACCCTTCCCCGATATAGATATAAATTTTCCTAGGATCTATTAGAAGCTACATTGAAAAAAAAGAACTATATTGGTGCATAAATTAACGGTAGAAACATACACCACAGACATCTTGTTACTTTTAAATAAGGATGTACATGATTATCCTAGCTATTTATGTTTTGTTATCAGAGAAGGAGCATTAGATAGTAAACAAAAGTGGCACCCAAAGTTTTATAATCCAGTAATCTTATTCGTTGGGTACTTTGAACAAATATTTTGATTTTTTGGTTCAAAAGAGTCTAAATATATCAATCAATAAATTTAATCTACAAACGTGGTAATTTTGTTTTTCTTAATTGGGGATGTACACTAACATATCCTTTATTGTCTTATCCCTTAATATCCCTGCGTGTTAGTTGTCCTGGTTTATTCAGGGATCTAAAGGGATAAGACAATTGCCCATAATTTGATGTACATCCCCAATACCCCTTTAGTAGATTACAATTAGTGGTTGTAACATTTAGACACTCAACTTAATGATCCAACCTAAATTTAAATTAAGTCTCTAAAGTTGATAAGCTAACGAATAAGAAAATGTTACTATAAAACTTTGGGAACTGGTGTAATAAACAGCCCAATGTCCCCTCCCTCCCTGTGTTTATTATACTTTTCTTCTGAAAAGGCAAAGGCAGACTCAATTACCTGCGGGCAAACACAGGGAGATATATTCTGAAAATTAAATTACTTAAATGGTTTTTATGTACTTTACTAGCGGCTACGCCTTATAGAGTCCTCTAGGGCCACTTGCGATGGGAAGGCAAATTCCGCTGCCCATTTTAAATTATAGACTTTAAAAAAATAATAATGAAAAATTGTTGGGTAATTTTGTCTCTTCTTTCCAAAAATATATATATAAAGTCCTGTGAGAAGTTACATGGTAAAGGAGAAATATATCAGTACAGCGATTAGCGAGATCCTTCGGTAAAAACTGACGGACAGACTCATAGCCATCCTATTACTTTTGTTTAAGGATATTGCCCTAAAAACCCTTTTTATTAGTCTACTCTATCCCCTCTTATTTGAACAAAAAATGTCTTAAATGAAAAAGTAGAAAGATGTGTAAATGTCTGTTTGTACTGAAGGATATCGCTAACCGATATGGTTCTCCTTTACAATGTAACTTCTCATAGGTCCTGGGTAGCTATTTTGAAAATCATGTATTGTATCTTTATATGGAAAACTTTTAATAAAAACAAAGATTAAAATTTGAAAATCCCTTTTTTGATAGTTGGGCCTTTGGTCCTTAGAGGCCAACAACACTGAAATTAATCCTACAAACTTCTATATTACTATTTTCAGCCTTGTCCTTCAGAACGTTATGGAACAAACTTGAACAAATCTTACGAATTTCCATATTAATAACCGCAGAAAACTGTTTAAAATACAATCAATATTAATTTTTTTCAGCCCTGTCCTACAGAACGACATGGAACGTGTGGAGCTACAGTCTTGGTCACTTATCTCTACAGTAGCTGTTACAAGGTATCTATCTATCTATCTATTTATCTATCTATCTATCTATCTATCTATCTATCTATCTATCTATCTTGTCCTACAGAACGATATGGAACGTGTGGAGCTTCAGTCTTGGTCACTCATCTCTACAGTAGCTGTTACTAGGTATCTATCTATCTATCTATCTATCTATCTATCTATCTATCTTGGTATCTATCTATCTTTCTTTCTTTCTATCTTGGTATCTATCTATTTATCCTGTCCTACATAATGATATGGAACGTGTTGAGCTTCAGGCTTGGTCACTTATCTCTACAGAAGCTGTTACAAGGTATCTATCTATCTATCTTGGTATCTATCTATCTATCTATCTATCTATCTATCTATCTATCTATATATATATATATATCTATTTATCTATCTATCTATTTATCTATCTATCTATCTATCTATCTATCTATCTATCTATCTATCTATCTATCTATCTATCTATCTATCTATCTATCTATCCATCTATCCATCTATATATCTATATATCTATATATCTATCTATCTATCTATCCATCTATCTATCCATCTATCTATCGTAGGGACCTGACGCCGGGGGTAACCTTTCAGCTGCGCCAAGGAGATGTGTCCCTAATGTGTGACGTCATAACTCTACCTCACTATAATATAACAGAAGCGCTCCTGCAAACCCCCACCACCCAAAGTTTTATTGTGGATAGGAGCTCGCATCAAGTTTAACTCTAGTTCAGTGGGGAGGTTTCCGCCTAGTTTAACCCAATTTAAGTGGGGATACTCCAATATAAAAGAGCCTTTGCTGCAAACCCCCACTACCCAAAGTTTTATTGTGGATAGGAGCTCTCACCAAGTCTAACTCTAGTCCCGTGGGTAGGTTTTCTTAAAGTTTAACCCTATTTAAGTGGGGATGCTCCAATAATTCCCTATAATATAACAGAGTCATTGCTCCAAACTCCCACCACTCAAAGCAAGATAGGAGCTTTCATCAAGTTTAATTCTAGTCCAATGGTGAGGTTTTCTTCTAGTTTAACTTTATTTAAGTGGGGAAGCTCCAATTAACTTTAGCGCTATTTAAATCTGGGGGGGGGGGGGGGTGAGGGGGCTTATTAAGTTAAGTTTAATCCTATTCAAAGCGGGAAGGCTCACATTAATTTTTAACCCAGTTGTTAGTGTTTCCCATAAAGTTTAACCCTGTATCAGTGGGGGAGGAAACCCATATAGTTTAACTTTAACCAAGTTGGGGGGGGGGGGGGGGCGTCCCATGAACTATTCAAGGGGGGGTGTGAGGTTTTAAACTTTATTGAACTCGAAATAATTTTACCTTTTATTTATTTTCACCAATTTTATTATAATGCATATATTTAGTCAAACTTTTAAAATTTTAATTTATGATTCTTTTGAATGTAACAAAGATTTAAAAGTAAAAACAAAAGTTTATTATTTTGAAATTTTTATATTTCTATTGTTTTTATTATGAATGTTAATAAGCAAAAGATATTTTTTTCATTGTTTTCAGAAAAAGACAAAGAGATCTTATAACTTAACAAACTTACTATGAAATGTTTTTTTCCTATTGATTTTCTTTTTAAAATCCAATATCAACCACTATCAAATGCCTTGTTGAAGTCAAAAACTGACAATATCAAAATTATATTATCAATTAGTTATATTTTAGTCAGGAATCTAAAGGGATAAGACAATGGCAGATTAATCTACATTTACAAACATGCTTAAAAATTTTGAACAATCAACATTATAAACCAAAATTCAAGAACAGTCCCCAAAGTTATTTTAAAACTTTGGAGACTAGTGTAATTTACACCCCAATATCTTTAATTTACATTACGCCCCAAAGTTTATTAAAGCGTTTTTCATTTGTTAGCTTTAAAAAACTTTTATTGAATCTTGATTGGGGTGAACAAACTAGTTTTTTATCATAATTGGGGGTGTCGTTTCGTTCAATTTATCGTCCATTGTCTTATCTCTTAAGATCCCTAAAAAGTCTAATTTATACTTATCCAGCAAAAAACCGCCATTAATTTGAAGAAAGCCTTGTGTCGTCTTTTTAAGCTTTAAAACGGCAGAAATATACGGCTTTTTGGCTGCCGTAAATAATCTAATAACGAGACTAAAATCCACCTTATTTTTGACTGCTTTTTACTACATATTGGCGGTTTCTTTTCGTTTTTTACTAAAAAAAATATTTAGTACTATTTATTTATTTTTTATTTTTATTCAAAATAGAAAAGCTTTTTCACATTTTATAATAAATATGTAGGACATAGTTCTTAAATCTTATTTCGAATTCAAAAATTTATTTCATGTTTTACAAATTAATTATTTTTAAAAAGCTGAAATTGTACATAAAATATTAGTAATTTAATTGAATACTTTTCATAAAAAAAAATAGTAAATAATTTTCAATTAATATTTGTTTGTTTATTGGCCGATGATAATAAAATAAGGATGACAACATCTATAAAAGCGAAGGAAGGACAAACGAACAATGACTCTTGTAGAATGTCTAAACTTAATAAACAGAACTTTTATCTGTAAGTCTAAACAAAATTGTTTATAAACTTGTAGCAAAATTGTGTAAATACAGGATACAGTAAAAAATATACATTTATTTTTTTTAGGATTTGACTATAGAGATGCCTTGCTTTTGATATTGTACCTTGTTGTCCTAGGAATCATTATTCCAAAAATGATATGAATAGAATGATTATATCATACATTGCTACGGTTCCTAAATTGTTATAGGAATCAGCATGCAAGCGTGCCATTTCATAGAGTTGCTTTGCTTCTAGCACAGTATAAGACGTACCTAACTGTTATAGGAATCATTATATAAAGCTTGAAAGCGATAGGACAATTTAAACATCTCTATAAGACCAAACCGTTAAGGAAGTATCATTTGATAGAGTTGCTTTGCTTCTAGCCTAGTACAATACGGAAATCTTAAATTTACAGTAAAATTGTAAATTTATAAATCAATCAATGAAAGGCACGCAAAACGTGTTCTTTAAACCTAAAAATTAACTACTGTAATCTATAAAACAAAGTGGCTTGATGTCTTTTTGTCCGTCTGAAGCTTAAGATCTCGGTAACCGCTGAACCAATTGGGCTCTACTCTTCATGGAATATACCTATTGTTTCTTATACAAAAGTAACTGGATGTCTAACTATCCGATTAACCGATATAGTTCTTCTTTACAGTGTAGCTTCTAATAGGTCCTGTAAAGGTTTATAACTATTTTTGAGGAGGGTAACCCCACCCTTCCAAGAGAAACAAATATGACAGACATATAAACATCCTGTTACTGTTATATAAGTATTTAAATACAGAGGGAGAGAGGAAACAATGGGCTGTTTATTACACTAGTCCTAAAACGTTTATCGTAGCGTTTATTATTCGTTGGATCAACAACTTTTGGGGACTGTTAACATATTTTGATTGATTGGTTTATTAAGTTGATTGTTCAAACGTTACAACCACTAATTGTTATCTACAGAAGGGGTTAATTTTGTGTATTAACATTGGTGATGAACATCATATTATCCCTTTAGATCTCTGATTTGAATATGTATTGGACATTATAATCCTTTTTGACAATAAATATTTCTTATCGTTTTAGTATTTCTTCTGTGATTTCAGTTCTATGTATAGCGAAGATTCTCTACAGATTAATATATCAGTAGGTTTGTCTGTCCATCTGTTTGTCCGTCTGTGTGTTGACACTTGACAATAAATATTTTTTATCGTTTTATTATTTCTTCTGTGATTTCAATTTGTGAGTAGGGAAGATACTCTATAATTTTAAATGTTTGTCTATCTGTAAGAGTAACAGGATGTTTGTCTGTCTCTGTGTATCGAAGCATCTTGTTACCCGCTGAACCGATATGGTTCTTCTTTTCAGTGAAACTTTTCATACCAGTTCCAAATAATAAAGTAATAAACAAACAACATAAAAAATACCCCCCCCCCCCCCCCGGCCCTCTTATTTACTTCATAACCTACGGTGTGGTGTTCTGTGCATATTAGCTCAATACCGATTTCTAGGAAAACAAAGTATGATAATAGACAAAGCATCTCAATAATCAAGTCCTAAAATTGTAAGTATGTCCTTAAAAAGTCCTCTGTATCTAAGCATTTTTTCAACAAATTTACTTTAATTTTGTTTTGACTTCTACATTTATACTCTGCTTATTTCGTTCTGACACTTTGCTAGTGTTAATGTTCGTTTGTCCTACCATTTCAGAGCTTTGCTTTAATGTATGTTGTCATACTTGTTTTAAAAGTAAATGATATGAAACGCAAACAATATTATCAAAAAATGCTTAATTAAATAAAGAAAGCTATACTTCAATTCAAAACGTTGTTTTTCAAAACTTAAAGATAAAAAGTATAAAAACGTTAGGAAATTTTTCAAGCTCAATTTTTATAAAACAAGGATGACAAAATTAATCAAAGCAATGTTTTTAAAAATCAGACAAATGAACATTTTTAATATGAAAGGACATTTCGATAAAGTAAAGTTTAAAGAGTTATTATGCTTACGATTTTGTACCTAATTGTTTAAGAAATCATCCTGGAAATTTTAAAAACCTATATAGCAATTCTAATTTACAGTTACAGCCGACTTTTAATGATATACAGACAGAATTTAAGGCTGAGAGTAAATATAATTTTTCAATTAGAAATACTATTTCTTTTAAAAGACCCATAATTTTAATCTACGAAAAGGGTAATTTATTTTATCTTTACTGTGTTTATAAATTTATCGTTCATTGTCAAGTCTTATCCCTTAAGATCCCTGGATGGTGAAAGAAAGGGTTGTTGATTAATTTGTTAATTTGTTGTACTTTTCCTCCCAAAAGAAAATTTAATTTTTAGGCAGACAGATAGATAGATAAATAAAAAAACGAAGATAGACAGCCATATACATAACTAGATATATAGACAAATAGGTTTTATGAAAAGAAGGAATCTAGTTGCTCTGTATACCAAGGGAGAGAAAATGGGCAGAAAAATAGCCTAAAACCATCCTTAGAGTATGGGTTAGAATCTTGGCACAAACTTCGGCATAAACACAAACATTAAAAGTTGTACCTACTGCTGGTATGTCAGATGCGTGACATTAATATCAAATTGTATTTATCATTATGATATATTGAGCTCCACTTTTATAGATATTGTTATCCTTGTTGAAAGCTTGGTCGGTTCTTATGTAATGGTCAGCTTAGGGACGTTTTAGGAAGTGTAGCAACTCCATAAAGTGCGTACGTCCAGTTTATATTAGCTGATTTTTTTTTACTTTTTAACAACTAATTTTGGCATTCCTTCAAATTGTCACGTCTCAAACCCAAACAGCAATCACACAACAGGTGGTAGGATTTCTAAAAGGAATCGTAGCTCCGCTATTCTATAATGTAGATCACATTTCCACAATAGAATAATGTCTTCGTTGTGATTAATTTATCACCAGAAGACTAAATAAATAAGCAAAGAATGGTATATAGGTCCCGACCCAAACAATATGGAATACTTTTGTTTTTTTAATTTATTCATACTCCAAGATAAAAATATACTTTCACAATAATCTAACCTTTGAATGATCATAAACATTCAAAAACTATTTTTAATTGTGGTATCGATTATAGAGAAGCTTTACTCCTCTCTAATATTAATATAAACAGACAGCTAAATAAGATAATGACTGGATGGGGAGCTGTCATGATATTGCAAGCTGCGGCTTGCAAAGAAATATGTGCAAAGCTAAAGGGGCTAGTTGGTATTTAAATTTTGCATTGCTAGGTTCGCCCTCTGCAGCTGTAGGCTTAGAATAAAGTGAAGTTATTTGATGGTAAGAATAGTGAGTTTACTTTATAATTATCGACTGTCTGCTATACGTCCATAATACATAATATACTATTTTACTTAAGAAATGAGTAAGAGAGTGATATTATGATAAGTTTGACAATAAACAAGGATGACAACATCTATAAGTAGCGAAGCACAAACAATTAAATAAGAATTTAGATATTAGTTGTCAAAAGCATGTATATTAGGAAAAAATTACGAAACCTTTTCAACATTTGTTTTTAATTTCTTATTATTTATATATTCAGTACTATGACTAACAGACTGACGGTCAAAGTAAATTACATACTGGATGTTCAAAACAACGGGAAATTTAATTTTTATATTTTCAGCTACAAAAATTTAAAAAAACGGACCATAAACACCGAAGATATGAGGAAAAATGTGAAAAATATAAAAATAGCCAAAAACCTACAAAAAGGCAGTCTGACCGCCATTGATGTTTTCTTGAAACAACAGGAAATTTAATTTTGATATCTATAACTGAAAATCTTTGGAAATCAGGCCATAAACACCAAAGGTATAAAGAAAAATGTGAAAAATACAAAAATAGCCTAAAACCAGCTTAAAGGCAGTCTGACCGCCATAGTTGTTTTCTTGAAACGACAAGAAATTAAATTTTGATACTATAACTGAAAAAATTTTGAAAATCGGACCATAAACACCAAAGATATGTAGAAAAATGTGAAAAATACAAAAATAGCCTAAAACCTGCTAAAAAGGGGCCCTACCGCCATTGATGTATTATAGTTAATTGTGCTCCTTAATTATGGAAATGTTGTCAAAAAATTTCAGCCTTTTATCTTCTACAGGATCCGAGAAAATCATGTTTCCCCCAAACTAAGACGGACATACGGACAGACAGACATACGGACAGACGGACATACGGACATTTCAAATATTAGAGTAGCTTCGCTACACAAAAATATGATATATTGTACAGAGGGACGTAGGTGTACACAATTAATGTAGAAATACTTTTAAAAGTCTATAAATTTTGTATTAAAAACTGAACACACTTCCAATTGATTCTTCTGTTTTTAGTAGCGAAGCTACTCTATAATTTGAAATGTCCGTCTGTCCGTATGTCCGTCTTAGTTTGGGGGAAACGTGATTTTCTTGGCTCCTATAAAAGATAAAAGGCTGAAATTTTTTGACAACATTCCCATTATTAAAGAGCACAATTAACTATAAAACATCAATGGCAGTAGGGCCGCTTTTTAGCAGGTTTTAGACTATTTTTGTATTTTTCACATTTTTCTCCATATCTTTAGTGTTTATGGTCCGATTTCCAATTTTTTTTCAGTTATAGTATCAAAATAAATTTTCCTGTCGTTTCAAGAAAACAACTATGACGGTCAGACTGCCTTTAAGCAGGTTTTAGGCTATTTTTGTATTTTTCACATTTTTCTCCATAACTTTGGTATTTACGGCCCGATTTCCAAAGTTTTTCAGTTATAGATATCAAAATTAAATTTCCTGTCGTTTCAAGAAAACATCAATGGAGGTCAGACTGCCTTTTTGCAGGTTTTTGGCTATTTTTATATTTTTCACATTTTTCCTCATATCTTTGGTGTTTATGGTCCATTTTTTAAATTTTTGTAGTTAAAAATATCAAAATTAAATTTCCCGTTATTTTGAGCATCCAGTATGTAATTTACTTTGACCGTTAGTCTGTTAGTCAAATTAAAAATAAATGTTGAAAAGGTTTCGTGATTTTTTTCCTAATATACATGCTTTTGACAACTAATATCTAAATTCTTTGTGCTTCGCTACTTATGGATGTTGTCATCCTTGTTATAGTCCTTATCCACATAACCCCTTTCCATTTCTAAGATATCGATGGATGTAAAATATACGTGGATATTAGGACAGGGGAAAATTGTCGTCAATATATGTTGTTAATATGAACATCATTTATTGGTCAGTTTGGATGTTGTTTAAGCCACCCACAACACACTTATTAAATTTAACCAACCAAAGAATTTTTTATCCAATCTTAACCAGACAAATACCATCTAGCTAAAAAAGATGCGTAGATTTCATTTCTGGCAACCAGAAAATCCGCAGAAATCGAATTAACGAGATCCAAAAAAGTTTCATTAAAAAAAACCTTACACCAAAAAGAACAAACAATAAATAAAACGACGACTTAGTTTCTTTTTCCTGTTAAATACGAATTTTTTAAACTAATTTTCAGGCATGCATTTATTTTATAATATTCTTTTCTGAGAAACATAAAAAGGATTTTTAACATGAACAAAAAGCTACTTTTAGTTCTAATGAAAGATACTCTTTTTTTCTTGTAATAAAATTACTTTTGTACATTAAAAAAACCCGCATTGTCTCTATTTTATATTTAAACATGCATGTCGTAATGATTAAAAAATCCAGCCATTTGATATACCTAGAAAGAAAAAAAAGAATATTTTCTCCCTGTGGGCAAAAGAAATTTTTAATTATAAGGGTGAAAAAAAGGTTTTTGAAAAATATAGTGAATTATTAAAAGGTGAGGTGACATAGTAATATAAAAATAATCGGGTGTAGTCCTTTTTGTAACATCGCACCTTATGGGGCGATTCTTTGTATTTAAAACAGTAGCTTATCTCCTATTTCTAGCCCTTGCGGGGGGGCTCTAACCCTGCGGAGCCAATTACCTAACCCTATGGGAAAATCACCTAACCAAATATAACCTAACCTAAAATATCCTATAAAAAGCCATTTTAAAAATATGATGAATCACCCCTTATGGGGCCATGTTATGAAAGGGACGATTCCCAAATAATTAAATATGTTTTTTTTTGTGGGACAGTCATTCATTTAGTAGCGAAGCATTGTTATGAAAATTAAATGCCTTTAATTTTTTCAGCAGCTTATTTGTAATGGCTCCAATACTGTATACTATGTCTGTATGTTTATTAGCTCTCTCCATTTCTTCTTTTTGGTATTAAATCTTGTTAGATAAACTTTTTTTCTGTACTGAGAATTTTTAATTTTTGATTACTTTGTTTCCAAGTGACATAAAACAGGCCTTTAATTACTGATTAAAACTAAAAAGGTTAAAAATGAAAATACTTTGTTTTGTCAGGTATGTCCAAGGGTGTGTTTATTGTTTACCCCCCTCCCCACATACACACACCCAAAACGCATTTGGGGATGTCATAGTCACCATGTATATTTAAGAAGAAAAAAATGTTATTTTACTCATCCCCCCCCCCCCCCCAACCAAAAAATTTACCAACAACCATTTTGGTGGAAGTATTTACCCTCCCTTCCCCAAATAAAATAGGATTTTAAAGAATTTCGTCTTTTTATCTCCCCCACCCAAATAAAAAAGCTTTGATGTCCGTGATCATGGCTCTGAATACAATATAGTTCCACCTGATAAAAACAATGTAATAGTTTGTTGGATCATATGGCCTTTAAAGTAAACAATGCATTGGGTTTGTCAAAACAATGTCTGTATCAAGACATTAATAATATTTTTAGGTGTTTCTAAACAAATTATATTCTAAGACAAAAAGAAGAAGGATTGTCTAAATTATTTTTTAAAAACGAAAAACAGTTAGCTTGCACCATAAAAATATCTGTTTTGATAAATAATCTTATCTTATATCATACAGGGTGTTTTTTTTTAATAGGACAAAAGTATTGCTTAACCCATTAGTGCCGAGCGCCACTTTTATGGGCCGATCGAGCTGAAAATCTCAGGGAAGCTTTATAATGGTAAAAACGGAAAACATATTTTTTTGTTTTGCTCTAGTGGCGTGCACAGGAAAGTTGCAAAAAAAAACGGCGAAAAATGAAAAATGTAATTTTTGAACACCCAAAGTGAGATGAACACTTTTTAGAACTTTGATACGATCCGTAATTGAAAACTACACAACCTCATGTAATCTATAGAGCTAAAAGTAATATACAAAGCATTATATCCAATTTAGTGTTTCGGCTATAGGTTTTGCCGTTTTCGGTTAAAAAAAACCGTTTCTTGAAGTTTTAAAACACACACACTACAAAAAAAGAACGGATCATGGAAAGAAAACAAAGTCATTCCTAATTAGGACAGAAGTCACTGGAAATTGATCTAAGGAAGGCTACTTATGTCCTTCATCTAACAAAATCTAACTTAAGGGAGGTGACTTATGTCCTTTGTCTGACAAATTCTTACATTAGGAAGGCTGCTTATGTCCTTCATCTTGCAAAACTTAGCTTTTCTGTCCTTCACTTAGCAAAACCTCACAAAACATAGCTTTTCTGTCCTGCACATAGCAAATTCTTGCAAAACATAGCAAATTCTAGCAATACATAGCAAATTCTTGCAAATCATAGCAAATTCTTACAAAACCTAGCAAATTCTTGCAAAACATTGCAAATTATTGGAAAACTTAGCTTTTCTGTCCTTCACATAGCAAATTCTTGCAAAACATAACAAATTCTTGCAAAACATAGCAAATTCTGGCAAAACATAGCAAATCCTTGGAAAACTTAGCTTTTCTGTCCTTCACATAGCAAATTCTTGCAAAACATAGCAAATTCTTACAAAACATAGCAAATTCTTAGAAAACTTAGCTTTTCTGTCCTTCACATAGCAAATTTTTGCAAAACATAGCAAATTCTTACAAAAAATTTTGGACTTTACTAAGGATTCGAACTATTTCCCAAATCTTACCGTTGATACCAAGGACACCAGGTCACCGTATCTCGAGAACCAGTGGTCGGATTGCGCTGAAAATTTGTTTTTGAGTTTGGGATCCTTATTGTAAGAATTTGCTATGTTTTGCAAGAATTTGCTATGTTTTGTAAGAATTTGCTACGTTTTGCAAGAATTAGCTATGTGAAGGACAGAAAAGCTAAGTTTTCCAAGAATTTGCTATGTTTTGTAAGAATTTGCTATGTTTTGCAAGAATTTGCTATGTTTTGCAAGAATTTGCTATGTTTTGCAAGAATTTGCTATGTTTTGTAAGAATATGCTATGTTGTGCACGAATTTGCTATGTTTTGCAAGAATTTGCTATGTTTTTGTAAGAATTTGCTATGTTTTGCAAGAGTTAGCTATGTGAAGGACAGAAAAGCTATGTTTTGTAAGAATTTGCTATGTTTTGCAAGAATTTGCTATGTTTTGCAAGAATTTGCTATGTTTTGTAAGAATTTGCTATGTTTTGCAAGAATTTGCTATGTTTTGTAAGAATTAGCTATGTGAAGGACAGAAAAGCTAAGTTTTCCAAGAATTTGCTATGTTTTGCAAGAATTTGCTATTTTTTGCAAGAATATGCTATGTTTTGCAAGAATTTGCTATGTTTTGCAAGAATTTGCTATGTTTTGCAAGAATTTGCTATGTTTTGCAAGAATTTGCTATGTTTTGTAAGAATTTGCTATATTTTGCAAGAATTTGCTATGTTTTGCAAGAATTTGCTATGTTTTGCAAGAATTTGCTATGTTTTGTAAGAATTTGCTATGTTTTGTAAGAATTTGCTATGTTTTTCAAGAATTTGCTAAGTTTTCTAAGAATTTGCTATGTTTTGTAAGAATTTGCTATGTTTTGCAAGAATTTGCTATTTTTTGTATGAATTTGCTATGTTTTGTAAGAATTTGCTATGTTTTGTAAGAATTTGCTATGTTTTGCAAGAATTTGCTATGTTTTGCAAGAATTTGCTATGTTTTGCAAGAATTTGCTATGTTTTGCAAGAATTTGCTATGTTTTGCAATAATTAGCTATGTGAAGGACAGAAAAGCTAAGTTTTCCAAGAATTTGCTATGTTTTGTAAGAATTTGATATGTTTTGCAAGAATTTGCTATGTTTTGTAAGAATTTGCTATGTTTTACAAGAATTTGCTATGTTTTGCAAGAATTTGCTATGTTTTGCAAGAATTTGCTATGTTTTGTAAGAATTTGCTATGCTTTGTAAGAATTTGCTATGTTTTGCAAGGATTTGCTATGTGAAGGACAGAAAAGCTAAGTTTTCTAAGAATTTGCTATGTTTTGTAAGAATTTGTTATGTTTTGCAAGAATTTGCTATGTTTTGTAAGAATTTGCTATGTTTTGCAAGAATTTGCTATGTTTTGTAAGAACTTGCTATGTTTTGCAAGAATTTGCTATGTTTTGTAAGAATTTGCTATGTTTTGCAAGAATTAGCTATGTGAAGGACAGAAAAGCTAAGTTTTCCAATATTTTGCTATGTGATGGACCAAAAACCAATTTTATGCAAGATTTTGCTATGTAAAGGATCAAAAAGCTAGGTTTTGTGAGGTGAAGGGAGGCTACTTATGTCCTCAATCTTGCAAAATCTTTGTTAAGGGAGGCATGTTATGCCCTTTATCTAACAAATTCTCACTTAAGGAAGGCTACTTATGTCCTTTCTAGGAAGGTGACTTCTGTCATAATTTAGGAATGACTTTGTTTTCTTTCCATGATCCAAAAGAACATATAAAAATTGGGTAATACATATCAGAAAACGAGCATAAAAATATTGGAGGACACATATAGAGATTACTAGGGTATACTGATTAGGGTGGCTCAAGAATAATAAATCATAAAAAAATATTTAATGGTTGAAAAGTTAAAACCGGGTAATAAAACCAAAACCGAGCAGGGTTTTAAAACTCTCGGGCATTTATGGCACAGCAAAATTTATCAGCAAAAACTGTTATCAGCTGTTGCAAGCTACTCATCCTTTCATATATAAAAGGAATATTCTTAGGAAAATTGATTACTTTAATTATTTAAAGTTTTATTTATAACCAAAAGTCTGTCTCTTCTTTTTATACATATATGTATGTATGTATTTAACCATTTATATCCTATTATATAAAGTAGTAAGCTTTTTGTAGTAAACCTTCATATGTGCTCTGAAATAGTTTTAGGCTATTTCAGTTTTATATATAAGTCTGGGTATTGTTTTTTCTGCACTTTCATATTCCTTCGATTATAGAGCCCCTAGATGCAAGAGGTGCAGCCTCTAGTAGGTTTTATAATGTTATTTTACCCCCCCCCCCCCCCGAGTCCCAACCCATCTACTTAACCCTTAACAGTCCTAACTGAGAGTTAGATTTTTTTTGTATATCTCCACCCTGGCGGGCACAGGATGCCGGCAAACCTGGCAGGGTTATCCAGGTTTTTATCTCCAACCGCCGATTTCGGCGGCTTGCAGCTGCCGAAATTTATGTTTTGAGATTTCTATTATAAAATTTACATAAAAATAAACATTGTATGAACAAGATAAAATAAGAAAATGACAGCTGTTTTAAATTTTTTTTGTATAAAAGGACCTACAAACGAAGGTTATTAAATAAAAGGGCGAAGGAAGCGAAAATTGACTTTCACTCACTTATAGTCGGAAATTCATTATCAAACAGAGAGCATGCACAAAAATTTTAAGCCTTTTAGCTCTAATAGGAAGTGAGATAATAGGGGGGGGGAGGCATTGAACGCCCCCCCCTCCCCCTGGCCGATAAAGGTGCGGCAAGAGGCCCAACTGTTAAGGGTTAAGCTTTGGAAGGGGTCCGACTGTTTAGGTTAAAATAATTTCCATTTATTTATCTCTAGGGGCTCTGTTTTCTGAAGGGTTAAGAAGGGAACGTAAAATAGCTTAAACCCATACCGGGACCAATGTAAAGTTTCCCTAAAATGGAGAACTCAATCAGTTTAGCAGTATCAAACCTTAAGATACTGACAAAATATCTTACTAAGTTTATATAATAGGATAGGCCCAACAAGTGTTATTTATTATTTTAAATTCTATCAGTCTAATAATAAAAGCGGAAAGAGTTTATAAAGACGACACAAAAACATTTATAAAAATTACTTATTTTTTTCTTTTTTTAGATTCTTTAATGAATTTAACGTTTTTATTATGTAAATGAATAAAGTTTTATTCAAACTTAAAGGATTTAATCTTTTTCTTTGAAATTTATATGTCTAAACAGTAAAAATATGAAGTTCTTTATTACGAAATCTCAAATCATTAGATTTTAATTAAGTTTATTTATAAAAATAAAGAATAAATTTGGCAAAAAATATAGCTACAAAAAGGATTACTGCTTTATAAAACTACCTTGGTTGTAGAATTGCATTGATTTTGTTTAATAACTGTAAAAAATGAGTTTTTATGTGATGCGTTGCTTATAATCAAACCTAAAAGTGCATTTTATTCAATGATAGAGTGAAAAAAACATATACCTTGTTTTATAGTTTTTTTTCTCTCTCTTTTTATTCATTTATATAATATGTATATTAAAAATAAAAAGTATTTATTTCTTTAAATATTCATACTTTGCTAAAATGCCCTGGTTACTTTTTGCAATATATTCGCTCTAAAAAGGATTCAGTATCTGACTTTTGCATTTAAAATGATAGATTTTATACCAATTATTATGTTTACTGCAGAAAAAAATTATTTTTGTGTTTATATGCAATTTTCTATAATAAAATGTAAGAAATGCCTTTTTTCACACGTAGGGCGAAAAAACTAACACTGAAAATAAAATGTATGTCTTGAACATGTCCTAAACTCATAGATAAAAACTTTCATAAGAACATTTATTTCAAAATATGTCATTTAAGGCATGAAATTAATTTTGCAAATTAACATTGCAAATGTTTGCAAATAACTTTTGAAAATGATTTCTGCGGATTTTCTAATTTACATAGGTGTTTTCTGCACATTTTCCCCTTTCCAAAAATACCTTCCTCGTTAAGATTGGCTTCAAGAAAGTATTTACTTTTTAAAAATGATATGTGACAAGTATATGATGTGACTAGCTGATTTTTGGAATACTGATTCCAAAACAACAATGCACAATATTGTAAGCGAGGCATCTCCATAATCAAGTCCTAAAAATGATAGTATGTTCTTTGTATTGCATCCTGTATTTACGCAATTTTGCAACAAATTTATGTACAATTTTGTTTAGACTCACATATCAATGGGTTGCTTATTAAGTTCTGATACTTTACAAGACCGAGTTATTGTTCTGATTTTAGAGCTATACTTTTATAGATGTTGTCATCCTTGTTTTATAGCACTCTATTAAGTTTCAACAAGAATCGGCTTTTTCCATAATATATGTTAATATTTGTTTTATCATAAATTTTATAAAAAATCTTATTTACAAAAACATCAGAAATTGCCAGGAATATATATTCTTCATAAAATTATGATTAATAATTTTAATTTGGTATGGTTTTAGGCTATTTTACTATATTCTAGAATGAGTGTTTTAATGAAGAGGTTAGGTTTTTGTTTGTTAGTTCGTTAAGATATCATTAATTACGGAAAATTCAATTCATATAATTTATTCAAGCTTACATACGACGTCCCACAATAGCTTAGACTATTTTATCTTTAATAGTTATTTCTTTCATCGTATTATAAACCGCCTTCCGCGGATATAGAATGTACAAATATAAGATTAAAACCAGTTTTTTTAGCCCCGAGTTGCCGAAGGCACGGGCTAAAAAACTGGTTTTAATCTTATGATTGTACATTTTTATATTCGTAGAAAGCTGGATATAATACGATGCTAGACATAGTTTTTTCGTATTGATGAGAACCGGTTCCTATCCACCGGATTCGAATGAATACGAGAAAATAAGTTCTGGGATAGTTTTAGGCTATTTTACTGTACGCTCTCATCTTTATATTAGGAACTAATTTATTTCAGTCTTGGGATATGTTTTTGGTTATTTAACTGACCTCCCTCCCCTAGATGCTGGGAGCGCAGCCGCTATTTATTGTTCTACTATTAAGGATGGGAGTATATTTCTATCTAATGGCGATTTCTCTTAGAAGGATGTAGGTCCCTCACAAATAGTTAAAAACCTTCCCTAGGCCAATGAGAGGTTTCCCTGCATAGGATAACTTTATCGGTCAAGCTGTTAGCAAGATCTTACGGTACAAACACACAGACAGACAAACACACAAACATCCGGTTACTTTTATATTAAATACAAAGAATATATAGCCCTGAGGTCAGATTTCATTAGTAATGATAAGAGATTTCAGATAATTCTTCACTTTTTAATTCAGTTCTTTTATTGTTGCCTAGGGAATTACTCAAACATAATTATAGCGTAGTATCTCTATCCTATCACATAAAATAGTAAATTTTTTGTCTGAAGCTAAAAATCTCAATAAATACGTAGGAGGAGAAAGTCACTCAAAAATCAGACACGTGACGTCATAAAAATAGGGGAGATGAGAGGAAAAAATGGGAAAGAAAACCCCTGAAAAAGATATGGATAATCCCTCATTTTATGACGTCACGTCACACATGGCTGATTTTTGAGTGACTTTCTCCCTGTACAATATATGCTGATCTGATTTGATTCTCTGTGTTACATGTAAACTGTTGGCTTTAGGCTATTTTCGGCCTATTAGTTTCAAAGACCTAATAAAAATCGGGACAAGATTGGTCCCCACACCACCCTGTGGCCAGAGTTTCTATGCTTTTGCTTTAATTCATCATTCCCACTTTTTTAATTAAATCTTTAAAATTGAATATTAATATAATGCCAACAAATTTTACAGGGTTAATCAATCTGTGTATAGCACAACCGCTTGTTGTCAAGGGGGCGATAAGTTCGAATCTCCCAATACTGAGCCATAATTTGATAAGTCATAATTCTAATCACAGATTATTCTTGCTTCTTAGCTTTTAGTAAAAAAACTTCTAGCTTTTTAAAAATACTAGCGGTTGCGCCCCTAGCGTATAGGAATTCTTTATCAAATGGTCTAGAAAATAGCGTAAAACCATCAAATGACTTATGTGAAGCTTACCAAAATAGAGAACCCAATCAGTTCAGCAGTTATTGAGATCTTAAGCTTCGGACAAAATCTTTTAATACTTTATATAATAGGATTTTTATGTATTTTGTGATCTTTTTTATTTTGTAAATAAATTTGGTGAAAACATTAACTAAAGTTGATTTCCGTAGTCATAATGCACATTAAATATCACAATAAAGTTATATAGCAACTAAGTTATTATAGTCTAATGTAACAGTTTTATATAAATCATTCTTAGGAATTAATTTATTTAGATTCTGAAAGTTTAATAAATTATCATTGTTGTTAACAGTTGGGGACTTGAATGTTATTTTAAAATCCTATTTTTAAATAACAATTTTAAATATTGAACAGAATAATAGGCATACAAATATATCTGAATGTATGTGTGTAGTAAACATTGTGCAATAAAAGTGTTAGTTGTCTGCTATGTACTTTACCACAGGTATGAGGTGAAGGACCAATAGGGTTGTCATATTTTCAAATAATTTTTTTTAATTTGATAGAATAATAGGCATAAAAATATATCTGAATGTATATATGTGAAGTAAAGATTATGCAATCAAAGGGTGGTTGTCGGCTATGTACTTTACCACTGGCAAGAGGTTAAGGACCAAGAGTCTAGCCTTTAATTTACTGTTCAGTCTAGGTGCAACTCATCAATACAACATTATCATGTGTAGTAAGATCTAAGATAACAGCTGGAAAAGTTTAAATAATAATTTCTACTCAAAAGGTTACCCCACAACTATTAATAAATTCATTTATTCTTTATTGTTTTTTATTGATTAATTTGATGGCTAAACATTATCGAAATATCTACATGTCCAATATATTTACATTTTCTAACAATGTCTTAAAATATTGTTATATACTTTGCAAAATTCTAATTAAAATATGCTAAAACTTTATTAAATTTTTCTAACCTCTGGTATGTTATATAAATTCTTCAAAATGTCAAGCAGTTAAAATCAATTTACATGAATACATTTTTGGAAATTTCTTTTAGCATTTTAGAAAGTCACATTTAACAGGTAAGTGATGAAAATTTTCATGTAGGTCAATCATAGTAATAGAAAACTATAGATTGAAATTACTATTAAAGTTAGATATTGAGTTATAATATGGCTTTGTTATTAAAATAATTGTTGCTAAAATATTTTAATCAGAAAAATATTATTATGAACCCTTTCATCTATTTAATTTATAGAATGTCTTATTCTGTACAAATTCTTGCTAGCCATAACATTAAAGTAAAAGAGTAGAGGGGGCACAAGTATTAATTAACTTTAACCCTAGAATGAGGGACCTGTGATAACTTTCAATTTGATCTTTAGATATCACAGCCAACTCCCTACATTAGATCAGAAAGTAATTTACCAGCAGACAATAAAAGACCTCAACAATTGGGTCAGGTAGTAGTCTAGGTTAAACATCTATACTTATATATTTATTGCACTAACTGTCATCCTTTCAGAGAGATTTCACAACACAATGTTTGGTGGAAAGTATGAGGGTGTCTCACAGGGGGGCAGGGCTGGGGGGACAGAAAAGTATGACCAGATTGAAAGGAAGACAATTAATCTTCAGGTAGAAAATGAATAGATAGATACATTGTACAAAATTGTTTACTTCAAAAATAAGAATGATGTATTGCATGTTTTTAAAACGTATATGCATGCAATACAAATAAATAATATCAAAATCATATGTGAATTTTAGATAGGTGTTTGTTATTAGTTGAGTTTTATAAGTATTATACATTTTATGATGTCAAGAAATAAAAATGTATTAATCATTACTTTAGGCAAGACAGATTTTAAAATATTTGGTACAAGGTTGAAATTAGGATGTTTTTGTTAGCTTTTCAAAATTCTATTTAATCAATTTATTTAGTATATTTTGATGATCTTTGGAATAGCTTCAATGTTGATTGCTCTAGCAAATTTCAGTATTTGTGTTTGGATTAGGTAAGTGAATTGCTTTTTATCCTTATAAAAAAGTAACAGAATCTTTGTTTGTCTGTACCAAAGGTATCCCTAACCGCTGGACTGATATCTTTCTCCTTTACAATAGATCTCATCTCAGATCCTAAGAAGGTTTATAACAAGTTTGGGTGAGGGTACTTTTACTCTTCCAAAAAAATGCCTATAGAAAAGAAATACAAAAAAATATTTGAAAGTAAGGCTAGAGGTTTTCATTGGATTTTAGGGACATAGCTGCTAGTAATATATAAAACCATTGATTCAATAATCCATAAATTTTATGAACTTCCATTATTTTTTAAAATTAAGGTTTGATCTGGACTTCTGGGAATGGATCTTAGAAATAGAATGGTACAGATATTGGAACTGTACATATGTTGTTATGATTGCAATGTTTTTAACAGCATTTAATTCAGGTATATAACATTGTTGTCTTTATTTTGTTTACTGATCTATTTTAAAACATATGAAAGCTGAAACTCCCACAAATTTAAACTCTCATATTGAACTGTTTCTTGATCTTTCTACTCATTTAACTAATTATAGTAATCATTTTAGACAAGTTTATGCAAGTCCTGGGAATGATTTTTAACTATCTATCTACCTCCCTTTTCCTTGGAATATGGGGCCATTATAACCTATAGGGTGCAGCCACTAGCATATTATTTTGAACAAAATGATCAATAAATACTTCAAGTGATTACTTATTCTAAGTGCACACTCACTCACTCTCACCTCACGGGTATTTTCTACCAGAATTTTGATTCAGGTCTAATGGTTTATGGAATTTTCTCTGAAAACAGATTCATCATTCTTCTGACCTTAATACTCAGGTATAGATGGATGGTCTGAAAATCCTGTTCTTATTTATTTCAATATTTGGCAAATTTGTATTTGTAAGTAAATAAGAAAGTCTTAAAAATTTAGCAAACTCTAAAATTTTAGATATTTAAATAATTATTAATAAAATACCTTTTATACTCTTTTATTGGAGGCTTCTTGTAAATTAACAAAACAAATAAGGTATTGATTAATCCTAAATATAAAAATATAAATATATGATACTATTGACCTTAATCCAAAGGTGGAAATTCAATCATCATTTGCAATAGATCAGGCATTTAAGGATAGGACAATGAATCTAAAATTTAGATGTTCTAGTAGTCTTTGACTTTCAGGGCAGAATTTGAATTTTATCATTTTTTGGTCATTTTTGCTCTTATCAGCTAATCTTAAATATTTCATTTTTTGATTGAAAACAACCTTCTAATTATTATTAACTAGAATTATCTTTTTTTTTTCTCCCAATAAATCTGGATTTCAAGATGATCAAGCATGACTAACATTTGTTTCCATTATCATATCTCTTTATCCTTGCAATTGATAGATTATTTTAGGGATTTAAAAAGAAAGAAGAAATGAAAGATAGAATAGTTATTTATCATATTTTCGTAATATTGTGAATGCTAGAAAGGATATTAAAATTATTTCAACAATTTTGGTCATGTGATCAAAATTTGAATTTTCCTTCTACTATTGCCCCCTCTGGGGGCGAAGTAGGTGGAAATTTAAATTTTTGTCACTTGACCTTAATATTGGTGAAATAATTTTGAATGACCTTTCTTGTATAAGCAATATTAATAAAATACGATACTTGGTTTTGTCTCATTCTCAATCTTTTTCTTAAATTCAAAAAAGTCTATCAAAAAATTTACATCATCTAAGGGTGAACAATAAATATCTCTGTCTATTTTTCTCTATATTTCTTCCCCCTCCCCCCTCCCTCACTTTTCTGTCTATTTCCTTCTCTCTCTCCTCCTCTTTTGTACGTTCATTTATACAATAGAGATAACCTAGAGACAGCACAAGGGAATTTTGTTTACATTATGTATCAGCTATAAATTGTTGAATATGTTAGGTTAAAGCTTTCCTTGGGTGAAATATTTGAAGAAAATATTTCTTCCATCATATAATGTGAAGCGTATGACACAACATATAATAAGTTAGTTATAAATGATTTAATTTCTTATAATAAAGTTATCTTTCTAAAAATTATATCATTGCAAAATTTAGTTGCAAATAATGTTGCCTATAGGGCTGTATTTCATATACAACAAAAAGTGAACAAAGGTTTCTTTTTAAGAAAAAAATGGGGTCAGATTGACCATCTATGTCTAATGTTTATACCCACATCAAATATTAAATTATAACAATGTACAGTAGAGTGGATCAATTTTGGACATTGAATTTGTAATCAACATCTACAGTTTAAACGTCATATAAGAAACCTAAATATAAAAAATTGATTTTGTCCTTGAGGGGAAATGGGGGGGAAGGTGTTTCCATGCATTAAAAATTTTAGAAGTTTATTCTGGAGGTGCAACTTTTTTCTTTCAAAGTATTGCTTTATGCATCTTTTTGAATTTGTCTTGTTGATTAATATAAGAATATCAAATTGGTTTTAAAAATATTCATCCAAGCATGAAAAATCTTAAATTAAATGTAAAATCTCTTGGTTTTTAAATTTATTTATGGATTTTTCTTGCTAGGATCAATAGTTTTAAAAACAGATTTTTTATTCTTATTCTACTCTTCAAGACAAAATTGGGAAGGTGCATAAAGCTATACTTTGAAAGAAAAATAATTGCCCCCCCCCAAAAAAAAAAAAAAAAAATTCTCCCCACAAGTGTCTTTCTCAAAGTTTACATGCATCAGCGAGCCTCCCCATTATTCAAAATATTTTCTTTTCATTTTTTGGTCTCTTATATGATGTTCAGACAGAAAGTGTATGTAGCACATTTAAAATTAGAAAATCATTGAAAATCAAGCCACTCTAATGTACAGCATTTATTTCTTCAATTCCACAGTACAAAATTATTCCTGTATTTAAATTTAACATATCATATAGGAAAAAATATTCTTGTATTTAAAATTAAAAATCATGTTGGAATTTATTTTACAATTTTTAAGTTTTTTAATAATGTACAGCAAATTATTTCCTTTTTATCTCATGTTTTGAAATTTATAAGATAGTTAGAATAAATTACAGAAATAATGAAAGATTTAAAGAAGAGAGCGTCAGGGGGGGGGTCGAGGGGGGTTTCCCCCCTCAGGAGAGGGGGGGTTGAGGGGGGTCTCCCCCCTCAGAAAAAGCTTGGGCTTAAATCTTCAACAAATAAAGAAAACAAAATTATTTTAAAAATTTCTTTTTTATGTTAAATATTATTATTTTTGTGACACTTGATTTTGAATGACAAAAAATGTTGAAATAAATATTACCCACTGTATGAAATGTTAAATTAGAAATCAATAATGATGTTGGAAAATTTATTCTCATTTTATACTCTGAAAAAAGGAATTGACAAAAAATAATAATTTTTATTCCAAACTTTTAAAACAGCATGCCTATTTCTTATTGGTTGACACTCGAATTAAAATAAAATAATGAATATTATTTCAAGACCAGAAATAAATTTGAAATAGATAATTTTCTTTCCCCTATATTTTGTATTCCAAAATGCCAAGAATTAATTTTGAAATAAAATAATTTTCTTTCCAATATTTTTATTCCTTTTTCTTATTGGACGTCATTTTGTGTCCAATGAGAGACTAGTGTTTAAATATTTTAAAGCTTATTACAGCATTTATTTTGAATATGATAATATCAACATTCTCACATTAAATGTGATAAAGAAATATTACATAATTCTGTATAAGTTATATAAACAAAATCATTTGATGTTCTATGGGCATATTTAAAAGATATTTCTGAAAATTGTCAGTTTGATAGATTCATTAAGAAAAAGATCTTTGGTTTTGTGCAAAGATCATATTTAGTCAGAATTGATTTGGAGCAACCAATTTTATAGTCACTAAAGTAAAATCCCTAACTGTAACCAATTCTTTTAGATGTTTACTGTGGTGTTTGACACTAGCTGGAGCAGTTATCATTTGTGTTTACGGAGTGGAGGAGAGTGATATTCTTACCCATGAGCTTGATGTCCTGTTCAAGGGTCTTATCAGCAGGGAAAATAATTCATTATTATTCTCCTATTATATAAAATTTTAAGTTTTTTGTTAAAGCAATGAGTTCTCTGGATGCTTCACATAGGTCTGTGAATGCTTTTTGGCTATTTTATTTTTAGATCTACTAGGTCGTTGTATGGCTTTAGACTTTTTTACTACCCTTCCCTTCCCCTTTGATTATAAAGATAAAAAAAATGTTAGTGGCTCAGCAAATAGTATATTTAACAGTAGTAAGTCGTATGTACCTGATGAAAGGCCGCTAAGATCTTGAAAACAGAAATTTTGCATGTAAAAGATGAAATTGTAAAAAATTATTAAAATTGCTTTTTTCTAGTAACAAAACATATTTGTTGCATAATAGAGATTAAGAACTTAATGTAGGAAGAGCGAATACTTTTTGTGATTTACTGGTAGCTATGGCTTTTACTAATGTTACAGTCAGAAATAAGACTAAAAAGCTCATTGAAATTTGCAGATTACCTTCAATTTAGCAAAAATTAAAAGATTATAATCATGAATTAATTTTGACTATCAGATGGGATGAGGATGAACGAGCCGCTAGGGTCATGCGAATGATCCAGGAATACATTGGATGTTGTGGTGCTAGTGGAAACAGGTATGATTCCTTCAACAATTAGACATAACAATAGATAGATATATAGTTGTCAGGGTTATGCGCATGATCCAGGAATATATTGGGTGTTGTGGAGCAAGTGGGAACAGGTGTGATTCCTTCAATAATTAGACGTAACAATAGAAAGATAGATAGTTGTCAGGGTTATGCGCATGATCTAGGAATATATTGAGTGTTGTGGTGCAAGTGGGAGCAGGTATGATTCCTTCAACAATTAGGCATAATAATAGATATAAATAACCTTAAGCAAGGGTCATACAAATGATTCAGAAATATATTGGGTGTTGTGAAGCAAGTGGTAACAGGTATGATTCTTTCAACAATTAGGCATAACAATAGATATATATATATATAGAAGCCAGGGTCACACAATGATCCAGGAATATATTGGATGTTGTGGAGCAAGTGGGAACAGGTATGATTCCTTATACAATTAGGCATAACAATAGATATGAATATAGTAGCTAGGGTCTTACAACTGATCCAGGAATATATTGGATGTTGTGGAGCAAGTGGGAACAGGTATGATTCCTTATACAATTAGTCATAATAATAGAAATATATATAATCTTAAGCCAGGGTCATGCGAATGATCCAAGAATATATTGGATGTTGTGGAGCAAGTGGGAACAGGTATGATTCCGTAGACAATTAGACATATTAATAGATATATATGTATGTATAGTAGCCAGGGTCATGCAATGATCCAAGAATATATTGGGTGTTGTGGAGCAAGTGGAAACAGGTATGATTCCTTCTACAATTAGACATAACAATAGTTTCATAACTTAAGCCAGGGTCTTGTGAATGATCCAAGAATATATTGGATGTTGTGGTGCAAGTGGTAACAGGTATGATTCCTTCAACAATTAGGCATAACAATAGATAAGTAAATATAACCTTAAGTCAGGGTGATTATTTCAAATTTTGCACATTGTTTTCAAATTTTGTTCATATGACTATTAATGTTATAGGAATTTGTTTACTTTTTGATGAATCATTTTATCCCCATATAAAATGCATATAAATTTTAATACTAAAGTAAATAAAAACTTAATACCTTAGACATTTTGAAAGAAATTGAAAATAGGGTGGGAAGGGGGGGGGGTTAGGTTATATTACTTACAAGTGCCCTCCACGATAAAGGCATAAAAAAACCTCCTTCTTATTTTAATTGTTTTTTTAATAGATTGGTTTTAATGTAATTTATTAAGCGTGTATAAAAGACAGATTAATATTTTTTTCTTTCTGAATTTTTAGCACCTACCACTCTATGATTCATTTTGTCTGTCTGTCTATCTGTTACGCTTTTTTAAGCTGCCTATTTTTTCTAGGGATAACGTCAGGCGTTTCGTGTTATGAATGCTGTCATCCTTTTTTTATTAATTCAAAAATATTATTTACAATTCTCTATATTTTTAACACAATAATGAATTATATTTTTATGATGCTTTATCATGAATCATTTAATTTTAGTATTAATAAATGGATAAAAAGTTACTGTAAAAATCATAATTTGTTATTCATTTTTTATGTGAATTTTAAAATTTAAAGCTGTAATTAACAATTTTTAGGTTTAATTATAAATTTTAAAGAGTCTACAATATAATATTTTAAAAATTTATTAGAAAATTACTGTAAAAAAGTTTAAAATCAAATAATTATTTTAATTTTAGAGATGATTACTACCATATGGGCAAAGTGATTCCACCAGAATGTAGACATCCAGTTACAGGTATAGATACTGCTACTATATCAGACTTCTAGATATATTAGATATATATAGATAGATAGATAGATAGATAGATAGATACCACATTGATAAAGTGAATCCACCAGAATGTAGAAATCCAGTGACAGGTATAATACTGCTACTGTGTCTGGTGTTAATTTAGATAGATAGATAAATAGATACCATATTGTAAAAGTGTTTACATTAGAATGTAGAAACCCAGTTACAAGTATAGATAGATAGATAGTTAATTAGATAAATAGATAGATTTATGTTTTTCCCAATACCGATAGACGGACAGACATTTCGAATCAGTGCAGCTTCGCTATTGATAGCATTACAATACCTTTTTTCAAAAATTATAATCTAAATAATGAATATTACAAAAAAATACATTTTTTCAGGCAATAATTATGGATGGGGCTGTCATCAAACACTGGCATATTGGCTAGAACCATGGACAGCCTGCCTGGCTGGTATTAGCCTATTTTTCACGTAAGTATCAGGGAGGGAGGGAGGGAGGGAGGGGACACTAGCCTGTAAATTACACTGGTACCCACACTAGCAAAAGGGTAATTTTGTTACATATCTTTATTTCTATTAAATGAAGTTTTAAATGGAAATTCACTCAGATATAACATGATTTAAATTGCTGAAAATCTAATTCTGTAGCTTTATCACATTGAGGAAGAGGACATTGGACTGTTTATCAGATATCTAAAGGGATAAGACAATTGCTGATAAATTGATCCCCAATGATGATACACAAAATGACACCTTATGTAGATTACACTTAATGGTTGAAACGCTTGGGCACTTAACTAAATGAACCAAACAATCAAAATTAAATAAAAGTCCCCAAGGTTGGTAATCAAACGAATAAGAAAATGTTATTATAAGACTTTGGGGACTAGTGTAATAAGCAGCCTAATGTCCCCTCCCTCCATGGTAAATAATGCTGGTGCCAAAAATTCGTTAGCTTAAACACTTTTATTAAATCTTGATAAGATTCTAAAAATTAATTAAAATGTTTCTACTAATAATTTTAATCTACATTACGGATAGTTTTGTTTATCTTAATTGGGGTTGTTCCTTGACCTCTTTTTCCATTGTCCTATCCCTTAAGATCCCTGCTTAAGCAGATGTAAATTTAGTTAAAATTACATTTTTACTGCTTTCAATTGTAAAGCAACGTAATGTGTAAAACTTCGCTGGGGCTATGACTTCCGCAAAAGTTAAGTAAGCGCTAATTTATAGCGAATCTAAAGGGATACAGGGATCTAAAGGGATAAGACAATGGCTGTTATATTGATGTACATCACCATTGATGATACACCAAATTATTCCTTCTGTGGATTAAAATAATTGGTTGAAACGTTTGAACACTCAACTTAATGCAGCAACCAATGAATACTCACTAAAGTCTCCAAAGTTGTTAAGCCATCGAATGAGAAAACGTTATCATAAAACTTTGAGGTCTATATTGTAATAAACAGCCCATTGTCTACTCCCCTCTCTGTTTGCAACGGATAAGATAATGGAAGATAATTTAGTGTACATCCCCGAATAAATCTAGCTTAATGAACCTACCAATTAAAGATTCAATATGTTTATTAAAAGTCTTTCAGAATGTCACTTCGGGTAAATTTATCTATATTTTTTTTAAATCAGAAGTAAAATTTGAGAATCATCCCACTCCTTCTTTGAGTGCCCCTAGAGGCCTCTAGGAGCGTAGATGTTATTTGATGATGTTAAAATTAAGGGGAAGTATGACAAATTTGAAGAACTATTCACTTTTGACAATGTAAAGAAAATTTTTTTTTGCAGAAATGGTGTTTCACCAGCCTAGTTTTCACGATTGTGTAAAATAATTGTAAAATTAGACATATAAATAGATAGAAAGATAGATACAGAGGCGTGCTAAAGGGGGGTGTACCCCCCCCCCCAAACAAATGAAAGGTTGGGATAGACCCTTAAACAACCCCCTTGGTCAATCGAATACACCAATAAAACGTCTGATAGAGCTTTTTTCCGGGATCTGACTTTCTTTTGGAGGTAGTTGTTACACTCCCCAAAAAACAGTTAAAAACCTTTCCTAGACCAATTAGAAGTATTACTGTAAAGGAGAACCATATCGGTCAAGCGATAAGCGCAATCGGTTGGTACAAGCAGACAAAGAGACATATTTTAAAAAAAGGATATTTAACATTTATGTTCGGTTAAGCGCAAAGAGTGAGAGTGGACAATGTACTATGTATTACACTAGTCCCCAAAGTTTTATAATAAATTTTTCTTATTCGTTGGCTAAACAACTTTGAGGACTTCTTGATAGGCTGATTCATTAGGTTTAGAGTTCAAACGTTTTGAAAGAGTAATTTTGTGTATAATCATTGGGGATGTTCATCAATTTATCGGTCATTGTCTTATCCCTTTAGAATTCTGAGTTAAGCATCAATACCGACAAAACAAATTGATATAAAAACGTCGAGAAGCTTTGCTGCAAAAAAATATACAATTTTAAGCCAATATATGTTTTCTTTAAATATTTGCATAAAATATTAATTTTATGGCTTATCTCTTGAACAAAAGATAATATAATATTTTTTTGTGCTAATTATTTGTTTGTGCTAAATTCTTTATCGTAGCAGTTTTAGGAGCGAAGATTTCTATATTTTAAATCTAGTCTGTACGTTAGAACCAGGGAGGAAGGGGATATTGGGCTGATTATTACACTAGTCCCGAAAGTTATATAATAACTTTTTTCTTATTCGTTGCTTTAACACCTTTGGGGACTTTTATTAAATTTTTATTGGTTGGTTCACAAGTTGAGTGTCAAATCGTGTCAACCTCCAATTGTAATTCTCAGAAGGGGTTATTTTTTTTATAATTGGAGATATACATCTATTTATAGGCCATTGTCTTATCTCTTTAGACCCCTGCGTCACAACAGTCTACTGTAATGCCAGAGTTATTCAGGGTGGGAGGGGCAGGGACTTTGGACTGTAAACTATGTTGGTACCCGAAGTTTTATAAACACATTCTCTCAATGTTTTCCCCATTGTCTTACCCCCTAATTCTTAGTTAAATTTTATGTAACTAGCCGCTGCGCCCCTAAAACCTAGGAGTTTGGTAAATTGTATAAAACCATCCTAGACCCAAAATTCAATAACAAAATAGACTAAAACCATTTGAAACCTATGTGAAGATTCTTTAAAATTTTGTAACAAACTCATGTGCAATTTTGTTTTAATTTACAAATGCTTATTAAGTTCTGATATTCTACAAGAGTTGATAATCGTTTGTCCTACCATTTTAGAGCTTTGCATTTTTTGATGTTTACATCCTTGTTTTTTTTATTAATTGATATTTTATATTTTTAGTGCAACGGATCCGTTTGTAGTTATGTCCAATATCAAACTCAGGTATTTATATTTAGAAGCGTAGCTACTTTATAATTAAGGCCTTATGTATGTATGTCCGTTCATTTCGTTCATTTGTCTTCATTTCATCTATATACTAAATCAGCTATAAACAATTGAATTTCTCGTAAAGAGGATACATAAAGAGAATGGATAAAGAATACGTGGATATTATGACAGGGGAAAAATTGTCGTCAATTAGGGTTGCAAACATGGATATCACGTGTTGGTCAGTTTGTTCATCCAGTAGGAAGGGAGGGGATGAAGTAAATTGTGGGTGGGGGGGAGAGTCGTAATTCTAGCCAGCTACGGGTGTCATTTAATTAGAGATGATCTTGTGTAAGATCTAAGTAATAATAAATAATAAGAATTGCTTTAGGATTAAATAACAACAAAAATCTTTGTCTGCTAGAAATTTATATCAATGACTCGGATTGATCATCTAGGATAATAACTCTATTGGACAAAATTATTTTATTTTTATTTTTAGGCGGCTTATGCTGAAGCTTCAAGACAGTTAAATCCCGGGAAGGGAGAGAACATTGGACTGTAAATTACACTGTTACTCAAAATTAACGTTATTCCTTTGCTTGAAAACTTGGGTACTTTTACTGAATTTTGATTGGTTAGTTCTAAACTGATAGTGTCCAAACTTTTTAACCAATAATTTCAATCTACAGAAAGAGTTTTCTTGTTTATCCTCATTCTAATCAAATGAAACAATATGTATTGTACCTGATCATAGAAAGTTTTTATTTTTACAATATTCCATAGTTTGACAGTTTCAATAAGAAATATACAGTTTCCCATAAAGTGCCTAGTCGAGTACAGACCACCCCCCCCCCCTACTCTCCCCATAAAATTTTAAAAGAAAAAATTAGTTTTTGTTATTTTATTAATTAATTCAGGTTAGGTTAGGTTAGGTTGTATTGGGTACAGGATATCCACACAGGGTTAAGGCACCGCAGGTATTGTTTGGGCCCCTCATAGGTTAAAATCAACCCGCCCTCCCCCGCCCCCCACTTATCTTTCAATTAGGGTATCAATGCTAAACAGTCACTTAGTATGAAATCACAAATATTTTATCTTTACTCCAGTAATTTAAAACAGGGCTCGGCAGCCACGCGTCAGCCGCTTGTAAGCCTCAGGGAAATCAACCTTTTACAAAAACTGCGTCAAGTGCCTCAAAAAATTGACTTCATACGATAAAAATTACTAATGAAAGGCCAGTATTAATTTTACCATATTGGTCAATTACAGTGTTTACTGGCCTCTAATTGGTCAAATTTATTGTATGACGTCATTTTTTGGTGGCACTTTAAGCTGTTTTCCTTTTACAAATGTATAGATATATGTATATAGATGTATAAACCTGACCCAAATACGACAGTCTCTTTTTTTTAACAATAGTTTTAAAGCATCCAGTCGAGATTAGATTTGAGGCTTAGTCGCGGGTGTCGAGCCTTAATTTAAAAAAACAGCTATCATTTAACGTTGTATAGTTTTCTTTAAACTATTCTTATTTATTTACTATGTAAACAAATCTTTATCTTATGCTATTAGTATTATAAAATATTTTATAAAAAGTGTTAAAATGTATTCTTATTATCTTTTTAGATAAATGTTATAATTTACGTATATTTTATTATTTATTAAAAGCGAAGCTTTTCAATAATTAGTGTTTTTACGTCTTCCGTAATGGATTCTTTTAAATTAGGCGCATGTAAAAATCTTCCTATCGATTTCAGACTTGGCACGCTGATTCTTAATTGGATTTGCTTTATTTATCTAATTTTATAACATGGTATAAGCAAAGCATCACTATAACAATATGTTAGTATGTCCTTATATAGCATCCTAAATTCAAGAAATATTGCAACATATTTTCATGTTTTTGGCATTATAAATGATATTAGATTTTTTCAAGAGCTCTCAACTCCATGTCAAATTCCATTGTACTATCCCTGCAGGATTGAAACTTGTTATTCAGAAGGACATTGGGTTGTTTATTACACGAGTCCCCAAAGTTTTATTATAACGTTTTCTTATTCGTTGGCTCCAAAACTTTTATTGGAATTTGATTGGTTGGTGACAATCCATTTAAGCAATAATTTCAATCTGCAAAATTTTCGGCCATTGTATTATCCCTGTAAATCCCTGACTACTGCTGCATATGCTTAACAAAATGGTTTTATTTAACCTTAGTAGTAATATTCATGGATCTAAAGGGATAAGACATTGACCGATAAATTGTTGTTATTCCCCAATAATTTTTTACCCCTTCTGAAGATAACAATTAATGGTTGAAACGCTTGGACACTCAACTCAACTCAACAACAAAACAAAATACAATAAAAGACACGAAAGTTGTTAAGCCAACGAAACATTGTAATAAAAGTTTGGGGACTAGTGTAACAGCCCAATGTCCCTTTCTCCCTGGGTGCATGAATGGTTTTATTTAGCCTTACACAAAGTAATATTGGGTGGCTGGGGGCGTGCCAATCATTTATTTTGGGGGGTTCAAAATTAACGCAAATTAAAAAAAGGATTATTCACAAACTTTCTGTATAGAAACGTTCTAATTCCTAGGGGTATACAGAAACTCGCCCTTTACAAGTTACTTGAATTTTTTATCTGATAAGATCGAAGCACTAAAAATTGTTATGTGGAACGTCATAAAAATACGTCTAAAATCCATCTCTCTTTTAGGGGGGTTTCCTTCTCCACTTTTCCTTTTGCCGTATTTTTTACGTCACACATGGCACTTTCCAGCGCTTCTCTGAAAATATTGATTTTAAGGAATACTATTATTTTACCTGGACAGGGTTTAGGCTATTTCATAGGATTTTTTGTGTGATGGTGGGGGGGTACTTCCCCTAGTTTGAAATAAAAAGAACTACTGCAGGTTAAATTAAACATTTAAAATAAAAAATTTGCACACTTTGGCATCTGCAATTACAATCTGCCATTTTCCAGGGAGTTAATGGGATAAGACAATGGCCGATAATTTGATGTTCATCCCTAATGATGATGCACAAAATTACCCCTTCTATAATTTACAATTAGTGGTTGAAACGTTTGGATATCCAATATAATAAACCAACCAATCAAAACTAAACATAAAAATTTTGTACACTTTGGCATCTGCAATTACAATCTGCCATTTTCCAGGGAGTCAAAGGGATAAGACAATGGCTGATAGTTTTATGTACATCACCGATGATGGTGCACAAATTGTACCATGTAGATTACAATTAGTGGTTGAAACGTTTAGACACTCAACTTTAATGAACCAACCAATCAAAATTAAAATAGAAATTGTGCACACTATGAAATCTGCAAATTTAAATGGATTTGAAGGGATAAGACAATGGCCGATAACTAATGAACATCACCAATGATTTGCCCCTTCTTTAGATTACAATTAGTGGTTGAAACGTTTGGATATCAAATATATTGAACCAACCAATCAAAATTTAAAATAGAATTTTTGCACACTTTGGCATCTGCCATTTCTCAGGGATCTAAATGGATAAGACAATTGCCGATAAATTGATGTACATTGTACATCCCCAATAATGATGCACAAAATTACTTCTTTTATAGATTACAATTAGTAGTTGAAACGTTTAGATATTCAATGTAATGAACCAAACAATAAAAATTTAAAATAAAAATTTTGCACAGCTTGGCATCTGCAATTACAATCTGCCAATTCTCAGGGATTCAAAGGGATAAGACAATGGCCGATAGTTTTATGTACATCCCCGATGATGGTGCACAAATTGTACCTTATGTAGATTACAATTAGTGGTTGGAAAGTTTAGACACTCAACTTAAAGAAAAAAACAATTAAATTCAATAAACTTGTTAAGCTTACAAAAATGATAACGTTATTCGAAAACTTTGGGGACACGTGTAATAACAGTTTTATGTTCTCTACAATTAGTGGTGGTTAAACCATCCCATCAAAATTTGAAATAGAATTTTTGCACACTTTGGCATCTGCAATTACAATCTGCCATTTTCCAGGGATCCAAAGGGATAAGACAATGGCCGAAAATTTGATGTACATCCTTAATGATGATACACAAAATTACCCCTTCTGTAACTTAAAATTTTGGATAAAACGTTTAGATATTCAATTTAAAAAACCAACCAATCAAATTCAATAAACTTGTTAAACCAATGGAAATGAAAACGTTATTCTAAAACTTTTGGGACTAGTGTAATAAACAGCATAATGTTCTCTAATGTTCTCGTTGTTGAAACGTTTGGATATCTAATCTAATGAACCAAACAATCAAAATTTTAAATAAAAATTTTGCACATTTGCAACTACAATCTGCCATTTTCATACAGGGAAGGAGGGGTCATTGGAGGGTTTATTACAAGTTTTATAATTACGTTTTCCCAATCGTTGGCTTGACAACTTTGGAGACTTTTATAAAACCAGCCCTTAAATACAAATATAAATTAGGCAATGTACGTTTGTGGTATATGTATATGTATGCAAAAAGCAAAAAATGGAAAGAAATTTGTGAAAGGAAAATATGGGTGACAAATTTTAGTGTGCTATTTCAACCGCACAAATTAACAGGATATTATCTGTTCTTGTGTCCGCTAAGATCTCAATAACGGCTGGACCAAGCACAATTTTCAAGAAAGATTAAGATAATTACTGGGAATGTTTTAAGCTTCCATTTGGCTGCATGCTAAGTTTTTTAGAAGCGAAGCTTTTCTATAGTTAGGGTATGAACGTTCGTCCGTCCGTACGTAACGGATAGCTATTATTAGTAATTTAGGCATATTTTAGAATTGTCCAATTGATTACGAATCAATTCGAAAGCATAGCATCTATTTATATACTAGTTACCGAAAAGTCCGTAACATGCTAATTTTAACTTTTTTTACAACATTTTTTGTATGAGGTTATTATCTAGTTTTTAAGTTATGTCACCCTAAAAATTTTCACATTCGTTTTTCCCATTTTCCAATATTTTTATGAAATAAGCTTTTTAATGCAGAATTGATATTCAACCAAAATTTTTGCATATATTGACGGTTATCATTAAAAACCACGAAAAACATTTTATTCTAAAATAGTTCTAGTATTTTAAGGCAGTAAGATCTCATCAATGGCTGGACCGACAATATATTTTTTCTAGTACGGCTTGAAAACTGATTAATATCCGCTGAGTTAGAACCGGTTCTCAGCTATACTGAAAATAAATCATATATAGCATCGTATTACAGACAATTTTCAACGAATATTGAAATAAACAACAACAAAAATAATACCAACTTTTCATTTTAATTTCTGCGGAAAGTTGTCTATAATAAGACAAATAACAAATATCAGCTTTTATCTTGGTTTTTAACTATGCATTTTTGAAAATTTTGCTATTATTTAAAATAAGAAATATATATTATAGAAACAGAGAATATACATTATATCGGTTTGGTTAAACTAGAGCCCTATTATTGTTTTATACTTAGAATACTAAATAGTAGAACAGAAATAAGTATAATTTCATTGGTTAAACAAGAGCTTTATTATTGTTTTAAATATAGAATACTAAATAATAGAAAAAATAGGTAGCATTTTATTGGTTAAACCAGAGCCCTTTAAATGTTATATACTTCGAATACTAAATAGTAGAACAAACATAGGTAGAATTTCATTAGTTAAATTAGAGCCCTATTATTGTTTATACATAGAAAACTTAGAATACTGTAATTTTTTTAAAATAGGTTGAAAAACATACTAACTTTAAAATACATACAATATAGAATACTCTATGGTAGAACAAAAAAAAGGTAAATTTTCATTAGTTTAACTAGAGCCCTATTAATATTTATACATAGAAAACTTAATGGAATAAAATTATAGTAGAGCTTCATTGGTTAAACCAGAGCCATATTATTGTTATATAAATAGAATACTAGATGGTAGAACAAAGCTATGGTAGAATTTCATTGGTTAAACTAGAGCCCTATTATTGTTTGATACATAGAATACTAAATAATAGAACAAAACTATGGTAGAATTTCATTGGTTAAACTAGAGCCCTATTATTGTTTGATACATAGAATACTAAGAAGTAGAACAAAACTATGGTATAGTTTCATTGGTTAAACTAGAGCCCTATTATTGTTTTATACATAGGATACTAAATGGTAAAATTAAATTATTGTAGAGCTTCATTGGTTTAACTAGAGCTTTTTATTTTATATATATATATATTAGTAAATGGTAGAACAAAAATAGGTAGAATTTTATTGGTTAATCTAGAGCCCTATTATTGTTTATACATAGAAAACTAAATGGTAGAATAAAACTATGGTAGAGTTTCATTGGTTAGATTAGAATCCTATTATTTATACATAGAACAAGGATGACAACATCCATAAAAGCGAAGCTCTGAAACGGTAGGACAAACGGACATTAACACTTGTATAATGTCAGAACTAAATAATCAGAATGCGAATGTATAAGAGTCAAAGCAAAATTGTAAGTAAATTTGTTAAAAACCTGCTTGATACAGGATAATGATTATGGACATACTTACATTTTTAGGACTTGATTATAGAGTTGCTTCGCTTATAATATTGTACTTTGTTGTCCCAGGAATCAGTAAACCAAAAATCAGACCAATCGGATATTTAGTTCACATACAAATTTGTTGTTAAAAATGTAAAAAAAATCAACATGTTTAAAATGGACGTACATACATTCTGGTAATGATTAAAGAGTTGCTACGCTTTCTAACTCGTACCTAACTATTACAGGAATCACCATGCAAAATTTGAAATCGATAAGACAATTCTAACATGCCTAAATTAACAAAAAAAGCTATTTAAAAAAGTAAAAAAATCAACATGTTTAAAATGGACGTACTTGCTGTACTTTGTTGTCCCAGGAATCAGTATACCAAAAATCAGACCAATCGGATAATTAGTTCACATACAAATTTGTTGTTAAAAATGTAAAAAAAATCAACATGTTTAAAATGGACGTACATACATTTTGGTAATGATTTTAGAGTTGCTACGCTTTCTAAATCTTACCTAACTACTAAAGGAATCACCATGCAAAATTTGAAATCGATAGGACAATTCTAACATGTCTAAATTAACAAAAAAAGCTATCCGTGACGGACGGACAGCGGACGGACGGACGGACGGACCGACCCTAATTATAGAAAAGCTTCACTTTTAAAAATAAATTGTAGAATAAAAAAAGGTAGAATTCAATGGTTAAATTAGAGCCCTATTATTATTATATATACTAGCGGCTTCGCCCCTAGCCTCTAGGGGCTACGCCCTATATAGTTATGGGAAGTCAACCCTCCAATAGAAATATTCAAAAAAATTATTCTTTGTTTAATTACTCTGTGGTAAAATTAAACCCAGGTTGTGCGCTTTACGCACAAAAATTTTAATTTGTACAAATTAAACCCTAAAATTTCAATTCGTAAAAATTAAACCTAGGTTGTTCACATACACAAAAATTAAAATTAAAAAAAAAAATATTAAAATTTTTTTTTGTTTTAGGGGGGAGGATTCATGGGGGCTTCGCCCCATATTGCAGTGGGGTTCCCCCACCCCAATAACTGGTTTTTGTTTACAAACATTTTGAAAAATTAAAAATTTTGAAAAATGAAAAATTTTGGAAGTGGGTATTTTTTTATTTTTTGGGGGGTTGGGGTGTCCCACTCCCCATGAAAATAGCTTAAAACCACCAGAGGACCAGTAGGTATATTCCCAGAAGGTTAGAGCCCAATTTTATCAGCAGTTACTGAGATTTTACTAAAATTGTAAAAAAAATCTTTTGGGGGGTTGGTTTTTTTTATTTTGGGGGGGTTAGGCGTGTCCCACCCCCCAAGAAAATAGCCTAAAACCACCACAGGACCAGTAGGTATATTCCCTGAAGAGTAGAATCCGATCGGTTCAGTGGTTACTGAGATCTTAAGGGACAGACAGACAGACAGACGGAAAGACGGACAGACATCAAGCTACTTTGTATTATAGATAATACTAAATGATAGAACAAACCTAGGTAGAATTTCATTGTTTAAATTAGATCCCTATTATTGTTTTATACATAGATTACTAAATGGTAGAACAAAAATAGGTAGAGTGCCATTTGAACTTGTCAATTATGAGAAAATAATTTACTTAGAAAGCTCGGAGTTTCAATTTTATCATTTGCAAATTCATATTCATAAACTAGCGACTGAACCACCAGCATCTATGTGTCAAGCAAGGAGGGGACATGAAAATAGCCTAAAATCATCCGGCGACCTCTGTAAAGATTTCTTTAAAGGGGAACTCAATCAGTTTAGTAGTTGACATCTTAAGGTTATGCTTGACATATTTGAATTTCTAGACAACTTTTATTCCATGGTTAAATTGCAGAAATAATCCAATATATTTCTAGACAACTTTTTTTCTATGGCAAAATTGCAGAAATAATCTAATATATTTCTAGACAACTTTTTTTCTATGGCAAAATTGCAGAAATAATCCAATATATTTCTCAACAAATGGATTTTTCTTTACAAATTACCATGATTTTTAGAGAATCACCAATTTTGAAAGTGGTGCATTAAATCCCCCACCCCTCCAGGGATCTAAAGGGATAAGACAATGGCAGACAAATTCATGTACATCCTCAATGCTAATACACAACATTACATTCTGTATATTACAAAGTAATTGAAACGTATGGACAAAATACAATAAAGTCCCCAAAGCTGTTAAGCCAACGAATAAGAAAACATTATTATAAAACTTTGGGGACTTGTATAATAAATTGCTAAAGATGTTTATAAAGAAAGAAAGAAAAACATTGTTTTTTTTAGTTTAATGTTTAATTGTTTATTCAAAAATTTAGAACGCCGTTTTGGATGCAAAATTGTTCTTGTTTATTTTTAAAAATCTAAATTCGAAAATCAATTAATTTTATTGCGTTTGTTGATTTTTAAACCAATAAAAACAATTAACAGCTAATTTTAATCATGTAAGAATATTAAAAGAGAAGATTTTCTTAATTTATAGCTTGTATATATGTCTTTCCGTAATAGAAAGCTCTAAGCTTAAATTTAGAATTTGTTAAAATTGTCCAATCAATTACAAATGATGATTCATATAAAAATAAAAGAACAATTTGATGGAAATTTTTATTTTTTTAGGTGAAAGGTTTAAAAGGGATAAGTTGAAACTTTTAGTTTGAAAGCAACCATCAAAGATAAGTTAATGTCCCCAGTGTTTTTTTTTTTTGGCCAAAAATTTAGAGTCCAATATGTATATACAATACATATATGAACAAAGAATCGAGTCAATTGTATACGAAGCTAATCTGAGATTAGCGATAAAACTAGGATGACACCATCAATATGTAACACAGCTAGATATATAAAAATTTGTAAAAGCTTCGGGCTTTAGATTAGAGAGTTTGCATGAGATGAATGGACGGATAGACATCCTGTTACTTTGTATTGGTCTGAAAAAAAAGTGTACAAATTGATCACTTTAAACTAAAATATTATTAAAAACCACCCTTCTAAATGATACAAACCTACTTTATTAACTTTTTACTAAAATATTTTTTAGGTATGCTAATCCAGTAAGCCTCCCCTATGGATTATATGGTGTACTATCGTTTTCACATAAAATGGGCATTGATACTGATAGGGGATATTAAACTGTAAATTATACTTGTATCAAAGTTTGATTTTGACGTTCTCGTATTCGTTGCCTTTTTGTTAAATTTTGATGTAAAAAATACAACAATGTCGGTTTGTCTGACAACAATTTTTGTTGCTTTGCTACTTATGTCTACTGTCATCCTTGCTTTTTTGCGGTTTTGGTTAAGCTAATAAACTTTGAAATATTGGCTTTTTAAATTGTTAACTACGGAAACGATAGCACATGATGGGATTATGCATATTTGATTGTATAAGTAGCAAAATATTTTTATTTTATTTTGATATATTTTGAGGAAGTCAGATTCACGTTTAAAATGAGGGAGGGAGGGGCCAATGGGCTGTTTATTACACTAGTCCCCAAAGTTTTATAATAATTGTTTTCTTATTTTGGTTTAACAACTTTGAGGACTCTTATTGAATTTTCATTTGTTGATTAATCAAATTAAATGTCCTACAGTTTAATCTACTAATTGTAATCATTGTGTATCATCATTGGTGATGTACATCAATTTATTGGTCAATGTCTTATCCCTTTAGATTCCTGTAGATTATGCATTTTTGATTGTATAAGTAGCAACATTTTTTTTGTATTTTATAATTTTTTGGGGAAGTCAGATTTGCATTGTCTCCTCTTTATCTATCACTAGCAGTTATGCCCCCAATAGGCCTCTAGAAGCACTTGAGGTGATGTGGGGGGGAGGGGTGTCGGGAGTCGACCCCACCCCTTACTTTAAATCTTAGTTTTAAAAAGAAAAAGAAAAAAAGGTACTAGTTATTTTTTCTATTAGATTTATCATGGGAGGTTAGTGGTATCCTTCCCCCAAAATAATTAAAAACCATCCCAGGACCTAATAGAAGCTACACTGAAAATGAAGTTAGGGAGACAAAGACTTCCTCAAAAAAAAGCCTAAAACCATTCCAGGTTCAAATATTCTTTGAAAATAGGGACCAATTGGTCTAGTGGGTTTTAGTATTTCATTCAACAGACAAACATGGAATTAGAATCTTATGATTTTTCATTTTATCATCCGCGAAAAGCTGTCTATAACTATAACTATCCCTTTTCCTAAATTATGAAAGCAAAAAATGTGGCTTTGTTTTGTATAATGACTAAATCATCTGAAAATGTTTTTTTTTGTATCTTACACAGGGATCCTAAGGGATAGGACAATGGATGATTAATGAATTTTAATACTTGTACACAAATTGCCAGTTGAATAATAATAATACCAGTGGTCCTAATCCTGCGGGGCTACCATATACTTAATATAACCTAACCTATCCTGACCTGAAGTCATAAACAAAAACAAATGAAAAACTATTCCACCATTCCCCCTTATTTTCAATTTATAAAAATTAAAGGGGGGTTTATCAGTGATCAAAAAGGTATTTTGAGTGAAAGCTTCGGTTATTTTATACCACCCAATCTTGTTTGATGTTAAAAGACTTCTTTAAATATAATTCTAAATCATTCAAATTTTTTAACCCATCTGCAAAGTTTTAAAACCAATTGCTCTTATTCGATGGCTCAGAAACTTTGGGCATTTCTACCGAATTTGATTTGTTAGTTCAAAACGTTGGTGACGTCCAAACAGTGGACCAGTAATTGTTATCTACAGAATGGTAATTGTGTTTATAAACATTAGGGATGTACACTAATTTATTGTCCATTGTCTTATCCCTTCATATCTGTGGCAAAAGATCAAAAGTCGATTCGGCTGGGAAAAATGATGAATTTTGAGACTAAATTTCTCATTTGGGGATGGGGGGGGGGAGTGATTGATTTTGAGGGGTGTGGTAGTGGTAGTAATAATCTGCGAGAAATAAGGGCGGGTTTTGTTTACATTTTTAAAATGGTTCAAAATGGGATAAAGGAACCATGAAATTTTTAAAAAATTAATGTTTTAAATGTTTTTTTTTATGTTTAAGTATTTTAACATATTATTATCAATTGACTTTAAAACTTAGGGTACTTTTATTAAATCTTGATAAGTTGATGTATACTAAAAATATCAAGACTTGCAGAGGGGGTAATGTTATTTTTTTTATCATTGTGATAGTACAAATAGATGTAAAATATACATGGATATTATGACAGGGGAAGAATTGTAAAGTTGCTATTTCCCCTGTTATTTATTGGTCAGTTCATTCATCCAGTAGGATGGGGGATATCATTATTTTAGCCCGCTACAAGTTTCTCTTTATTAGAGACTAGAGTACATGGTAATCTGGTGAAGATCCAGGTAATAATAAATCCATTATAGTATATGCATTAATTTATTGGAAATTTACCTTATCCCTATTGATTCCTTTTTTCAACTAATTTCTATATTACTTTATTCTAAATTCAACAGACATTTGTTTGGTGGATGGGGGGGGGGGGGGAATTTCTCTAGATAATGACTTTTTAATGTTACACTAAAATAGGGAGGAAACCCCTTAGTCAATCCGCCGTATTATATACGAGAGTTTATACAAAATAGAAAATTTATATATTTTTTTGGCAGCACAGCTACTCTAGAAGTGTCTGAATCTCCTTTTTTCAGTTCCCTTTCCTCCCCAACCTCTCACGTCTCCCTCTTTACTTCCCCTCCCTTTTACTTCCTTTCCACTTCAAATTCTCTCCCCTTCTGCCCTTTACTCCCTCTTCCCTTCACTTACCATCCCTCTTTCCCGTTCTCCTTCACTTTATCTCCCCTTAACTTCCTCTACCTTTCAAATACTTTCCCCCTCTCCTCCTCTCCCCCTCACTCCCTCTCCCATTAGCTTTCTCTTCTCATCACTTAATCTCCCCTTCACTTCCTCTACACTTCACTTTTTCTTATCTTCACTTCCTCTCCTCATCACTTAATCTCCCCTTCACTTCCTATACACTTCACTTTTTCTCCCCTTCACTTCCTATACACTTCACTTTTTCTCCCCTTCACTTCCTATACACTTTACTTTTTCTCCCCTTCACTTCCTATACACTTAACTTTTTCTTATCTTCACTTTCTCTCCTCATCACTTAATCTCTCCTTCACTTCCTATACACTTCACTTTTTCTCCTCTTCACTTCCTCTCTTCATCACTTATTTTCCCCTTCACTTCCTCTTCTCTTTACTTCTTTCTCTCTTTAATTTCCTTTAACTCCTCTCATCTTTACTCTATCTCCCATTAGCCTACCTCCAATAATCTTCCTCTACCAATCACTTCTTTTCCTTTTTATATTATCCTTCACAATAACATATTTTATTCATAATTTTATACAGAATTTTTATTGAATTTGAAATACCTTTATTAACTTTGTGCTAGTTTTTATGCTTATTTTTGCTAAAATATTCCAAAAAACTAAACTACAATGTATTAACATATAACATTGGAAAGAATAAGAAAAAATCAATTATGCACTCGCCCATTACCCCCCCACCCATTTTTTTCTGATAACTTCCTCATGCTATTATTTGGATCTAAAGGGATAAGACAATGGCCGATAAATTAATGCCAATCTTCGATGATGATACAAAAAATTAACCTATCTTTAGATAACAATTTTTGGTTTAAACGTTTCGACACTGAACTCAATGAACCAACCGATCAAAAGTCCCCAAAGTTGTTAAGCCATCGAATAAAATAATATATAACTGGCCTGGTGCATTGAATGGCAATTTTGAATTTTATTTTATAAACGTTTATTGGTTTTATAATGGTTTTAGGCTATTTTTTACTGAGGATTTATCTTATAAACATGGATCAATGAAATCAGTTCTAAGGGTAAAGTGTTTTATTAATTATATACATTTAATAGTAATTTTTAGTCAAATGTTGCCTGCCCCACCCCCTGTATATGTTTAAATTTTCTGTCCTTTTAATTGTAATTGCGCTACTTACAGATATGATTGTCCGGGTACATGGCAGATTTACCACTAGCAAAAATACAGTGATATTACTGTCATAAACACAGTGATTTGCTGTCATAAACACAGTTTTATTGTCAAATTCACACCCGCTTTTTTAGGGGGTATGACAAAAATACAGTTACTGCACTGGCATATTCACAGTTTTGCTGTCAATTATACACCTACATATTGACAAAAATACAGCTATTAAATTTATAATTTGTCAATTTTACACCTACATATTGACAAATATACACCTATTAAATTTATACCTACTTATTTATCCATAATATTCAATATATCTATTACATATAGAAAAATATGTGTATAAACCCACTTTAATGTTGTAGCATTATACATACCCCTTGATTTACCCCCTATTTCTCCCCTCCTCATATCAGATCTGATTTTTGGATTACTGATTAATATTACAAAAAGTTACAATATTTTGAGCGAAGCATCTCTATAATCAAGTCCTAAAAATGTCAGTATGTCCTTAAACAGAATTCTGTATTTAAGAAGTTTTGTTACAAATTTACGTATAATTTTGTCTAAACTTATATATTAATTTTTTGTATATTCAGTTCTGACATTCTACAAGAATTATTGTTTGTCACTCGTAACTGTTGAAAACCATGTCCTTCTTGTAATAAGGAATATTCCAGTTTCTATTTACCACGGCATATTACAATCTGTAAACCAGTGCCTGTACCTGTGACCGTACCTGAAACTGTACCTGAACCTGGACATTCAATTCCAACGTCTACAACTGTACTTTTATCACCACTAGATCCACTATAATATCCAATATTTGTCTGTTACCTTCTTTTGAAAAGTTTAGAATTATTGTTGTGTAGATTGATTTAACTATTATTAATAGTTATAAGGTTTAACAACTTGGTCAAAATATTTATAATTAATATTGATTTAAAAGTAGGTGTATTTTTGTCATCAAAACTGTGAATTTGACAGCATACTTGAATTTCATGGGTGTGAACTTGACAGTAAAACTGTGTTTATGGCAGCAGAAAGGTGTAATTTTGACAGTGGATAAAAAAATATTGCCAAAAATACAGCTAAAAACGAAATTGACAAAAACACACCTAATTTTTGTCAAAAACACAGTGGCTGTACTTTTGCTAGTGGTAAAAGTGGCAGCACCCCGATTGTCCTCGTTATGTTATTTATTAATTTTAGTATCAAAGTTAAGTTTAAATGCAACTTTGTAAATAGATTTATTATTACGTGGATCTTACACCAGATTATCATGTACTCTAATAAAGGGAAACTTATAGCTTGCTAAAATGACGATCCCTCCATCCCCTTCCCTCCTACTGGATAAACGAACTGACCAATAAATATTAGCAACCTAAAGTGTATTTTATACCCATTAAGATATTCTAAATGTTTATAAGGTTGCGTGAATAATTCCTTTAAAAATAAAATTTGGATATTGTCAAAGTTGCTTATTCTTATAAAATTATTAAATTGTGCCTTTTGTTATTTTGGTTATTGGGGAAAAACAGATTTGTAGATTAATTTTATTTTCATTGTCTTTTTCCTCCCAGAAAATTAAGACAAAAACCTTGTATTATATGATTTTTATTATTTTGAAAATTTAAAAAAAGATAAAGTTTAATTTAATCAGGGATCTTAAGGAAGAATACATTGAACGATTGATTCATATTGATCCAATGATGATAAACAAAATTACCTCTTCGATAGATTACAATTTTTAGTTGAAAAGTTTGAACACTAAAGGTACCAACCAAAATTTCTAAGCCCATAAATCAGATAACAGGGTTATTAAACTTTGGGTACCAGCATAATTTACAGTCCAATGTCCCCTCCTTCCCTATCATATGCCTTCTTTTGATATAAATCAATTATGAAACACCTAAAAACAATCCAATGATGTTTCTCAAATAAAGCAAAACATATCTGTTAGCGGTTCAATTAATTTGAAAAGACTAAAAGCAATGCTTAACAAATCAGATTAAGTCAGATAAACAATCATCCTAATTAACTATATGGTTCTCCTTTACAAAGTAGTTTTCAGGGAAGGTTTATAACTATATTTGGTAAGAGGGCACCACCACCCTCCCAAGAGAATAAATTAATGTAAAGATTTTCTAACATTTAGAACCGAGTTGCTTTGCTACGATTTCAAAAGTTTATCTTATTATTACATAAATTATAATTAAGATTATACAGAGTTTGAAATTAATCAAACGATTATAACACGCCTCGATTAACGACTAGAGTGCTTGCAGACAAACGGAGTATCGTCGAATTGTCGAAAATAAATGTAGAAAATCTTTGCTTTTAATGGCAAAAAAAATTTTTGTAATGTTGAAACACTAAAATAATAATTTTCTCACGGCCTAGATCACCTTTAGAAAATAAATGTTGTGCGAATAAAAACTCAAAAATAGTATTAAAGCTACTCTGTATGTCATAGTCTGTCCGTCCGTCCGTTCAGTGACCTACTCTAAAGGGAATACGTGAATTTCTTACCGTCTATTTGTGGTAGATGGCTGTTTTTTGTTGATATTGTAAAGAGTTCCATAACTAATGTAATAAGAATGCTACATATATGTATATGCTTTAGCACTTTTTCTCTCTATTTCTCTCTATATCTATCTATTTTTCTATTTCTCTCTCTATCTCCCTCTCTCTCTCTCTCTCTCCCTCTCTCTCTCTCACTCTCTCTCTCTCTCTCTCTCTCTCTCTCTCTCTCTCTCTCTCTCTCTCTCTCTCTCTCTCTCTCTCTATCTATCCATCTATCTCTCTAAACTCTGCACTCTTTCTCTCGTTTAATATCTTTCTTTCCCTCTCTCTCTTTCTCTTTCTAACTTTTTCTCTCCATATATATCTTTCTTTCTCACTCTTTATTTTAACTATATTTCTATTTCCCTAATTTATTTCTCTCTCTCTGTAATTATCTATTTCTTTCTTTTTCTTTATTTTCCAGACTTTCTATCACTTTCTCTGTCTCTTTTCATTTTTCCCATTCTATCCTTCATTCTGTCTTTCTCTTTCTCTCTAAATTCTACCTACACCCTTTTTTTCTATTCCTTTTCCATCTCTTTCTCTCTTTTTCCCTCACTCTTTATCTATTTTTCTCTTTCTTTTTCTCTCTTACTTTCATTCTTTCTATTTAAATCTTTCTCTCTCTCTATCTAAACTCTACTCTATAATACTTTTAACAAGAAAATGAACTTCTGTTTTTCCCTCTAATTGACATTTTTATGTTTTTATTGTAAATTATGGGCTGTTACTATAGTTAGGTACAGAAAGGAACCACTTTGTTTTGGGATAGTTGATATTTATGCTTTTTTATAGATTATGGACTGTTACAACTGTTAGGTAAAGGAAGGAACAACTTTGTTTTGGGATAGTTGATTTTTTATGCTATATATTGTAAAATATGGGTTGTTACTACAATAAGGTAAATAAAGGAACCACTTTGTTTTAGGATAGTTGATTTTTAGATTATGGGCTGTTACTACAGTTAGGTAAATAAAGCAACCACTTTGTTCTGGGATAGTTAATTTGTTTATTGTAAATTATGGGCTGTCCCTATAGATAGAGTGCATCAAGAAAGGCAAATTTTCCCCAAAATCCGTCAAACTTATAAGGTAAAATCTGTAAAATAAATTACTTTGTTTATTTTTTACGAGTAAGTGTTTTGTCATATGCTTCACAATATATGATTTAGGCTTCATCCAAAGAAATGCTGACTCATTATGCGAAGGAAAAGAAAAAAAATGCTCTTTCGTAATAAAATCTGTACACTTTTTAACAAAAATTTGACCGGATTGTACCACTACTGCCGTTTTGCTATCGGTTGGTTTAAAGATTTTTGGGATATTTGAAGTTGTATGTACATTTTGTAATCACCTTGTAGATTTATAATGTAGAGATCTAAAGGGATATGACAATGAACGATAAATTGATGTACATATATCCCTCAATGATCTAACACTTCTGTAGATCAAAATTATCGGCTAAAAAGTTTTTATTCTCTTAGATTGGAACCAACCAAACAAAACTTTAATAAAAGTACCCAAAGTTTTAATGCTAATAAATAAGTTAACATGATAATACAACTTTGGGTACTAATGTAATCTAACAATGATAAAAAAAAAAACATTTTTGTTGATCTAGGCCTTATATTTTTTTCGCGGAAAGCTGCTATAATACGCTGTGATAAATAACTATTCTTATCTTTTAAGAAATTCAAAACAAAGATTTCTTACAGCCAAGAATGTGTCATGGAGGGAGGGAGGGGACATTGGGCTGTTCATTACACTAGTCCCCAAAGTATCATAATACAGTTTTCTTATTCGTTGGCGTAACAACTTTGGGGAATTTTATTAAATTTTTATTAATTGGTTCATGAAGTGTCAAACTCTAATTGTAATCTACAGAAGGGGTAATTTTGTGTATCATAATTGGGGATTTACACCAATTTATCGGCAATTGTCTTAACCCTTTAGATCCCTAATGATGTGTAGTATATACAGGGATCTTAAGGGATAAGACAAATTTATATAAATACATCCCCAATGATGATAAACAAGATTACTCCTTTTGAAATTAAGAATTTTAGTTAAAATGTTTTGACACTACAAGTTTGGAACTAACCAATCAAAATTTAGTAAAAGTACCAAAAGTTTTTGAGCTAACGAATAATATGTCGTGGTTATAAAACTTTGGGTACCAGTATAATTTACAGTCCAATATCCCCTCCCTCTGAGTATGTACTATAGTGTGTGGGACTATTTTGATACTTTGCCAGAAACAAGTAAGATACTTTGGGTACCAGTATAATTTACAGTCCAATATCCCCTCCCTCCTTGAGTATGTACTATAGTGTGTAGGACTCTTTTGATACTCTGCCAATACTTTGGGTACCAGTATAATTTACAGTCCAATGTCCCCTCCCTCCTTGAGTATGTACTATAGTGTATGGGTCTCTTTTGATACTCTGCCAATGATAATAAGATACTTTGGGTACCAGTATAATTTACAGTCCAATGTCCCTTCCCTTCCTGGAGTATGTACTATAGTGTGTAGGACTCTTTTTATACTCTGCCAGAGACAAATAAGATACTTTGGGTACCAGTATAATTTACAGTCCAATGTCCCCTCCCTTCCTGGGTATGTACTATAGTGTGTAGGACTCTTTTGATACTTTGCCAATGACAAATAAGATACTTTGGGTACCAGTATAATTTACAGTCCAATGTCCCTTCCCTTCCTGGAGTATGTACTATAGTGTGTAGGACTCTTTTTATACTCTGCCAGAGACAAATAAGATACTTTGGGTACCAGTATAATTTACAGTCCAATGTCCCCTCCCTACCTGAGTATGTACTATAGTGTGTAGGACTCTTTTGATACTCTGCCAGAGACAAATAAGATACTTTGGGTACCAGTATAATTTACAGTCCAATGTCCCCTCCCTACCTGAGTATGTACTATAGTGTGTAGGACTCTTTTGATACTTTGCCAGAGATAAATAAGATACTTTGGGTACCAGTATAATTTACAGTCCAATATCACCTCCCTCCTTGAGTATGTACTATAGTGTGTAGGACTCTTTTGATACTCTGCCAGAGACAAATAAGATACTTTGGGTACCAGTATAATTTACAGTCCAATGTCCCCTCCCTACCTGGAGTATATACTATAGTGTGTAGGACTCTTTTGATACTCTGCCAGTGACAAATAAGATACTTTGGGTACCAGTATAATTTACAGTCCAATATCCCCTCCCTCCTTGAGTATGTACTATAGTGTGTAGAACTCTTTTGTTACTCTGCCAATACTTTGGGTACCAGTATAATTTACAGTCCAATATCCCCTCTCTCCTTGAGTATGTACTATAGTGTGTAGGACTCGTTTGATACTCTGCCAGAGACAAATAAGATACTTTGGGTACCAGTATAATTTACAGTCCAATATCCCCTCCCTCCTTGAGTATGTACTATAGTGTGTAGGACTATTTTGATACTCTGCCAAAACTTTGGGTACCAGTATAATTTACAGTCCAATGTCCCCTCCCTTCCTGGGTATATACAATAGTGTGTAGGACTCTTTTGATACTCTGCCAGTGACAAATAAATTATTATAAAACATATTTTTGTATCAAATCGGAAATACGACGAAAAGTCTGCTAGTATCCTCCCCAAAAATAGCTATAAACCATCCCAGGACCTTTAAGAAGCTACATTGTAACGGAGAACCATATCGGTTCACCGGTTAGCTAGATCCTTAGGTACAGACAGACATTCTGTTACTTTTAGATAAAAATTAGCTTAAAATTGCTGCGCTACTGATGAACATAAGTTTTCTTTTAAAAAGCAACGGCACTTTTCCTTAATTTATACATGTTAGAATTGTCCTATCGATATCAAACATCTGATTTTTATAACAGTTAGGAACGATATAATAGTAAACGAATCGTTACCAGAAAGTCAGTACGTTATGTAAAACATGCTTTATTTATGTTTTTGACAATTTTTTTGTATGTTATAATTAGCTTATTCATCTAACTTTTTCAATACTGATTCCTATAACAACAGGGTACACTATTATAACATCTCTATAATCAAGTCCTAAAAATGTAGTATGTCCTTAAGAAGTTTTCTGTATTTTAAAGTTTTGTTTAGATTTAAGCATTAATTCTGATTTTCAGTTTTAAGACTCTACAAGGGTTATTGTAAGTTTGTCCTTCAATCTAATTGTAGAGCTTTGCTTTTATGGATGTTGTCATTCTTGTTTAACTAGACAGGTTTTGTGTATTATAATTCACTTTACTTTTTGTGGTTCTCTTTCGTATAAGTGTGAAAAATTGTAATATCAATACCAGACAAATACAAATAAACAAATTTCCAGGGATCTAAAGGGATAAGACATTGTATATCAAATTGATATGCATTCTCGATTGTGATGTACACAATTACCCCATTAAACACGTAGCCCATACACTAGTCGTCGGTGAGGTTATGAGTTCCAATCTCGGCTCAACTAAAGACGTTTTAAAAAAGTCAGATGCGAGACATTAATAGACAGAGCAGGGGGAAACCTTGGCTAAAAACAGGCGTAAACCATTATCATGTACAGTTAAGACTTCTCAGACAAAGGTCGTGAAATCAAAGGGTTGGTTGTCTGTTGGGTTAGTGTTACTTAACCTAAAACCTAGAATGTTTTTAAAAGAAAATGAGAGATTTGGCTCTCCTTAGGTTGCTGAACCTGACGTTAAAGTAACATGGACATTTTGTACAATCCAATCAAAATTCAAGAAAAGTTTTCAATCCAACGAATGAGAGATCGTGTTTATAAAACTTTGGGTACCAGAATGATCTACAATCCAATGTCCCCTCCCTCCCTGGCAAGTTTTCATGTTTTAGAAATTTTCCATGCCAAAAAGAATTATACCTTCTTTGGAAATAGAATGCATGGATATTGTGAGAGATTCTCGCATACCCTGAAAATATTTCTCACGGAAAGAACATACAGACGAAAATAATAAAGTTGCTACCTTTTCTAAATTGTATCTAATAGTTACAGGAATCATCATACAAAGTTTGGAAATGTTAAGATAAGACAATTAGCTAATATGCCTAATATACGATTAAAGCTATCCGTTAAGAACATACAGACGAACAAATTTAGTAATTTGATAATATGAATGCTTTGATTATTTTAAAAAAATGTTTTCTCATTTCCTTGAAATATACTGGCATCCTGTGCCCGCCAGGATGGAGATATTCAAAATATTCAAAAAATCCAAATTCTAGCTATGTGTCATACTCATCCTATTATATAAAGTAGTAAGCGTTTTTTGTCTGTCCCGAAGGATCTCGCTAACCGCTGAACCTATATTGTTCTTCTTTACAGTTAAGCTTTTTATAGGTCATGGGAAGGTTTTAAACTATTTTTAGAGAGGGTGTCTTTACCCCAATCCCCCAAAAAATATTTTTTTTACTCTTTTGAACACAAATTTAAAATGGGATGACTTTTCCTCCTCCTATCTTAAGTGCCCCTAGAGGCTTCTAGGGGCGTAGCCGCTAGTATTTTAAAAAGTCGCTTAGTTATGGCTCTCTATCTTTCACGTACAGAAAATCATATAAAAAACCGAAGGGGGGAGGGGTATGTTCCCCACCCCCCGCCGACCATTATGATAATGTTCAATGCTTAGTACATTTATTAAACACCATGATGACAACATCCATAAAGTGATATTGCGTAAACACAGTATGCTGTTAAGTAAGTGCCTCGCTTACATTATTGCACAACGTTATTTTAGGAATAATTATTCCAAAAATTAGATGAATACGATAATTTTATCATACAAAAAGGTGCTGTTAAAAAGTTAAAAAAACAGCATATTTAAATGAACTTTCTGGTAACGATTATAGAGTTCTAAATCGTAACTTACTGGTATAGTTTGAAAGTACAAGGAAAATAGCTCACCGTTACGAACGGACGGCATGACCCCTAATTCTAGAAAAATTTCGCTTTGTTAATGTTCATGATTCGATAAAGACATCTAAATATAATGTACTTCAATTGTTAGTTTTTTGCTGTTTTTACATAACTGAGAAAATTTAAACTCAAAAATGTTTTATTGAGCAAATTTGACACCTAGCAAATTAGAAGAAAGGACAAACGAACAATAACTCTTATAGAGTATCACAACTCACTATTAATAAGCAGAACATTAATTTTTAAGTGTTAATTTGTTTTTAAAAACTGTTTAAATACAGGATACGATTAAGGAGTTGCTACTTTTTCTAATTATAGGAATCAAAATGCAAAGTTTGAAATCGATAGGACAATTCTAACACGTCTAGATTAAATTAAAGAGCTAACCGTTACCCGACGGACGGGTCGACCCTAATCATAAAAAGTAGATTGTCAAAAAAAAAAATATTTTTAAAAGTTGTTTTGCTAGTTTTATAAAACCCCCAATTACCATTTATTGGCAGGAGGGACGGGACATTGGGCTGGTGAATACACTAGTTACCAAACTCTTATAATAACATTTTCTTATTAGTTGACTTAACAACCTTGGGGACTTTCATTGAATTTTTATTAGTTGGTTCATTTAGTTGAGTGTCCTAAAGTTTCAAACACTAATTGTAATCTACAGATGGGGTAATTTTGTGTATCATCATTTAGGATGTACATCAATTTATCGGCCATTGTCTTATCCCTTTAGATCCCTGATTTATTGGGACCCCATGCAGTGAACAATAAGGCTCAACAAATTGGAGATTTCATAAAGAAAACTATACTTGTATATTATCAGGGATCTGAAGGGATAAGACAATGTAAAATAAATTAATGTACATCCAAATGATGATAATAAAATAACCCCTTCTGTATACATTTATTAAGTACGTGTATATTTTTATCATGCATTAAAATTAATTGGTTCAAACAATCAGTGATTAAACTTTTCAACCATTATTTTAATATACAGAGAAGTGATGATTTTATTATATAATCATTGGTGATGTATTATCAATTTGTTGTCCATTGTCGTATCCCTTATGCTATAAAACCCTTTTTAATCCACCCCTCCTTAAATTACTAATACCAAATACTAATTTTAAAGCGAAAATTATTATTTATTTAACTTACGAAAAAATAGTTGTTACATTAATTACATGGTAATCAATATTTTTAATTTATTAACAAATTTCAAATATAAAGAATTCCGTTATGGCATCGAAACCGATTGAAATTGGTTCTTAGCCATACTGAAAAACCATGTCTAACATTGTCTTACATTAAATTTTCCAAGAATATTAAAAAAATCATAAAATTAATACCAGGCCGAGGTTTTTAATGTTATAATTTATCATTTAATATCCGCGGAAAGCTGTCTATAATGCGCTAAATAGTAAAATACATTTTGTAAAAGAATTAGTAACTTTAGGTCATATTTTTGCTATGATTTGTGGATTTGGTTTTTAAAATAATTTCATCTTAGTTTTCTTCCAGCTCCAATAGGTTTTTCCTAAAAAAAAAATATTTTAAAAAGTATTAAATTAGAAAATTAAACCTTTTATTTCAATTAATAGGGGCATTTTTAAGTTAGTGGATGTAGGAGTGTTTTTTAAAGTCTAAAAAAATGTTTTGGGGTAATTAATTTTTGTAATTGTTAAAAATAAAGGTACTAAGAAAGAGAGGGAATGTCTGATTGAGCCAATAGGAGAATCGCATCGGTACATACATTTAATTTCATTGGTTGAAATTTTGTACACATCTTGTTACGAATGCATGTTTTTTTTCATTTCATACATAAATAAAAGTCAGCTGTAAACAGTATATTTTCTTAGTAGAAAGCTTTGCGGAATCAGAATTAATTGCCTAAAAATTTCGTTTAAATTTGAAAGCTTCGAAACGAGGTGGATTCTTAAATAAAAGTTAGGCTAGCTAATCGCTGGTGAGGCAAAATCATTTTTGTGAAAAATCCTCCAAAATTGAATAAAAAAATTTACAAAAATTAAATAAAATCTTAAAAGGGTTATTAACATATGATTTTGTTTAATTTTTGTAGATTTTTAATGTGTTTTTGGATGATTTTTCACAAAAATAATTTTGCCTCACTATCGAGTAGCGAGTCTATAATTTTTTAAGAATCCACATCAGCTTGAGTCGAAAGTAAACAATACTTTTGTCTGCTAGAAATGTTCCTTCTTAGATTTGACGATAAAACAGTTCAGAATATGCTTCTATTCTACTATTTCTATTTTGTTAAAAATTCATGTTACTTTTGAATATAAAAGGTTTCGTGATATATTATATTATTGACAATTTTAGAAATATATTGTCTTACTCATTTCTTTTATTGATTTGGTTACGTTTTCTATCAATAAAACTGTTTTTTGGCAGTGGTAAAAATAACTTACCTTAGCTGTTTAGAATAGTAAAGCACAACAAAATCTGTTACACTAAAAGTAATTTTAAAATTTTGTAAATGTTATTTTTGGTAGTTTTGCTACGCTAAAGGATACCATATCTGTTCTTCTGTTTGACTGTCTATCTGTCTGTTTGTCTGTCTATCTGTTTGTCTGTTTGTCTGTTTGACTGTATGTTTTCTGTCTGTTTGTATGTCTGTCTGTCTGTCTGTCTGCATGTCTGTCTGCCAGTCTGTCTGTCTGTCTGTCTGTCTGTCTGTCTGTCTGTCTGTCTGTCTGTCTGTCTCTCTGTCTGTCTGTCTGTCTGTTTGACTGTATGTTTTCTGTCTGCCTGTCTGTGTGATATTTACCAGAAGAACAGAGAGATTGAGGAGAGTGTGGCTGTCCATGGTTCTAGATACCAGGACATACCTTGGGGACAGTTGATAGTGTACGAGTTTCCTAGGATAGATAGATAGTTAGATAGATAGAGGCGAAGGTGGCTGTCCATGGTTCTAGATACCAGGACATACCTTGGGGACAGTTGATAGTGTACGAGTTTTCTAGGATAGATAGATAGATAATCATATTATTTTTTTAGATAAACATGGATTTACGACTATTAAGCTTGAACTCTAAAATTGAATAAAGCCCATACCTTTAAAAAAGTCAGCAGCTGTGTAAAATTAGCTACTGGTCAGGGGTGAAAGGGATACGACAATGGCTTATAAATTTAACTTTATGAACCAAACAATTCAATAAAAAGTCCCAAAAGTTGTTAATTCAACGCATAAGAAATCGTTATTATGAAACTTTGGGGACCAGTGTAATAAACAGCCCATAGTCCCCTACCGTCCTGGTAACAAATACAACTTGCCTGTAACAGGATGACGACATTCAAATGGAAACACTTTGTGCATTGAAAAATAATCCTCCCTAAAAAATAACAAAAAAGCATGACTCATCTAATCTATCTAGTTTTCTCGTGTTTGAGTCTAAAGTAGACTTAAGTCTTCCTACAATTTTTTGTTATTTTTGCGGATTTTTTTTATTATTAAAGTCTGTTATAAAAAGGGTTAATTGAACAGAATCAAACTTTAAAAAGAAATTACAAAAGTGATTACTTGGCCTTATAAAGAAACTGTGCCGTATCTTAGGTCGAAAAAGGTCTGTTTTGAAAGCATTTTGACAGAGTTTATAACTTAAACTATTTGGAAATGAGCTGTTTATTTCTATCATTTTAATGAGTTAGCTTAAATAGTAAGAATAGTAAGCATTTTAAAAGAATATTTTATGTGGAATACTTTCTATTTAAATATCAATCCAACCATCTGTCATTAATTCTATCTTTCTATCCATCCAATCATTTATTTCTTTTGTCTATTTTCATTTCTTCATTCATCCAACTATCTTTATAATAAGTTTTTACCTATCTATTGAATTACCTGTTTATCTATCTATCTATCTATCTATCTATCTATCTATCTATCTATATCTATATATCTATCTATCTATCTGTCTATCTATCTATCTATCTATCTATCTATATCTATATATCTATCTATCTATCTGTCTATCTATCTATCTATCTATCTATCTATCTATCTATCTATATATCTATCTATATATCTATCTATCTATCTATCTATCTATCTATCTATCTATCTATCTATCTATCTATCTATCTATCTATCTATCTATCTATCTATCTATCTATCTATCTATCTATCTATCTACCTATTATTTCCAGCACCACAACACCCCACATACTCCTGTATTTTCTTTATAATCCTGCTCACCCTGTCATCATCTATCTATCTATCTATCTATCTACTAACCTATTATTTCCAGCACCACAACACCCCACATACTCCTGTATTTTCTTCATAATCCTGCTCACCCTGTCATCGTCATCATATCTGCTCACCAGCCCACGAAAAACCTGGAATATGAAAATACTTTATTAGACCTTTTTTTCACAGACATATCCGTGAGATTATGGTGTACCAGTCCTGAAGAGTTTTAGGGAGGTTTAAGACCCGGTGACTCTTGAAGTTATTCAGGTTTGATTAAAAATTATAGTGTAGCAGTCCTTTAGAGGTTTGGGAACACCAAAATAAGTCTTCAAAATGTACCAGTCATCAAAGTCATCAAGCTTCAGGTACACAAATATGATACCCAGAAATTTACCCTTTCTCTTGGAGTTATTCAGGTTATTGGGTTTTGAGTTAGGTTGGGCCGGATACTTTTTTGGCTGGATTTTGAAAATGGCCAGATATCTGGCCCAACCCTAGTTTTGGGGTCAATAAGTACTTTGAGGGAATCTGCTAGTTTGCTTCTTAAATGAACAAATTAATAATGTTGAACTCTAGTGTGCTTGTTGTCCCATAGGGTTCTAGACCTCTCCAGGCATCTTGAAACATACTCTGCGTAAAGCATGAAGCGTCTATTTGCCTTATAGACAACCAACCCTTTGATTGCATGACCTTAGTCTTAGAAGTCCTAATTGTGTATGGCTGTCACCTATCAAACCCAACAATGAGCGAATGTGCAACATGATGAGCCATGGTTGCTGTTTAACAAATTAAACATACCTCGTGTAACTCTTCATGAAGCCATTTGCTCTCCTCTACTCCATACATACAGATAACTACAACCCCAGTGAAGGAAATAATCCATATGAGACACCTGCCATAATATAGTCATTATATACTCTCCTACACTATATCCATACAGATAACTACAACCCTAGTGAAGGAAATAATCCATATGAGACACCTGCCATAATATAGTCATTATATACTCTCTCCTCTACTCCATACATACAGATAACTACAACCCCAGTGAAGGAAATAATCCATATGAGACACCTGCCATAATATAGTCATTATATACTCTCCTACACTATATACATACAGATAACTACAACCCTAGTGAAGGAAATAATCCATATGAGACACCTGCCATAATATAGTCATTATATACTCTCTTCTACACTATATACAGACAGATAAGTACCACCCTAGTAAAGGAAATAATCTATATGAGACACCTGCCATAATATAGTCATTATATACTCTCCTACACTATATACATACAGATAACTACAACCCTAGTATAGGAAATAATTTATATGAGACACCTGCCATAATATAGTCATTATATACTCTCCTACACTATATACATACAGATAACTACAACCCTAGTAAAGGAAATAATTTATATGAGACACCTGCCATAATATAGTCATTATGAGACACCTGTCATTATATACTTTCCTACACTATATACATACAGATAACTACAACCCTAGTAAAGGAAATAATTTATATGAGACACCTGCCATAATATAGTCATTATATACTCTCCTACACTATATACAGACAGATAACTACAACCCTAGTGAAGGAAATAATCCATATGAGACACCTGCCATAATATAGTCATTATATACTCTCTCCTACACTATATATAGACAGATAACTACAACCCTAGTAAAGGAAATAATTTATATGAGACACCTGCCATAATATAGTCATTATATACTCTCCTACACTATATACAGACAGATAACTACAACCCTAGTGAAGGAAATAATCCATATGAGACACCTGCCATAATATAGTCATTATATACTCTCTCCTACACTATATACAGACAGATAACTACAACTCCAGTAAAGGAAATAATCCATATGAGACACCTGCCATAATATAGTCATTATATACTCTCTCCTACACTATATACAGACAGATAACTACAACTCCAGTAAAGGAAATAATCCATATGAGACACCTGCCATAATATAGTCATTATATACTCTCTCCTACACTATATACATTCAGATAACTACAACTCCAGTGAAGGAAATAATCCATATGAGACACCTGCCATAATATAGTCATTATATACTCTCTCCTATACCAAGTACAAATTAGTAATAGGGTAAAGTAAAAATAGGATAGATAGAATGTTTTTAAAATTATCTAGTTTTTAATGAATTACAGACTTTTTAGCAATGATTATAAAAGTAACTACTCATTCTATAATGTACCTAACCGTTAAATGAAATATCTTGCCATGTTTGATATAAGTAGGAATATTCTAACATTCTTTAATTATCATTTAGTGCTATCCATTACCTTAAAATCATTGTAAGAAGTATAATCAGTCTGCTTTCTGTAAATATTCCATAAACCAAAAGCCCTGCAATAAAATATGAGATAACTTTATATTTCTGAAATTTTAATTTGCTGTCTTATTGAACCAAATCATCTGTCTATTTTTTATGATAACTTTTTCTTATTTGGTGACTTAACAACTTTTGGGACTTTTCTTGAATTTTGATATTTAAGTGTCCAAAAGTTTCAACCACTAATTGTTATTTATAGAAGGGGTAATTTTGTGTATCATCATTGAATATGTACATCAATTTAAAAGTCATTGTCTTATCCCTTTAGATCCCAGCTTGTATCCCAAATTTTTTAGACCTTCTTAATAAATATTATAGTGATTTGTAACAAAAAATATGTATTACTATAGAACTGAATACATAAAAATATAGCATAAACCCTGCTCCAAAACAGGTTACAATAGTTAAAAGCAAAGAAGATCATAGACACCTTGACAATGTAGGTAGCATTCCAGTAGGTGTACCATTTCATTTCCAACAAATATAGTCTAAAACCTGCACTATAAAGTTACCAGAATTAAAAGCAAAGAAGACCATTGCTACCATTACAATGTAGATAGCATTCCAGTAGGTGTACCTTTGGATTTCTAACAAATATAGCCTTAAACCTGCCCTATAAAGTTACCAGAATTAAAAGCAAAGAAAACCATAGCAACCATAACAATGTAAGTAGCATTCCAGTATGTATACCATTGGATTTCCAACACCCATTCCCAAAAATCCAAGTCAAATCTAAACAAGGATGACAACATTATATACTAGCTAAGTTCACAAAAATCATGTATTTATATACGGGATGCTGTGAGTATTGGTGCAAAAAATATGACGTAACAAAAAAAATTAGCCAATGAGAGGCCGTTATTGACCAATGGTAAAATTTATAGTGGCCTCTCATTGGCTAATTTTTTGTTACGTCATATTTTTTGCACCAATACTCACAGCATCTATATACGGACAAAGTGAGTTATGGAGCATAATAAAGAGAGAGACACAGAGAGAGAGAGAGAGAGAGAGAGAGAGAGAGAGAGAGAGAGAGAGAGAGAGAGATAGAAAGAAAGAGATAGAGAGAGAGAGAGAGAGAGAGAAAGATAGATAGACAGATAAATAGATAGATAGATATAACTAATTAGATAGATGGATAGATAAATAGATAGATAGATAGATAGATAGATAGATAGATAGATAGATAGATAGATAGATAGATAGATAGATAGATAGATAGATAGATAGATAGATAGATAGATATCTACCTGATCCAAATGCAGATACTGAAGTTAGCCAGGGAGACCAGAATAGACAGCACTCCAAATATGGATAGATAGATAGATAGATATATAGATAGATAGATATCTACCTGATCCAAATGCAGATACTGAAGTTAGCCAGGGAGACAAGAATAGACAGCACTCCAAATATCATTAGATAGATAGATAGATAGACAGATAGATAGGTAGATATCTACCTGATCCAAATGCAAATACTGAAGTTAGCCAGGGATACAAGTATAGATAGCACTCCAAATATCATCATTATATACTAAACAATAACAATTATGTCAAAAAGCAAACAAAACTAAAATGAACAGATTAATAGATTATTAACAGAACATTAATTCAAATTGTAGCATTTATTGTGGATTATTAGATAAGCACTGCAATTTTAACAGATGTTTCATATTCGTTGGCTCATCAACTTTTGGGACTTTACTGATTTTTGATTGGTTGGTTCATTAAGTTGAGTGTCCGAAGGATTAATTGTGTATCATCATTGGAAATGTACATCAATTTATCGCCATTGTCTTATCCCTTTAGATCCCTGATTCATTTGACTGTGTTTAGCATAATTATCGTTTTCTGTGTTAACAGCTTAGGACAACTCTATTTGGAATAATATTTCCAATTCACAAAAAAATAGTATTTGAACCAAAATTTTAATCTAATGTGCTCCACAATAAATATTTTAACATTGTACCATATTATTAAAAGCGAAGCTTTTCTATAATTAGGGTCGGTCCGTCCGTACGTCCGTCCGTCCGTCCGAGACAGATAGCTTTTATTTGTTAACTTATGCATGTTAGAATTGTCCTATCGATTTCAAACTTTGCATGATGATTCCTGTAGTAGTTAGGTACGATTTAGAAAGCCTAGCAACTCTATAATCATTACCAGAATGTCCGTATGTCTATTTTAAACATGTTGATTTTTCTACTTTTTTAACAACAAATTTTTATGTGATCTAATTATCCGTTTGATCTGATTTTTGGTATAATGATTCCTGGAACAACAAAGAACAATATTATAAGCTAAGCAACTCTATAATCAAGTCCTAAAAATGTAAGTATGTCTATAAACATAATCCTGTATCAAGTAATTATTCAAAAAATTTACTTACAATTTTGCTTCGAATCTTATACTTTTATATTCTGATTATTCAGTTTAGTCACTATACAAGTGTTAATGTCCGTTTGTACTACCGTTTCAGTGCTTCGCTTTTATGGATGTTGTCATCCTTGTTAACTTAGAATTATCATAACAAAATTAAGTCTATAGGATGGGACAATTCTATAGTATTTTGTTCTAAATTGACACACTCATTTTTGTGGATTGGTCTTTAGCATTTCTATAATTAGTTGCTTATGGATATTACATAATTTATGTTTAGCCATGTAGAGGGATCGGCAGCCGGCAAGTGCAGCGTTTTTGTTTTTTTTTACTAGAGGATAAGCTTTTGAAAAGGGCCAGTGGAGTTTGACCCCTACTTTCAATTTAGTTTGAAAAGGAGATGGTGGATGATGGATAAGTTGTAATACAAATTAGAATCATATCGGTCCAGCAGTTAAGATCTTACAGTTCAGACAAACACAGACAGACAAATAAACATTGATCTAGTATTCTTATATAAAAATAACTAGCGGCCTCGCCCCTAGCCTCTAGGGGCTTTGCCCCAAGAGATGATAAAAAAAGTTGTGGTGAAATTAAAAAAAAAAAAATAAGAAGGACCAAGGAAATCTTCTACAAAAAAAAAGGATCAAGGATATCTCCCACAAAAAAATGGGGGGGGGATTTTTTTGTTTTTTGGGGGGTTGGGGGTGTCCCACCCCCCAAGTAAATAGCTTAAAACCACCACAGGACTAGAAGGTATATTCCCTGAAGAGTAGAATCTGATCGGTTCAGTGGTTACCGAGATCTTAAGAGACAGACAGACATCAAGCTACTTTGTATTAAAAAATGAGTAAAAACCATTCCAAGACTTAAATCTGAAAGATTATCTAAAACAGAAAACCGAATAAGTTCTTTAGTTATTGAGATCCTAAGCTTCACACAAAAACTCTTACTACTTTATATAATAGGATAGGTTAAAGAAAACCTGTAAGTCAAGAGTTCTCTTGCCCAGATCGTCCATTGATCTTAGCGCAGCTATTCCTTCATATTTAGTGGCGAACATTTTGTATCTAAAACAAGGATGACAACATCAATAAAAGCAAAGCTTTAAAATCAGTCGATAGGTTGGACCTTAACATTAACACAATTAGAGTGTCATTACTTTTAAAGCAGAAAATTAATTAATAAGCCTAAAAAAATTGTATGTAGTTATTAAAGAAAATAGTTCAGTAAAAAAATATACAAAAGTGAAGCTATTCTATAATTTGAAATGTGTATTCGCCCATCTATCTTATAGTTAATCCGTCCATTGATCGGAGCGCAGCTATTCCTTCATACTTTGGGGCGAACATTTTGTATCTAAAACAAGAATGACAACATCCATAATAGCAAAGCTATAAATTCAGACGATAGCAAGGATACATTAACATTAAAACTTTTAGTGTGTCTGCACTTAATTATTAACTTTATAATTCAAAAGCCAATTGTAGGGGCGAACATATTGAATCTAGAGCATTATTTTATCTATAACAAGAATGACCAACATCCATAAAAGCAAAGCTCTGAAATGGTAGGACAAACGAACATTTATACTTGCAGTGTGTCAGAACTGAAAAATCAAAACATAATTGTATAAATGTCGAATCAAAATTTTAATTAAATTTGTTGAAAAAATGCAGAAATATAGGATAATGTTTAAGGACATATTTACGTTTTTAGGACTTGATTATAGAGATGCTTTGCTTATAACATTGTACATTGTTGTCCTAGGAATCAGTGTTCCAAAAATCACAACAATCGGATGATTTTATCACATACAAATTTGTTGTTAAAACAGTTAAAAATCAATATGTTTAAAATTGACATACGGACATTCTGGTAGCGATTATAGAGTTGCTACGCTTTCTAAATCGTACCTAACTACTACAGGAATCACCATGCAAAGTTTGAAATCGATAAGACAATTGTAACATGCATAAATTAACGAAAATAGCTATCCGTTACAGACCCTAATTATAGTAAAGCTTCGCTTTTAACAAGGATGACAACATACACATAACTACGAAGCTCCATAATCAACGGTAGGATGGTCATATTAAAACTAATGCACTGTTAGAGTATCAGTACTTAATAAGCAGAAAATTAATTTATAGTTTAGACACAATTGTATGACTTTTTGTTGACTTAATTACTTACATTTAATCTATAAATAAAATGAAAAAAATAAATATCATTGGAAAGGGGCAAATTTACAGTCTACTCCAAGGCTTATTTACTCCTTGCAATTTGTAATACATTTGTTATGTAATTAAATTAATATGTAAATGCATCGCATTAGTTAATAAATTCTATTTTATTCTAAATTCAGGATGCTAAAAGGTAACAAACTCTTTTCCCTCCACATGGAGAGCATAGGCCGCTGACAATTTGTCAATGTTTCTGTAAAAATGTGGCTTTTTATGGATATGGGATGGGGTTGTCAGCCCTAAGCCCTAAGCAGTGTAATGCGTCCATTTGCCCAGGATTCTAATTTAGGATGCTAACCATGGACAGATTTGAATTTCTAAGACTTGTTTTTAGTGATACTTATACTATTGTGCCTTATGGTCTTAGGAACCACTATTTCAAAAATCAAATGAGTAATCTATTTGTTCTTTGATGAATTCTTTAAATGATTGTTTTGAACGGCAAAAAAGGCAAAGGATAAACAGTTTTTCTACAGATTTAAAGTAACTTTCTGGTGTTTCCAGTATGGCTTAGAAACCGATCAATATCCGCTGGATTAGAAACCAAATCTCAGCCATACTGAAAAATCATGTAAAGCATTATATTAAAGACAATCTTTCACGAATATTAAGATACAAATCTTAATGTTAATACCAGTTTTGTTAGCCCCAAGGGTCCGAAAGAATGGGGTAACAAAACTGGTTTTGATCTTTAATTTTTCATCATTTTAATATCTGCTGAAAGATGCCTATGATACAAGGCGATGAATTACAATTAAAGTATTGAGTAAAGGTATTAAAATTTAACTAAATCCTTCTATTAATCTTATTAGAGCATTTTATAAATCTTATCACAAATATGAACAGAAACAATATTTCAGGGGTAATTTCCAAGGATCTAAAGGGACAAGACAATGGCCGATAAATTGATATAAATCTCCCAATGCAATGTTGATACACAAAATTCCCCCTTCTATAGATTACAATTAGGAGTTGAAACACTCAACTAAATGAATTAACCAATAAAAAGTCAATAAAAGTCGCCAAAGTTGTTAAGCTAACAATTAAGAAAACTTGTTATAAAACTTTGAGGACTAGTGAAATAAACAAACCATTGTCACCTTCCTTCCTAGGTAATAACCCCTTCCCCTCCCCTAAAAAATTCAGCAAAGTGCGAGACCCTTTACGAGACAGAAACACACACAAACACCCTGTTACTTTATTTTTTGTAGAATATATATAACCTTTAAAATTATTTACTTTTGAATTAGCAGTTCAGACTTACCTATAGGATTCCAATTTAATTGCTTTATTATTTCTTTATTATTTGCAAATAATTATAAATGATTAAAAGGCAACTCTTAATTTATGTTTGTTTTTTTACATACCATACCTTGCTAATTACATAGCAAAGAGTGATCAACGATTCAACACAGTTTATTTAAACATTTCATTTTTATTTGATAAGTGCAATACACAGTGTTTCATTGTTTAATTCTAATGAATATTCAGTTGGTTTATAAATAAAAAGGCATGGTATTTGAATGAGTAAAAAATATATACTAATTATTAAACCAAAAAGGCAGAAATTCTCTTTAGCTTTCAAGAGATCATCTAGACAACCTAAAGGCATCATTTGCTTATAATGGGACGCGATACTCCAACGCATACTATAGAAAAAAATTTTACATCTTTATCTGTACCAGGAGCCGAGATAGAGGGGGGGGCTCTTGAAGCCCCCCCCCCCCCCCCGATCTATTAAAGTGGGAATTGGGGCCCGATCTGTAAGGGTTAAAACCAGTTTTTTAGCCCCGGGCTAAAAGGGTTCTGTGATAAAATTACCCATTTCTAAGAACCTCTGAATGCTAAAGAATATAAATACCATATTAAATAAATTATAATATTAGTAAAGCCGTTCTAAATGTCTATTTGTTTAGCACACTTCTGAATCATGATATAATGGCTATGTTGAAAATTACGCACACTTATTAAATTTAACCAACCAAAGAATTTTTTATCCAATCTTAACCAGACAAATGCCATCTAGCTAAAAAAGATGCGTAGATTTCATTTCTGGCAACCAGAAAATCCACAGAAATCGAATTCACAAGATCCAAAAAAGTTTCATTAAAAAAAAACCTTACACCAAAAATGACAAACAATAATTATAACGACGACTTAGTTTCTTTTTCCTGTTTAATACGAATATTGAAACTAATTTTCAGGCATGCATGTTTGTTGGTATAGTACTTTTTTTAGAAACCAAAATACAGACATATATAAAACTACGAAATTGTATATTAGTTACTAGAAAGATTATATTTTTTTCTTGCTTTAAAACAACTTTCTGTACATAAAAACCCGTAATGTCTTCATTATTGACACAAACATGCATGCTGTATAGTTTTTAAAAAATTAGTAAAATAAAATACCTGATTAGAATACAAAGCAAGAAATAAAGGTTATCTACTCCCTATGAGCTTTTTGTGTTAAATAGAATTATTAATAAGAATAAAAGAGTTTCAAAAAAAAGTAAAATAACAAAATGTTAGGTGAATTGTTAATATTAAATCAATCAAAAAATGTTTTACATTCTTATAATTCATTTCAATAAAACATATATATGCTCAAGAAAGGTTATTTATAATTATGAATTTTACCAGACTAAAATATAAAAGTGGAAATAGTTTATGAAGACGACACAAAATGATTTTAAAAATTACTTATTTTTATCTTTTTTTTTATCTTTAACAATTTTAATGTTTTTATTATGTAAATATATAAAGTATTATTCAAACTTAAAGGATTTAATCTTTTACTTTGTAATTTATATGTCAAAACAGTGTAAAAATGAAGTTCTTATTTACTAATTTTCAAATCATTAGATTTTAATACAATTTATTATAGAAATAAAGAATAATTTCAACAAAAAAAAATTGCTACAAAAAGGCTTACAGTATTATTAAACTGACTTAATTGTATAATTGCATTTATTTTGTTTATTTACCTTGAAAAATGAGTGTTTAAGTGCTGCATTGGTTAAAATCAAACCTAAAAGTGCTCTTTATTCAGTGACAGAGTGAAAAAAATATATACCTTGTTTTATAGTTTTTGATCTCTTTTTTTATCTATTTTTATGTTATATTTATATCAAAATTTAAAATATCTATTTCATTAGATATTCATACTTTGCTAAAACGTCTTGTTTACTTTTTGTACTATATTTGCTCCAAAAAGGATTCTTTATCTGACTTTTACATTGAAAATGAAAGATTTTATGCCAATTTTTGTGTTGACTGTAGAAAAAAATAATTATTTTGTTTATATGCAATTTTCTATAATAAAATGTGAGAAATGCCTTGTTTCACATGTAGGGCGAAAAAAGTAACACTGAAAATATTTTTTACGTCTTAAGCATGTCCTAAACTCAAAGATAATAAACTTTCATAAAAGATTTATTTCAGAATATGTCATTTAGGGCATAAAATTAATTTTGCAAATTAACATTGCAAATGTTTGCCAATAACTTTTAAAAATGATTTCTGCGGATTTTCTAATTTACATGGGTGTTTTTTACACATTTTCCCCTATCTAAAAATACCTTCCTCATAAAGATTGGCTTCCGGAAAGTATATACTTTCCAAAAATGATATGTGTAATGTAAGATTTTTTCTCGTATTCATTCGAATCCGGTGGATAGGAAAGAAACCGGTTCTCATCCATACGAAAAAACTATTTATTAGCATCGTATTATATCCAGTTTTCTACCAATATAGAAATTTACAATTCTATATCCGCGGAAAGCCGTTTATAATACGATACGAGAAATAGCTAATATATATTTTTAAAAGCGAGGCTTTTCTATAATTAGGGTTTGTCCGTCAGTCCGTCCGTAACGAATAACTTTTTTCGTTAATTTAGGCATGTTAGAATTGTAATATCGATTTCAAACTTTGCATGGTGATTTCTGTAGTAGTTAATTACGATTTAGAAAGCATAGCAACTCTATAATCATTACCAGAATGTCCGAACGTCCATTTTAAAAATGTTTATTTTTTACTTTTTAAACAAAATTTTTTTATGTGATAAAATCATCTGATTGATCTGATTTTCGGATCACTGGTTCATATTACAATAAGGTACAATATTTTGAGCGAAGCATCTCTACAATCAAGTCCTAAAAATATCAGTATGTCCTAAAACAGAATTCTGTGTTTAAGAAGTTTTGTAACAAATTTAAGTATAATCCTGTTAAAGAAGGCGTCTTAACTTTTTTGCTTTTTATTTAAGATAGCTAGTCAGTGTTTTTAGTAAGTAGTTGATGTAAAATTGTCCATAGAATTTAGATATGCAATCGGTTTTTTTTGTAGACCAGTTATTAGTTTAATTTTTTTTTAAATAAAGTCGGTTTTAAGGTACTAAAACGGAAAAAAAGAGAAAAAAAAATCAATTTTTTTTAACCTCGGTGAACGAAAACTTTGAACTGATTTATATCCTGAAATAGGCATAAAAAATATGTATTTGCATATACCTTTCAAATGAGAAAAATATTACAAATCCATTTTTTAATTGTCTAAATTTCATATTAAGTCAAATTTTTTGTACAGCTAACCGTTTTTCGTCAAGATGGATTTCAATTGTTAAAACAAGAAAATGAAGTGAATATAATATAAATAATTGCTATAACATAAGTAACAAAAGAAACATAAATCATGTGCATTTTAAATTCCTCTTGACAAAAATCGGTTGGACTTACAAAAAAATGTTACTTCACATGAAATTTAGTAAATTAAAATGCCTAAAAAAAAGTATTTCACAATTATCATGATAGATCAACGTCTTCTTACCACAAATGCCCATTAGAACCTCGGGAATGGCAAAAAACGTCAAAAATTCCGCCTTTGGCGGTTTTTGCATAAATAACTAATGATGTGTCTTGAAAAGTTCTACAAAAATGAAGAAATAGTCTATGGCCCTAAAACGACTCCTTCCCCCAAAAAATGGGCAAAAACCATCATTTTTTAAAAACATACACAGGGTGTCCCAAAAGTGTAAAACTTTGTAAAATAGGCAAATATTATAAGTCAAAATCTGTATCTATATGACAGTTTTAAGAAACTTAAAAATAGAAGAAAAAAATTTTTTTTTTTAATTTTTTTCTCTTTTTTTGAAAATACAGGGTGTCCAAAAAAAACTAAAAGATTGATTTGGTCAGAAAACACTTTGGCCAAACATACTAAGACACATATTATAGTAATTTGAACAAAATAGCCAATTTGGACCAAGTTTTAGCTCTACAGACACAAAAATCACATTTACAGGGTGTCCCAAAGTGAAATTTGACAACCTTATAGTCCCGGGTCCTCCGAACCGTTATATACCACATATGCCCACAGATAAAAACACAGGATTTAAGCCAAAAAAAATGATTTTTTTGGACAGGTATTTTGGGAATTACGCTAATTTCCAAAATACACTTTTTGTTGGACATCTTGTAAAATTAGAGTTTTGGCCAAAATAACATTATGCGCGCTTTTTATATGAATGAACGATCATTTTGGTGTATAAAATCTATAGGTTGGATGTAAGATTGATGAAAAAATTAATTTTTTGAATTGTAAAAAAATGGGTGTTTTTTAAATTTTTTTTACCTACCTTCATAGATAGCTAGATATCTAGACATCCAGGGACTCTAAAACTTTTTTTTGACCATCCAGCATCCTTGAATTACCCGTAACCCAACGGACCAAAATATAGAGTATTAACAAAATCAGAGAGGTAGTGCAGAAAAGTACACTTGGCAAATAATGCACCATTTATGTAAGTATATAAACAAAATATTGCATTATATTTATATAACTTAAATTTTTTGGAAAATTTAACATAAAAATTTGCTTATAATTTTGCTCCTTCATATTTTTAAAAGCGAAACTTTTCTATAATTAGGTTCGGTCTGTACGTCCTGAACAGATAATTGTGATAATTTTGACAGGTTAGAACTGTCCTATCGTTTCCAAACTTTGCATGATGATTCCTATAACAGTTTAGAAAGCGCAGCAACTCTAATAGTTATCAGAATTTCCGTACGTAAATTTATATGATTTTTTACTTTTTTACAACAATTCTGCGAATTCAGTTCTGAGACAATACAAGTGTTAATGTTATTTTGTCTTACTGCTTTGAGCTTCACTTAATGAATGTTGTCAACCTTGTTTTTAGCGTAATTTTACGCAGTTGTTGAATGAAGGGCATTCAAAGGAGATGGTAGGGAGGAGGAGTTAGAGTTGTTTGACACCCCCCAAATTTTTTTTTTGGAAAAAAGTTTTAGATTTCACTAACCTCTCCCCCCTCCCAAAAAAACAACAATATAGTTACCCCAAAAAGTTACTCCAAAAAGACAAAAAGAAACATTACCCGACTCCACTAAGATTATGCAATCCTCACCCCTCCCCACAAATAAGCTGGTACGCCCTTGTGTTTAACCTATGTTTCTTATCTCTATGACTAATATGAAAAATTGTTTTAGTAAGCATAAAGTAAAATATAAAAATACTAGCGGCTTCGCCACCAGCCTCTAGGGGCTTTGACCCAAGAGGTGATCAAAAAAAAATTGGGCGAAATTCGTAAAAGGACCAAGGAGATCTTCTACAAAAAAATTGGGGGGGATTTTTTGTTTTTTGGGGGATTGAGGGTGCCCACCCCCCAAGAAACTAGCCTAAAACCACCACAGGACCGATAGGTTTATTCCCTGAAGAGTAGAATCCGATCGGTTCAGTGGTTACCGAGATATTAAGGGACGGACGGAGAGACAGACAGACAGACGGACAGACAGACATCATTCTACTTTGTATTATAGACTAGCGGCTACATAAGAATTTTTACCTCGTTTTTAAAAGCACAAAGCATCAGATTGATATAGATCATTTGCAGTCAAAGGATCATTGTCGAGTGGGATTAAATAAAAGAATTATTTCTTAAGCGACATGTGGGACACGCCAAAAATTACGCGCTCAATCTTTACAGGAAAAGGAATTGTTTCAGTCGCTCTGTCAGGGGAAAGCACCAAGTATAAGACAACAGAGAAGGTTATTTTGGTAAAATGAAAACGTGCTAAATATAGCCCTTTTCTGATTGCCTATCAGTAAATCTACAGGTAGGATATTTGCGTATTATGCGTGCATGACTTTGCATGACTCATTTTTCTTGACCTGATTCAGGTGTCTCTACCCAGGGGATAGAATGTTTAAAAGTGAATCATTTCAAAGAAGAAAAATTTGCAAGGAAAAATAATTAGAAAAACTTACATACTAAACATTTTAATAATTACATAAAAGGCTTAATAACAAAGCTTTTCTCCCATCAGGTGTCTCTACCCAGGGGATAGAATGTTTATAAATGAAACATTTCAAAAAGAAAAATTTGCAAGGAAAAATATTCAGAAAAACTTACATACTTTTAATAACATTTAAATAATTACATAAAAGGCTTGATAATAAAGCTTTTCTCCCATCAGGACAAAAAAAAATAACATTTTTATTTCCAAATTTATTTTAGTTTTTAAAGCCTAAATAGTTCAAAGTACAAAAGTAATCATTTAGAATGATTAATACAGATATTCAATCAGCCCACAGTCATGTCACATGCCAATGGGGTATACAAGTAAGCATTATAGTGGCACTGAGGATCCTCTATCAAATACATATCCCTGAAATTATTAGATTAAGTCCAAGTACGTCCAAGCGTTTTATATTGAGGGGGGTAAAATAGTTTTTTTTTATGGGGGGGGAGGGGGCTGAATTCTAATAAATATCTTACAATTTTGAGGGGGTAAGCACATTTTTTGCTGAAAGATTAGATATTTCAATATCACCATCCTGCCATTAAACCAATTTCTAGATGAAGAGAGATTCATTTTTGACTGAAACTAAGCATTTAATAAGGCCAACATACAAAAATCTCCTATAGTAGTACAAAACCATATGAAATCTACAAGATGAAGTATAGTCCAAAGTCAAGGTATGATCCTGCAGTTCGTTCATGATTTTCCAGTTCTCCCCAATTTCTTTCAATGGATCCTGCGACCGCCTTTTTTTTTACTTAAGGACTTCAAGTTATTGATCCAGAAGAGGTTCTGAGTGTTGTGTAAGATATCAACAAGCTTTTTTTCTCACCCACAGTCATGCACCAAATAAGCAGACTAACAAAGCCTTTAAGTCCTACAGAAAACATATTTACCTAACTGTCTGTTATTCCTAATTTTATACTTACAAAGTTTGCACTGGAACTTTAGGATTTTCTCCAAAGACCGAATAATAGCAATACCATACAGCTTTGCTGGATCTTTTGGCTGAGTTTTCACATTTCACACTATCTCCTTCACTATAGATCTGCAAAAGAATACATTTTTGTATTTACATCTAAGAGTATTTTTTTCTTCAAATCAGCAACTAATTTCAGTGTCAATTTTCAACCAAATTTCTAAATTTCCTAGCTCTCTGTTTGCTTTATTGGTAAAGCATATAAAGAATTGAGTTTATGAATATCAAAATGGGGTTTTTAAAGAGCATTTTATAATGGCAAAGGTTGTCTGCGTCTAAATCAATTAATTAAAATCTCAATAATATAGCAAAAATAGACTCAATGGGCTATTGTTTGGATTTTTAGTTGGCATTCAATTAAACATGAATATAACTTATGGAGAGTATCATATTCATATGTTGTACTAAAGTGAAAGGAATATTTTGGATTATAACATACCTGAGGATCATCCAAGCTACCTCTCCCTTGTACATATTTTCCAAGAGAAAGCTCACCACCAAGATCTTCGTGGTATTTAAATACCTAAACACAACCATCTTATACAATTGTTTCAAAAGTAATGAGTTTGGGTTTAATTGTAATTGACGATAATGAAAGTTACCTTACAGTAGGGACAGATACCCCAACCGTCACTAGAAACAATACAGTAATCAAATTTACAGGCATCTTCTACGGCCAAGTCAACACAATATCCAGTTCTACAAGTAATTGGATTTATGTAATATACAATTATCATTTAGAATAGTTTGATGTGAAAGCACATTATCTTTTTAATTCTTCTATATATACTAAGTTTACTTTGGATAAACATCATCTGAAGGATTTCTACCAAGTTCTGTAAGCATTCCAATCTTACAAATACAGTCAGCTTTGTGCTCTCCTAAAGTTTACAAAAATTTATGTAATGAATAAGAAAAATCTATGAAATAATCCTTATACTAAAGTAACAGGATGTCTGTTTGTCTGTGTGTTTTTACTGAAGGATCTTGTTAACCACTGGAACAATTGGGTTCTCTTTAACAGAGTACCTTTTCATAGGTCTCGTGAAGGTTCACAGGATATCTGTTTGTCTGTGTGTTTTTACTGAAGGATCTTGCTAACCACTAAACTGATTGGGTTTTTCTTAACAGGGTAGCTTCATAACTATTTTGGGGGAGGGTACCACCACTCTCCCAAGAAAATCACAGAAAAATCAACATAGCAACATAGGTAGGTATCATAGAGACTTGAACGCAACTTAGATAGGTAATGTATTATTTTAAAAAACATTTAAAGTGCCACTAGAGGCCTCTGGGGTGTATCTGCTAGTAATAAATAAATGATTCAGTAATTGCATAATCTATTGTTTTAAAGATCATGTTACCAGTATTTTGTAAGTGAACCTCATCCAAGAAACAATAGGCATTTTCTTGACAATCAGTATCTACTTTACACATGGGTCCTGCAGCAACTGTTGTTTTTACTGTAAATTGCTGACCAGGTGTAAAAAAGCTGACAAAAATCAGCAGGGCCAGCAGGTTCCATTTCATTGCAATCCTGATAATTACACAAATATGTTATTTTACTTGCTTTTCAGACTAGTAATACAAATATTGAGTTAAACCTGGTTGACATTGCAGAGACAATAGTTATTTTTATTTATCGCATAGTATTAAAGACAGCTTTAAGCAGACATTAAAATGAAAAATTATAAGATTAAAACCAATCATGTTAGCCATGAGGGGCAGAAGTCTAGCAAAGCTGGTATTAATTTTATGTTTTTTTAAATTTTAATATTCCTTGAAATTGTAAGTAATACGATGCTATACATGATTTTTCAGTATCGCTTAAAACCTGTTCTAATCCAGAGAATATTAATCGGTTTTGAAGCCATACTGGAAAAAAGCTTTCTAAATTTAATTACTTTGAATTTGAATTTTATATTTTAATTCTTTCATCCAATTTGAAACAATATTTTTAAACAAGGAAACACTAAACTTTTAAAAAGTCTTACCGTTTAGGATGAATCAATTTATAAGACTAATTTTTCTTTTGTTCAGTAATGTTAGTAAAATTGCAATACACCTGTGTTTTAGTCCAGAGAAGGAGAGGACAATGGGCTGTATATAACACAAGTCCTTAAAGTTTTATAATAACGTTTTCCTATTCATTGGCTTATTAACTTTGGGGACTTTTGATTAGTTGGTTATTAAATTGAGTGTCTATATGTTTGAACAACTAATTGTAATCTACAGAAGGAGTAATTGTGTGTATTAACGGTGGTGTTGTTCATCAATTACTCGACCACTGTCTTATCCCTTTTGATCCCTGGTTTTGTTCAAGTTGCCTCATACTTAAGATCCTTCCGCTTGGATGATGAATAATTTGCCATGCAACAGAAACAAGGATGACGACATCTGAAACGGTAGAAAAAAAACTAACATTAACAATGGTAGATGCATCGTAGCTCAGTGGTAAGCTATGGTAATGAGGGTTCGAGTTTAAGTCCCCATGTGGCAACCGGAATTTCAATTCATTCAAGCAACTTCCCCTTGGCTGTGTCAGAAGAGTGATAATTTGGTAGTTTGGATAATAAATTTATAGTATAGATGTATAAACAGATTACTAAATCATTTCCGATGGCAAAGACCTAAAGCTCAGCAGACGAGAATAATTTCATTAAACTTTGCTTTCTAAATTCAGCTGTTTAATGCTTTCTTCTGCTTTTTGAAAAAGAAAGGGACAATTTTTGTGAAAAATTGTCATTTCTGTCTAAACTTACGTCAAGTATTTAAAACTGCCATTATCAATTTCTCACAACTAGGCTCCTGACTATAAAATTATATTAATAATCATATTTTCCGATTTACACTACTAAATTGTTAAACCTAGTTATTTGTGATTAACAAGGCATTTTTATTAATGATGTAAATACTTTCTTGCAAATCATAATTATTAAGTTTTTAGTGACATCTAGCGACAAATATAGAACTAATATATTGCAGATGTTCCCAAATTTATTTTTTGCCTGAATTTACATTGTTTTCCATTATTTTTCCATAAAGGGTTGAGCTGTCTCTGAGGTGGTGGCAGATTAACTATGTCCTTATTTTAAGTAATTGGGGTATTAACAGTTTTATGAGATCAATGGATAATTTTCAAAATAGTTTTCAACAAATGAACAGTAATTAGACAATGCAAAACAAATTTAACTAGGAAAAAATGCAGAAATCATTACAGATCATACATAGACGTCCAAGTAAAGGGGTAAAGGGGTGTTCTCCCCTTTTAGACTTTGAAATCTCTTATTTTACACCCCACAAGTTTTTTATTATTATATTAGATTACCCCCCTTGAACATATGGAACCCCTCATTCAAAGTAAAAAGCTCCGGCGCCCTTGAGTTCACATTAGTTTACAATTTGCTTTATGTTTTTTTGCCGGCACCCGGTTGTATTTACATTTTTGAAAGATTCAGCTGACACCGAAGACCCAACCCACAGACAGTACAAGGCCCTTGGATAAGGAAAGGGGTTACACAGCTATTTATCGCTCTATATATATTACTTTAATGTTTGGATACTCAATGGTCAAGTACATAATATCAGTGCAACCTTTACCCCAGCTCCTCTGTGGAAAGCGTCATTCATTACGGTGACTTAATTTGGGACACCTGCCATACTCGGCGAGGGTAAAGAGTAGGTCCCTTGAGACAGCGGGTCAAGTACTTGTACTTGAGCGTGGACCTTGAGCTAGCCTTGAGCTGGCCATGGTTCTACTCCATGACTACTTAGGTCCAAACACTAAGAAACTATGGCTACACACACACACATAACAATTGTAGGGTGTCAGAACTGAATATAAATGCATACAATCTGAACAAAATGTGCATAACTATTATATGAATCATCATTCAAAGTTTGAAATGATAAGACAATTCTAATATGCCTAAATAATAAAAAGAGCTAACCGTTTCAGATGGACAGACAGACTGACCCTAATTAGAAATGAATCTCAGCCAAACTGAAAACTTATGTATAGTATCTTATAACAGACAATTTTCCCCAAATATTGAAATAAAAACCATAAAATAAGATTAATACCAGTTTTGTTACCCCCAAGGTGCATAGCTCACAAATCAGGTGTTATACTTATATTTTTGGTCAGATCCGCTCTGAAAAGAGCTAAGACATAACAATGAAGGACCAGATCTATCATCAAAAAAACAATACACCCAAATTCCTGTGAGATACTTTATTTGTTTAAAGTCAAAACCAATAAATTATGAGTCTAACAAGGATGACAACATCCATAAAAGCGAAGCTCTGAAATGGAAGGACAAAAAACATTAACACTTGTAGATTGTCAGAACTGAATTAGCAGAATATTAATGCATCAGTACAAACAATATTGTTAGTAAATTTGTTGCAAAACTGCATAAATAGATGATACTGTTTAAGGACATACTTACATTTTTGGGACTTGTTTATAGAGATGCTTTGCTTATAACATTGTACCTTGTTGTAATAGGAATCAGTTTTCAAAAACTCAGAAGAATCGGATAATTTTAACATACAAAAATTTGTTGTCAAAAAAGTTAAAAATCGACATGTTTCAAATGGACGTACGGACATTCTGGTATTAATTATAGAGTTGCTTCGCTTTCTAAACTGTACCTAACTACTACAGAAATCGTCATGCAAAGTTTGGAATCGATAGGACAATTCTAACCTGTGTAAATTAACTCTCTGTGACGGACGGACCGACCCTAATTATAGAAAAGCTCAGTTTTTAAAAATAAAGATATAATTAATAAACGCATCAAAAATATTTTTTATTTTAACACAGAAAAAACAATCAAGTAAAATTGCAAGGAAATTTAAAATTATAAGGTTGCTACGCTTTATGTATAAATTGAGAAAGTGTGACGCATCTCTACAAGTGTTTTCGTGTTTGTATCATTATACATAAGAACCAATATCAACATCAAAAATAATTTAAATCACTTATAACTTAATTCCATATTATTAATATTAGAGAATATAAAGATAAAAACATACTTTTTTTTTGATTCACTTATGAAAGAATAAAATAAATTTTATATTTGCTCATACTACATTTTTTATAATTTCATGATAAGGTTTATATTAAAAAGACTTTTCTCCCACAGAACATTTTTTTTATTTTTATAACCGCGAGAAGCTGTCTATAATAGGATTAAGAGGAAAAAAATGCATATAAAAAATTTACAAATACATACTCTCTAAATCAGACAATAGGAGAACAGCAAAGGTACATTCAAGACATGTCATTAGTTAAAATTGGATACAGATTTTGGAAGGAAAGTGCTTAATTCTTTCATTTTGTTTTCATTACGAGTCGCATTTACTAATAAATGAATAGATCTTTTCTTAGCTTGGGTAAATCATATTATGAAAAATTTATTTTCTAGTATATTGTGAAGAACTTGACAAAAATTATAATAATTTAGCTATGAATAGTTGTGTTCTTAAGGATAAAGTTAGCTTTCTTGAAATTGAATATCCTCAAAAAATTTTGTCGCTTGTATAACTTGAATGTAAAAAATTAACAAAAAGTTCAGATGGACTATTTGTACACTGGGAACCAAAACATTAGGCAAATCCGAATTTTTAGAATAGCAGCTTTTTATTCATTTAGGATGATTTTACTATAAATATGAAATGTAGACGCATATTTTGGTTACTAGTTTCCACTATTATTATTTTATGATTCAGCACCAATGAAGCATAAGATCTCAAAAACAGTATTACTATCATGTAAGAGACACGACAACATGAGGCATAATATATATATTATCTAAAAGCGGAAATACAATTTAAGTTAATTAATTTTAACATCCGTGATAGGTGGATTGAAAACTACATGCGCTCTAATTGGTTGAATGATGTATGACACTTAAGCTCTTCCAATCAGAGCACAGATAGTTTTTAATCCACCAATTACAGATATCCAAATTAACTTAAATTGTACTTCCACTTTTACATAAAGAATTATACAAAAAAAGAATTTTATAAGTAATCCTTAAAATTTGATGCAGATTTCAAATCTCCCTCTAACATTAAAATTCTTTCCAACTTATATATCTTAATATACATATACATAATGCCTATAATGTACAGGGTGGGCCACATAAATCTGGACTTTTTTCAAACGGCCATAGCACCAAAACTACTTGACCAATCAGGACGTTTGACCACACTATAAAGAGCTTAGGTAATTACCTTTTTGCCCATGCAAATTTTTGGACGATGGAGGATGTGTACTCCGAGCTTACAGCGCTTATGTTCAACATGGCAGATTCGAAATGCGCTGATAGTTTACCCTGGATTCTCGACTTGTGCCCACTAAATCTGATCACAGCCCATTTGTCGCTGAGTTAGACTAATGAAACTTGCTGGAGATACTGCTAGATACTTAATGAAGACACTAGAAAAGACTAGAGCTCTCTATCTCATCTGGTTTGGCCGTAGTACTCCGGCAAAGTGAAACATAACAGATTTTAAGATGTAAAAAACGTCAAAAATCTTGAAAATTTCTCGGTTCTCGACTACATGAACCCATATGGAAACCTAAAACTCGTTTTAGACTATATGTTGCGATAATAACCCTAGCTTAATCTTCATGCCATTTCTAAAAAGTCCTAAAACGTTGTTCTAGCTTAATTGTGGCCCAAATGAGAGCCGCCGTGTCGAAGGGTATCTTGAAAGATGGGTGAATTTTGATCCTGCGGTTACTCACGTCCCTAAGGAGATGAGGTCTCCCAGCAGCCCCAATCTTCATCCAATTGACTTTTGGGCCTGTAGCGCCTTTAAAGCACGAATCAATAGACGCGCCCATACCTCAAAGACCTCCCTCATTGCCATTATCAAAGAGAACTTCGTTAGCTTGGACAGGGACATGGTGACCAAGGTCTTGGGGCGGTTCAGGGGGCGGGTAGAGGCGGTGATTGAGGCTGGCGGCGATTTTATTGAATAATCTAATAGTCATATACCTAGTTTGCTTCCCAGTTTTTAAAATTCAATAAAATCTTAAAAATTGGCGATTTTATGTTTATTTGTTTAAAAATAAGAAAAAGTCCGGATTTATGTGGCCCACCCTGTATATTAGGTGCAGTCAATATTTTTTATTCCTTGGAATGATATTGCAGAAACTTTATTGAAGATAAATAAATAATAATTGTCTATTAAAAAATTATTTTAATACATTAAATTGATATTAAATTACACTTTTCTATTATCTTTTCTTCCCCAATTAATAATATCTTATACCAGCTTTCGTCTGCTAAATTTTAAAAACAATGATATAAAATATTAAACACCAGGGATTAATGTATAAAGAAAAAAGGATTAAAATATATTTTTGTAAAATTGCAATCTTTTAGGAAAACTAATTCATACTGCAAAATTAATAAAGTAAAAAAATTTAAGATTTATCTTAGCCTTTATTCCTGGTTCCTTTATAAACAATATAGTTATTTTGATGAAATATTATTTTTTTTTGTACCTAGTACAGTTAGGGAGTTGAATCCATTTTTATAGAAGCAGAAATGTAATCTATGATTATGGTTTGGACCCTCTAAAACTGTAATCTACCTTTCCACTTTACCCTCTCTTGGTGAAGATATCTTCAACGCCGATACGATTTTTGAAATCTAAGATTCCACTTTTGTCTCTCTTGTTGAAGATATCTTCACCAAGAGAGGCAAAAGTGGAATCTTAAATTTCAAAAATCGTATCGGCGTTGAAGATATCTTCACCAAGAGAGGGGAAAGTGGAATCTTACATTTCAAAAATCGTATCGGCGTTGAAGATATCTTCACCAAGAGAAGGGAAAGTAGAATCTTACATTTCAAAAATCGTATCGGCGTTGAAGATATCTTCACCAAGAGAGGGGAAAGTGGAAAGGTAGATTACAGTTTTAGAGAGTCCAAACCATAATCATAGATTATATTTCTGCTTCTATAAAAATGGATTCAACTCCCTAACTGTAGTATAATTTTTTTTGAAAGTTATTGAATATGAGACTAATTGTAGAACACGTTTTAACCTACATTATTTTTTTTATTTAAATATTTCTTTCTTTATTGGCGACAATGTCTGTTGAGACATGAACTTTATATAAATACTTTTTCCTGTTTTATGTCTTTAAATGTAGATTTATCGCAGTTTTTCGTCATTTCTATTCTAATAAGATTAAAAGCTACTATTTTAGTACAAATTATTACAAAAATTATAAGTGTTAAAAACCTGATGTTTTTAGGCGTTTCTTATTGAGAAAATACACTTTTAAGATAAATGGCAATTAAAATCCTTATTTGTATTATAAAAGGTAACTTCTGCACTATAATTCCAAAAGTTTTATTGATTTTAATGAAAATTGACTTTTCTTACTGTATATATTATGCCTCATGTCGCCGTATCTCACACATTATAGTAAGAAAAGGCTAAATACAATTCCCACAAACATCTTACAAGGCCGCTAGTAAGGACTTTCTATAAAAATTAAAACCTTTTATGTCACGAAAATAAATAAAAATATGAATATTATAAATTATCTATACCCATTAGAGGGGGAAATTTTTTGGGGGGAGGGGGGTGCCCCCCTTTTTTCATTTTGGGGGGGGTTAATTTTTTTCTAGGGGTGACTTCCCTTGGGAGGGTGGTGGTACCCTCCCCCAAAATAGTTATAAACCTTCCCGGGACCTATGAGAAGCTACCCTGTTCAGGAGAACCCGATCGGTTCAGCGGTTAGCGAGATCCTTCGGTACAAACACAGACACACAAACACACATCCTGTTACTTTAGTATAAGGACAAGAACCTTCGACCATAACCATAGGTAATAGGAAGTCTCCCTCCTATGTAGAATCATTCTTAAAGGTATACAGATATTACAAAACTTTCGTAGTCAGTAATTTTTTGATTTCGGGGGGGGGGGGAATGTACCACTCCAAAGAAAATTGCTTAAAACCACCACAGGACCAGTAGTTAGATAGGTAGAGAGAGAAGAAAGAAAGAAAGAAAGAAAGAAAGAAAGAAAGAAAGAAAGAAAGAAAGAAAGAAAGAAAGAAAGAAAGAAAGAAAGAAAGAAAGAAAGGAAGAAAGAAAGAAAGAAAGAAAGAAAGAAAAGATTTAGAGAGCGAAAACGGCCTAGAGGGAGAGAGAGAAGAGTCGCTCATGGTTTGTATAAAAGTTGATGGACATTTAGAGATAAGTAGCTTTGATATTTATATCGCAAAAAACGCGCGGCTAGAGCTAACTACACATGAAAGAACAAACTTCTTTGTAGAAAATATATTTCGCTTTATTCAAGCCTTCTCAATTCTATGAAATAATAACCATATTTGCAAAAATTCTTAAGAAAACAACAAGCTTCATACTAGTTAAGATTAATATAAGTTTAACAAAAAACAAGTTAAAAATATTAAGTACTTTGAAAAAAAGAATTTTTAAAACAAAATAAAATCCAAATCTTTTTACTTTGAAATATGGTGTACCTAATTGTTTGAGAGTTTATGTACAACTGAATTATTTATTGTAAAGGAAGGGGGGGGGGAGGGTGAGCAGATGAAAATTGGCGGTCAAACTTTTCAACAGTGGTAAGAATTTATACAACAACAAGGAAGAAAATATTCAAAAGTTTGGTTGGGTTAGCATTTTAAAAAAAATATTGCAATTTGCAAGTCAAATAGGTATAAATTATGTTACAAGAAAAAACAACATGTTTTAGCAAAATTTACTTTCATTAACAAAAATATATAACAATAACAATAATTTTAAATTTTTCTGTTCAGCCCCAGGTGCTTTGTTTCAAATTTATTGATGAAGAAGGATTCTCGACATTTTCTGTACATGGCTGACTCCTGCCTGCAATTTTCTATAACAGATACTTTCATGTTGGCAACACTGTGTCCAGGATGATTAAAATATGTTCCCCAACTGCATTTTTATTCAAGTTTTCATTTTGAGATCTGACACAATCTAAATGTTGTTTGAATCTTTCTTTAAGCTGTTTCCCCGTTTCTCCTATTTGCATTCTCTCCTATCACATGTTATAATGTTATTTATATGAACGGATCAACGAATTTCTAAACCAATAAAATTTTTATTAATTTCATCATAAGCTTCGTTTTAAATTAATGATAACATCCATAAAAGCGAATCTCTGAAACTGAATGACATACGAACATTAATTCTTGTAGAGTGTCAGAAATGAATATACAAAATTTGAATATTTAAGTTTTGACAAAATTTTACGTAAATTTGTTACAAAACTTCTTAAATACAGAATTCTGTTTAAATATATAGAGAGGTTTTATGAAAGACTTCATAAAAGCAAATAAATAATCTTTGCTTTTCTTGTCATAATTGAACTTGAAATTTTCAAATCTAATTTTCTCAAAAACCCTCATTAGAATATTTTGAAAATTTCAGGATTTAATCTTGATATAAATGTCTAAAACCTTTGTTTTCTTCTTATAGGGCACACATTTTTTGTTTTCCATTTACACTTCAAGAAAGATGTGAAAGGGAAAGATAATATCGTGATCAGGAAGGGAGGGGACATTGGACTGTAAATAACACTGGTACTGTTAGTGTGTAAAAACTTGTAGACTACAATTCTATAGAATTTTGTTTATATTAGTAAGGTTTTTTCTGTCTGAAGCTAAATATTTCGAAAACGGCTGGTCTTATTCTGTTGTACTTTTCTTGAAATCTCTTTCAAGGCTTATGGTTGATTTCAGGCTTTCCTCCGTTAAAGATTATGGTCAAATCATCTATCCTTACATAAAAGTAACATTATGTCTTCTGTCTGTGTATCTGTAGCTTAAGATCTCACTAACCGTTGGACCTACTTTTTTTATAGGTTCAATGATAATTATTATAATTTTTTTGAGAGAGGTTACCTCCACCCTCCTAAAAAAATCCCCCTGGAAACACAACCCCCCCCCCAAAAAAAAAAAAAACAGTGGAGATATGACCTACCTCTGTCTCCCTCCCCCTAGAGGCCTCTGGGGGCGTAGCCGCTATTATTTATATATTTTATTTCTATGCTTACTAAAACAAATTCTCATATTAGTCATAAGAGATAAGAAACATAGGTTAAACACAAGGGCGTACCAGCTTTTTATTGGAAGGGGGGGGGGAGGTGCATAATAACAAAAGAGGAAATAATGTTTATTTTTATTTTTTAAAAGTTTAAGGAGTGATCATATTTTTTTGGGGTAGGGGAGAGCCTAGAGGGTAGTGAAATCTAAAACTTTTTTTTTTAAATTTGAGGGGGGGGTGTTAACGAACTCTAAATCGTTCCCCCCCTCCTACCCTCTCCTTTATATGCCCTTCATTAAACAACTGCGTAAAAATTACGCTAAAAACATTATTAAACAAGGATGACAACATTCATAAAAGCGAAGCTCAAAGCGGTAGGACAAACGAACATTAACACTTGTATTGTGTCAGAACTGAATAAAAAAATCAACATATTATAAATGTACGTACGGATATTCTAATAACTATTAGAGTTGCTACGCTTTATAGGAATCATCATGCAAAGTTTGAAAACGATAGTACAATTCTTACCTGTCAAAATTAATGAAATTATCTGTTCAGGACGTACAGACCGAGCCTAATTATAGAAAAGCTTCGCTTTTAAAAATATGAGGGAGCATAAAAAATAAGCAAATTTTTCTGTGTTAAATTTTTCCCTAAAATTATATAAATATATGCATTATTTTTTCATATACTTACATTAATGTTTAAGAATATGCTTAAATGTCTTGTGCCTGCCGTCTGTATTCTTCTGATATCTTTCCTATGTATTCCTTTTTAAAGAAAGCTTCATTTTGGTGCTAATGTTAAATAAAGCTCCCTTTCGATTCATTCCATTTCTCAAATCGTATTATAAACAGCTTTCAGCGGATAGTGAAATTAAAAGGTTTTTTATTTAATCATTCGTGGAAAATTGTCTATAATCTGATACGATACATGATTTTTCAGTATAGCCTATAACCGGTTATAATCCAGCTGACAGTAATCGGTTTCAAAACCAAAAGGAAAATTATATCCTACAACTTAGAGATTAAAATAATTTGTTGGGGGAAGAATAATTTATCATTCAATGTCTAATCCCTATTGCCCTGCACTGTACATGTAATAACAAGAAACATATTATCCTTAAAAGCGGAGCGTAGCTAAAGGGAGAATTGACCAAACTAATAGTCAAGTTGGCCTTCAAGCTGCCGTGCAAAAACAAGGCGAGAAGTTTTGTACAGGATTAAACATTACATTACATAAAAATATAAAAAGATAATGTCATAGAATTACTCTTTCGCATAGTTCAAAATGTATAATGGTTCGAGATATGGACTTTTTGATATTACTTAAGAAATTACTTTACTTTATAATAATTATTTCTTTATCTTTACGCAAGGTTTAAAATCAATAGAATGATTCTAACACGACAAATTTTACAAATATGTACATACGGACAAAACAACAATTATAGAAAAGCTTCTCTTGTACAAAGAAGATAAGACTATTATAAACCTACCTTTCAGTGTTCAAACAAATCAACCATTCTATATTAAAATAGCAACGTTATATTTAAAAGCCAGGAAGAAAGGGGACAATTGGGTTATTTACACTCGTCCCCAAAGTTTTATAATAACGTTTTCTTATTTGTTGGCTTAACAACTTTTGGGTTATTTATTTAATTTTGATTGGTTGGTTCATTAAATTCAGTGTCTAAACGTTTCAACCACTAATAGTAATCTACAGAAGGGTTATTAATTTGGTGCATCATCATTTGGGATGTATATCAATTTATCGGTCATTGTCTTATCCCTTTAGATCCCTGTTTAAAAGCAGTAGTTTGAGGGAGGCCTTTCATTGGGTATATCGACCTACCCTCCCCTTAAAAAAAATATAAAATTATCTTTCATTACAAACAGACACACAGACTAGAAACCAGCTAGAGACATCCTATTACTTTTTCATTATTTTAGGGGGATGGTAATCTATCTTGGAAGGATATTATGGGGGGGGGGGGTTACACAACCTCGCTAACTAAGAATATAACTGTGTTTAGGACAAATATGAAGCTTACCCGAAAAATGAGAACTTTATCAAATCATTTTTAGAATGATATTATTTTTATCTTTAAGTGTATTATCCTATGGCTTATACCCTCTTCTATTACAGAGTTTGAAATGGGGGGGGGATATCAATATCCTCCTTTAACTAGTCTCTGTTTCTCAGGGATCTAATGGGATAAGACTATGACCACATCCCCAATTATGATACACAAAATTACCCCATCAGAAGATTAAAATTAGTTTAATCCCCCAGGTTAATTAATCAACTAATCAAAAGTCCCCAAAGTTGTTTAGCTAACGAATAAGAAAACGTTATTTATAAAACTTTGGGGACTAGCGTGCATTGTCCACTCTCTCTCTGACTGTCAGTGTAAATTTAGCGTAAACGAATGAACACTTTGTGATAATGTTTGCTTTGCTTTAATACTAGAATGTCTCATCCACAAAATATTATTCATACGTGCCTTATACTTTGAATAGTGAATAAGTTACACTTTTTCAACAGAAATACAGTTTTTATTGTTGTTAACGAAGATTTTAAAAGAGGTACGTTGAACACTTTTTTTTCACTTTGTATGATGATTCCTGTAATAGTTAGGTACAATATGTTAATATGTTACATTTTAAAAAATAATAACTGTTCATACGTTATACATTATACTTTGAATAGTAAATAAGTTACAATTTTTCAACAAAAATACATTGTTTGATTGTTATTGGAGCATTTTTTAAAAGCTAGAGGTATGTAGAATACTTTTTTTTTTACTTTGCATGATGATTCCTGTATCAGTTAAGTACAATATCTTTCATCTTTTAAGATAATAATTATTCATACGTGCCATATACTTTGGATAGTGAATAGGTTATACTTTTTCAACAAAAAATACAGTTTTTTATTGTTATTAACGAAGATTTTAAAAGCTAGAGGTATGTAGAATACTTTTCTTACTTTGCATGATGATTCCTGTAATAGTTAGGTACAATATGTTAATATGTTACATTTTTGAAAATAATGATTATTCATACGTGCCCTATACTTTGTAAAGTGAATAAGTTATACTTTTTCAACAAAAATACAGTTTTTTATTGTTATTTAAGAATATTTTAAAAGCTAGAGGTATGTTAAAACACTTTTTCTTACTTTGCATGATAATTCCTGTAATAGTTAAGTACAAAAAGTTTTCTGTTTGTAAAAAAACATACATTTTATTGTTATTAAAAAGAATATTTTAAAAGTTAGAGGTACATTTATAATTATTGAATTGTTTTTTTTTACTTTGCATGATGATTCCTGTAATAGTTAGGTACAATAAGTTAGGTACAATATGTTAATATGTTACATTTTAAAAAATAATAACTGTTCATACGTGCCTTATACTTTGGATAGTGAATAAGTTATACTTTTTCAACAAAAATACAGTTTTTATTGTTGTTAACGAAGATTTTAAAAGCTAGAGGTATGTAGAATACTTTTTTCTTACTTTGCATGATGATTCCTGTAATAGTTAAGTACAATATGTCACATTTTAGAAAATAATAATTATTCATACGTGCCCAATACTTTGAATAGTGAATAAGGTTTTTTTTTTCAACAACAAAATAAACAGTTTTTTATTGTTATTAAAGAAGATTTTAAAAGCTACAGGTATGTAGAATACTTTTTCTTACTTCGCATGATGATTCCTGTAATAGTTAAGTACAAAAAGTTTTCTGTTTGTAAATAATATATTTTTTTCATTTTTAGTTAAAAGAATATTTAAAAGTTAGAGTTAATTAAAATTACATAATGGTATTTTTTTTTACTTTGCATGATGATTCCTGTAACAGTTAGGTACAATAAGTTTTATTTTTGTAAAAGAAATACAGTATTTTTAATGTTTTTGAAAAATATCTGAAAAATAGAAGTATATATTTATTATGTTCTCAGGGGTTACTTTAATTGATGATTCCTAGAAGTGTTAGGTGCAATTTAGAAAGAAAATCAAGTCTTTATATATATTTTAAACATGTTACTTTATTGGCATGAAGCTTTTATGTAATATAATTATCCCATTTAATTGTTTAGAATAGTAATTCCTATGTTTAAGAGAAGCATCTCCATAATCAATTCTAAAAATTATGGCAACTAAACATCTGCTCAATGTGTTATTTTGTCCGTTTGTTCATTATATGATGCTTTGGGCTTTGCTGTTTATGAATGTTGTCATCTTTGTTGGAAATGTTAAGAACATTTTTCTTCTATTTTGGATAAGAAATGCATTTGGATTGAGTAGTTGTGTTTCTACACTTAAACATATGAATAATTGACTTCTGAGGTTTTATGCTATTTTTCTCTAAGTTTGTATAATTAGCCTAAAAATCCTGGGAAAACGGACAAAGTGATTTAAAGAATAGATGTTAAGTGTTGATATATCCAAAATAATAATATTGGAAAAAATCCTGATATCTTTAATTTTATATGTTTTAATATTTATAATTTTGTAGCATGACTGTCCGACTGACGGATGTAAATAATATACTAGATGCGCATTGGTATAGAGAATCATCACATTTTAAAAATTCAGCTGTCTATCTTGAATATGAGCCGAGAAAATCGGACGAACGCCCTCCCCCCTCCATAAAATAAAACATTTCCATAGAGAAAGAATGATTTTTTACATTTCTTGTAACCAATAAAACTATCCCAATTAAAAAAAATCTTTAAAAATATAAATAATAGTATTTTAATTGTTTGCTGTTTTTGAAATCTATTGCCGTTCTGAATTTGTGATTTTTCTTGCGAAAATATTTTTACACCGCAAAAATGATGTGTGAATTGGAAAATTGATCCATTAACCAGGAATGGAGGTGACATTGGACTGTAAATTTATACCCCAAAGTTTTATAACCTCGTTTACTTATTTGTTGGCCAGGGCTTTAAAAGTTTAGACTCATAAATTATTGAATTTGGATTAATTAGTTCCAGACTTTTCAACCATTAGTTTTTATATAAGGAAATGGTAGTTTTGTTTGGGGATGTATGTATCATTTATCGTTTATTGTCATATCCCTGTAGTTCTCTCATTTGGAAACTTTTTTTATTAAATCATGATTGGTTGGTTAAAACTAGCTGTGTCCAAAATTTTAACAATTTATATTGATCTGCATTAGGACGATTTTGGTTTATCATCATTGGGGATGTTCATCAATTTATCGTCCGCTGTCTTATCCCCTACGATCGCTGAATTAAACATATAAATAATAAGCTACTTGACCCTTACTCTACAGCCATATTAACCAGGTAGGGAGGGGACATTGGACTGTTTATTACACTAGTTTCCAAAGTTTTATAATAACCTTTTCTCATTCGTTGGCCTAACAACTTTGGGGATTTTTATTGAATTTTGATTGGTTGGTTTATTAAGTTGAGCATCTAAACTATTCAATCACTGAATGTAATCTACAAAAGGGGTAAATTTGTGTATCATCATTGGGGATGTACATCAATTTATCGGCCTTTGTCTTATTACTTTAGATCCTTACTCTATATCCATTAACTCTTCAGCTAAATAATTTTCTCCCCCGCTATTTTCAAGATCATTATTGCAGAAATGCTTCATTTTCAGAAAAATGAATCTGTATATATTTTTTCATTTTTTTTCAGCGAAAATGCTCTATAATTTCAAATGGTCCGTCTGTCTTAGTTTACGTTTGTCTCTGCCAATTTCCATAGGCTACAAAAGTGTGTTTTCCCATGAAAAGAGAATACTGGACTGTAAAAACTTTATCAAACTTAATAGGTTGATAAACATGAACAGTATCCAAAAGTTTTAACGATGAATTTTAATTTACAGAATGATTAATTTTGTTTATCGTTATTGTTCATGTACAGTTACTGTATGATTCAATGGAGATATTTTTGAATATCATCAAAAAAGAATAATAAGGCTTTAAAATGGTCCTTATGCTAAACAATTTCAATCAAAAATTAAAATATTTATGTTCTATTGTATATAAATGTAAAATTCAAATGATTGTGCGTTTTCAAAGTTTCTATAGGCGTGTCAACTGTCAACATACATAATGAAGATTTTCTTGCATCAAATGATTTTTTATTAAACCTGATTCAAAACTTTTGGTAATACGATTCGACCCCCTTTTATTTTTTTAACTTTATAAATAAATAGTCTAAAACCATACCCTGATTTCTTATATTATACGGTTCAGTGCATAGCAAGATATTGAAGGACAAACAAATAAAAACCTTTCTACTTGCTTTTAAAAAAACTGTTCTTTTCATGATAACTTAGGCTTCTCTTTTATAAATTTTTTTTTCATTTAAGACAGAGGGGTGGGGGTTATTTACACTCCAATATAATCTGATAGGGATGTTACCTAAAATTTTCTGTCATTCTCAAACATTTCCTTACCTTTTTTTTTGAAAAGCTTGAAATTAAGAATTGCAATTTCATGAATATTTTCATCTAATTACTTTTTTGATTCAGAAGCTTTTCTTTAATTAAAGTCAAAACGCAGTACATTAAGAATATAAAGGTAATGTACATTGTAATCTACTCATGAGAATCAAATGCTTTGTGTAAATCTAAAAATGTACAAAATTACATTTTAGATACACTGTTAATATCTAATTATGTATTCATTTATAAATTTATCTAAGTATCTCTCTATTTATCTTTCTAATAATCATTTTATCTATCTAACTCCATATCTTTCTTTGAACTAGTTTAGTTATTCCTAATATCTATCTATCCATACCTATTTATCAATCTTTTTACATTCTACCTGCATGGATCAATATTTATCAATTATTCTAGTTATTCTTCTAATCCTCTAAACACCTATCTATCTATCTATTGATATATTCAAGGATACCATCTATCTCATACATATCTATGATTGACTATAGATTTTGTAAAAGATACTCTGCGAATAGAACATAAACGTAGAAAATGTGTACAAGCAGGGGATTGTTCAAAATCATAAAAAAGTGGGGCTGTTTGATTTGAGCACTTATCTATCTATCTATTTCAAGGATGCGACGTGGTTAGGGAGCAAATGATGAGCTTGAAAGGGTTGTCATCTCTCTATCTACCTATTTATCTATGTATCTATTCATCTATCTATCTATTTAACTAATTATCTATTCAAGGATGCCACGTGGTTACGAGGGAGTGAGGAAGGGAGCCAATGATGAGTTGGAAAGGATTGCCATAGATTTACAGGAAAACTAACATTTATTATACTAGCATTTATGCCCATAGCCTTTTAGCAGCCTTTATCATAATTATTAGAATAGATATATTTCATCTAATTTGGATCAAATGTATCTTATCCCAAATTAGTTATGAACATTCCCTGGAACTATGAGAAACTTTACTGTAAAGGAAAACCATCTAGATCCTTTGCTACACACAAACAAACATCCTGTTACTTTTATATGAAGATTGATTGCTAATAAATGTTGTGATTAGTACCTGTTGTTGATTGTTGGAGTGATATCCCTTCTTGTTGCTCTGGGCAATTTCAGTATTTGTGTTTGGATCAGGTAAACTTTTTTGTTGCGTCACTTAAAATGCCTATCAAGCACTTAAACCCCTCTCTTCTTTATTTTTTTTATTCCTGTGCAGTAAGTTCTTACCTTTCATGGCCTATAACTGCGGGGGAGGGGTGGGTGTTCTTTGATTGACTATTCACTCTTTGAGAAACCACAAGCTTTTAATTTAAATCAAAGCTTTCTACCCTCTCCCATACATCCATATTATTGTCAGAAGTGTCTTATCGAAACCCTAAATGACAACTTTTTTAATTTAATGGTATAATCTTAAATGTCTTGTGGTTACATACAAACTTGGAAAATAGCTTAAAACCTGACCCATACTTTTTTTGTAGGTTTGATCTAGACTTTTGGGAATGGATCATCGAGATAGATTGGTATACATACTGGTACTGTACGTATGTTGTTATGGTAGCTATGCTTCTCACAGCTCTTAATTCAGGTAATTATGGGGTCATATCATCATAGATATAGATTGGTATACATACTGGTACTGTACATAGGTTGTCATGGTAGCTATGCTTCTCACAGCTCTTAATTCAGGTAATTATGGGGTCATATCATCATATAGATAGACTGGTATACATATTGGTACTGTACGTATGTTGTTATGATAGCTATGCTTCTCATAGCTCTTAATTCAGGTAATTATAAGTCATATCATTATATATATAGACTGGTATACATATTGGTACTGTACGTATGTTGTCATGGTAGCTATGCTTCTCACAGCTCTTAATTCAGGTAATTATGAGTCATATCATCATAGAGATAGACTAATATACATACTGGTACTGTACGTATGTTGTTATGATAGCTATGCTTCTTACAGCTCTTAACTCAGGTAATTATGGGTCATATCATCATAGAGATTGTCTGGTATACATACTGGTACTATACGTATGTTGTTATGGTAGCTATGCTTCTCACAGCTCTTAATTCAGGTAAGTATGGGTCATATCTTCATAGAGATAGACTGGTATACATATTGGTACTGTACATATGTTAATATGATATCATATAGATATACTGGTGTACATACTGGTACTGTACGTATGTTGTTATGATAGCTATGCTTCTCACAGCTCTTAATTCAGGTATCCACAGGGAGAGAGGCAGTGATCTAAAGGGATAAGACAATAGCCAATAAATTGATGTACATCCCCAATCCTGATATACAAAATAACCCTTTCTGTAAATTAAAATAAGTGGTTGAAACGTTTGAACACTCAACCTAATGAAACAACCAATCAAAATTCACTGAAGTCCCCAAAGTTATTAAGTCAACAAATAAAAAAAAAATTACCTTGAAACTTTGGGGACTATTGTTATAAACAGCCCATTGTCCTCTCTCTCTCACTGGAGGGCAGGTACATTAGACTAAAAAATTACAGTGGTACCCAAAGTTTTTTAACTACATTATTTTAATCATCGGCTTGACAATTTAAAAGTGTGATGGGTTGGTTCCCAACTATAAGTGTACCTAACTGTTATAGGAATTATTTTTGATAGTTACTAATATGTAGGACTAATGAGCTATGGCGTTATGATTGAGAGCCGTGGAATTATACTTGTTTCTATGCTACTCAGGTAGAGGACTTTGATTCACAATCTTTTGCTGAAAGTGTCAATGGTATATAGTAGTGGATATATAATATATGTAGATTATTAAAAGAGGAAAGTTTGTTGTCAATTTAGCCTGCTAATTAGGAAATCATTTAATGGTTATTCATTTATGCAGTAGGAAGGAAACGGATGGGGCAAAGGGGGTGTGTGGGGGTTATAGATATCTTATCCAGCTGAGAGCGTTAATTTATCAGAGTATATGAAAGTATGGTGAAACATCCAAGTAATAATATATTGATTTATATATTGGTTTTTACATGAGCCTATGCATATATTACTCTAACTTTTACTATTACTGTCAGGTGTCTGACATTTTAGCAGTAGGATTTAATAATTGTTCTAAGATTGGTTTGTACAAATTATCAAACTTTTTCATATTTTAAGACTAAAAAAGGTTGATATTGTTGATCATAATTTGGAGCAATTAGAATTAGAATTAATGCTAATTTTTTTCTTTTTCATAATGTGTTAGTTTTCAAAGTTTATTTTTTTTCTTTTAGTTAAACGCACCGTTATGTATTTAAAAATTTTAAGCAATAAGTAAATAAAGTCAATAAAAAATTCAAACATTTTTTGCTGCAATATCGTTACTTGCTATTCAATATATATTTATATGCAACATCCTAGATAGTTTTGAATTTTCAAAATGCTCTTCAAAATGTTCTTTTAATGGCTTACCTTATTTGCATCAACCCAGGGATCTAAAGGGATAAGACAATGGCCGATAAATTTATGTACATCCCCAAACTATAATGATAATATTAACCCTTCTGTAGATTGCAATTATTAGTTGAAACATTTGGACACTCAACTTAATGAACCAACTAATCAAAATCAAATAAAAGTTTTTAAGGTTGTTAAGCCTTTGGGGACTATTGTATTAAAAGGTCCTATAACCCCTTCCTCCCTGCCACAACCACTGTTTTCTTTTTTAAAAACATATCAAATTTATGTTAGGTATTGAATTTCTCTTGAACCAACTGTGCATTTTAGAGCTTAAAGATTTTTTTAAAAAGTTACTTTGTTGATTTTTTAGGAGTATTTGTGTTTATATGTATATTTATTATTGACAACTGTTGTTTTTTTTACTTTAGGGTTATTAAGAAATACCTTAAATAAATTTGTCTTATCCCTTTAGATCCATAAGATTAAATAGTCAATAGCTACTAAAAGAAAATTAAAATATCATAAATGGCCCAAAATACAAAAATTTGCTGCACAGAGCAAAGAGTTTTATTTTGTCAATATTGATATACACTCTTATCTTTCATGTTTGTTTTTACCTTGTTATACATATTATAGCTTTGATATATGTAGTCTTTATATTTTAGATAGATATATAAATCTATATACAGTGTGTTTTTTTATGAGAACTTTTTTGAAAGCAATTTTACCCCACTTATAGTTATCAGAACTTAATGATTAATGGCTTATTTTCTTCGTTTTTTAATGCAATTAATAGAACAACAAAAAAATATTTCATTTTCATTTAAAAAGTACAGTAAAATCTATAATTCACAACTTTAGCACATTTTTCTTATGCCTAAATCTACTACCCTTTGCAAGAAAGAAATTGGATTTTCTGTAGTCGACTTTGGGGGGCCAGTACTCCCTTCCTGGTTGAGATATGACCTTCAAACTTTAATATGTTCTAGTACATGTCCTTAATAGTATCTGTATACATTTTTAGCTCTATATCTCATTGTTGAAGTGTTTAGCAGACATTCTTGCAAAAGGTTGAATATTTGAGCATAAGAAAAATGCGCTAAAACCATTTTTAGATGTTGTCACCTAAGTTTTGAATTTTAGATTTTACTGTACTTTTTAAATAAAAACTTAGATATTTTTTTGTTGTTCTATTAATTGCATTAAAAAAAGAAAAAAAGCCATTAATCATTAAATTCTGATAACTATTAGTGGGGTAAAATTGCTTTCAAAAAAGTTCTCATAAAAAAAACACACTGTATTTATAGAAAGATAATAGAGTTTCATGTTTAGAGTGCTGATATGATGTGTAACATTTGCAGTAGTTTAGATAGATAGATAATAGAGCTTAATGTTTAGAGTGCTGATATGATATGAAACATTTGCAGTAGTCTAGATAGATAGATATGTAATAGAGCTTAATGTTAGAGTGCTGATATAGTGTGAAATATTTGTAGTAGTCTAGATAGATGGATAATAGAGTTTAATGTTTAGAGTGCTGATATTTTGTGATACATTTGCAATAGTCAAGATGGATAAGAACCTAGTAAAAGTGTCTGACTCTGATTATGCCGTAAAAAAAATTAGCCAATGAGAGGCCACTATAAATTTTACCATTGGTCAATTACATTGTATACTGGCCTCTCATTAATGGAGATTAATGTTTAGAGTGCTTATATGGATGATAACATTTGCAATAGGCTAGATAGATAGATAATAGAGCTTTAATTTTAGAGTGCTCACTATGTTTGTAACTTTGGCTAGAGGTGTAGATAGATAGATAATAGAGATTAATGTTTAGAGTGCTCATATAATGTGTAACATTTGCAGTAGTCTAGATAGATAGATGATAGAGTTTAATGTTTAGAAAGCTGGTATGATGTGTAAAATTTGTAGTAATCTAGATAGATAGATAACAGAGCTTAATGTTAAGGGTGCTGATATAGTGTGAAACATTTGCTGTAGTCTAGATAGATAGATAATAGAGCTTTAATTTTAGAGTGCTCACTATGTTTGTAACTTTGGCTAGAGGTGTAGATAGATAGATAATAGAGCTTAATGCTTAGAGTGCTCCTATGATGTGTATATTTGCAGTAGTTTAGATAGATAGATAATAGAGCTTAATGTTTAGAGTGCTGATATGTTGTTTAACATTTGCAGAAGTCTAGATAAATAGATAATAGAGCTTAATGTTTAGAGTGCTGATATAATGTGAAACATTTGCTGTAGTCTAGATAGATAGATAATAGAGCTTTAATTTTAGAGTGCTCACTATGTTTGTAACTTTGGCTAGAGGTGTAGATAGATAGATAATAGAGCTTAATGCTTAGAGTGCTCCTATGATGTGTATATTTGCAGTAGTTTAGATAGATAGATAATAGAGCTTAATGTTTAGAGTGCTGATATGTTGTTTAACATTTGCAGAAGTCTAGATAAATAGATAATAGAGCTTAATGTTTAGAGTGCTGATATAGTGTGTGTTTCGGTATGTTTCTTGTATTCCCTGGCAAGTTCGAACCCATTAATCCCTTTGTCCTTACACCAAATTTCCCCAGAGAATGAGTGTGTTACGCGGCATTCCTAACTATCTCCGCGCGTCTCGTGGCTTGTAAACAGACAAAAGAAACGCGCACTTATCCTTTGATTAGTCCCACGTGAGGAGCTAAGTGAATAAAAATAATGTATTGCTTTAATATACATGTGCTCTGATGTGTGGAATATCTCAAATAAGCCTTCTGCTTAGTTTGACATCATAATGTGGTAAGAATTTATCTTTAATTCTTAATAATAAGTGTAGTATGGTATATTTTTACGAAGAAATTTAAAACATTAATTTTTCAATAAATAGACCATTTAACTGCTAATTTTTGACATACGAATATTTTCCTTAATTTTATTGATCATTTGAATCTAAAATTATCAATTTCTGATGCGATTTAATATGTTTCGTGCCAATTTAAAGTTTTTTAGAAATTTTATATTTTTAATTAAATTGAAATCACGCAACCTCGATTCTACAAAAATAATAAACCATTAATTTTATGTAATTAATTTTTATATTTTTGTTTTAGACTCACTGTTTTCATGGTAATAAATACACATTTGTAAACTTCACATGTTGGTCATTCGGAGGGCTTGAGATTAAGATATCGAGAACGGCTAGGATTGCGTTCCGATACAGTGTGAAACATTTGCTGTAGTCTAGATAGGAAGATAATAGAGCTTTGTGTTTAGAGTGCTAATAAGATGTGTAACATTTGCTGAAGTCTATATAGATAGATAAAAGAGCTTTATGTTTAGAGTTCTTATATGATTTGAAAAAATAGCTGAAGCTGTAGTCTAGATATATATTTAGTTAATAGAGCTTAATGTTAGAGTGCTGATATAGTGTGAAATATTTGTAGTAGTTTAGATAGATGGATAATAGAGTTTTATGTTTAAAGTGCTCATATGATGTGTAACATTTGCAGTAGTCTAGATAGATAGATAATAGAGCTTAATGTTTAGAGTGCTGATATGATATGAAACATTTGCAGTAGTCTAGATATATAGATAATAGAGCTTGATGTTTAGAGTGCTAATATAGTGTTTAACATTTGCAGTAGTCTAGATAGATAGATAATAGAGCTTTAATTTTAGAGTGCTCACTATGTTTGTCACTTTGGCCAGTGGTGTAGATAGATAGATAATAGAGCTTAATGTTTAGAGTGCTAATATAGTGTTTAATATTGGCCATAGCTGTAGTCTAGATAGGAAGATAATAGAGCTTTGTGTTTAGAGTGCTTAATTTTGGCCTAAGCTGTAGTCTAGATTAATAGACAATAGAGCTTCATGTTTTAGAGTGCTGATATGGTGTGTAACATTGGCAGGAGCTGTGGTCATTTGTGTTTATGGAGTGGAAGAGAGTGACATTCTCATCAAAGAACTGCAAGAGGTAAAATCTTTAAATCCTGAGTAACCTTGAATGGACAGTCCTTATTGCCTTCTATAAAAAAGGGAGATGGGTAGATAAGTAAAGGGAGGGGGAAGGGAAAGGTAAGAAATGGGGAGAAGAAGGAATGGGGAAGTGAAGTAAGGGGATTTATATGCAGTACAAATATGAATTGGTTCAACCTGGCATTATGGAAGGACAGGTAGATGTAGACTTTTAACCCATTAGTGCCGAACTTCCCCCCTGTCGTCAGAATCACTTGAAATTTTAAACACAGCTTCCTTAAGGGATTGTAAGACATTTGTATTTTTAGATTTTTTGATTTGTGGCATACCAAAGAAGTTTTTTTTTTGCGTCGTTTCCGACGCATTCGGACTAATCATTTTTCCCATGCGTCTATTATGTACCATATCGGACTAATCATCTTAGGCTTTTACTGTATAATCTATTAGTTGCTTCGCCCCTAACCTCTAGGGTGGGTGGGGAATGTCAGAAAATAGCATAAAACCATCCCAAGATATTTATAAAGCTTTCCTGATAAGTAAAACCAATTCAGACCCGAAATTTCTATAATCTTTAGCTTCAGACAAAAACCTTACTACTTTATAGTATGGAACACTATACTAGCAGCGGCTTCGCCCCTAGAGGCATCCAGGGACCCTTGGGTTTGGGGGGAGTCAAACCCCCTCTTTCAATTACAGTTTTTAAAGAAAAATTTTTAAAAAATAATGAGAGGGGTTTATTATTTTCTAGGGGTGATTTCTCCTAGAGCAGTTGTGGTACTCTCCCCCAAAATAGTTATAAACCTTACCAGGTCCTATGAGAAGCTAAAATGTAAAGGAGAACCATATCGGTTCAGTGGTTAGTGAGATCCCTTAGTACACACAGACACATGTATGTAGAATGTATTTAGATCCTGTTACTTTATTAAAAGGATACATAACACAGATACTCTACAATCAGTGTCTGTCTGTACGTCCATTCGTCTGTATAAAACAATTCAGAATATAATTATTTGGTACTAGTGGCTACGCCCCTATAGGCCTTTAGGGGCACTTGGGATGGGGAGAGGTCATTGAATTCTACAACAATATTTTTTATTTTAGATTTTAAAAGAATTAATTTCATTAAGTTCATTCTATTTTTTCCTGTGTTGGGGGTCTTTTTTAAGTGGCGATTTCTCTTTGGAGGATGGTGGTACTCTCCCCCAAAATATTTATAAACCTTACCAGGTTCTATGAGAAGCTACTATGTAAAGGAGAACCATATCGGTTCAGTGGTTAGTGAGATCCCTTGGTACACAACACACAGACACATGTAGAAAGTATATCCTGTTACTTTATTAAAAGGATACATAACACAGATACTCTACAATCAGTGTCGGTCTGTACGTCCATTCGTCTGTATGAAACAATTCAGAATATAATTATTTAGTACTAGTGGCTACGCCCCTAGAGGCCTTTAGGAGCACTTGAGATGGGGAGAGGTCATTGAATTCAACAACAATATTTTTTATTTAAAAAGAATTAATTTCATTAAGTTAATTCTATTTTTTCTTGTGTTGGGGGGTCTTTTTCAAGGGGCGATTTCTCTTTGGATGGTGGAGTTAACCTCCCCAAAAATAGTTGTAAACCTTCCCAGGACCTATGAGAAGCTACAAAGTAAAAAAAGAAGCATATCAGTTAAGCAGATACACAGATAGATACCCTTTCACTTTATTACAATGTTTAGCAAAGAAATATGATTTTGTCGACAATTATATTGAACAACCCAATACATGACAACCCCTCAACCCCCCCCCCCCCCCAGCACCTGTTAATCCTTAAAGTTTTATAATAACTTTTTCTTATTTGTTGTCTTACCAACTGTGGGGAATTGTATTTGTATTTTGATTGGTTGGTTTATTAAGTGTCCAAATGTTTCAACAACTAAATGTAATCTACAGAAAGATTTTATGGTATAATATCCCTGAGTAAGTACATCAATTTATCGGCCATTGACTTACTATTTTAGATCCCTAACCAATACATTTCTTAGTTGTAGCGTAGTTGTTATATTTGGATGCAATTATATATATACAGACGGACGGATGTACAGACAGACCATAATTGTAGAGTATTTGCGCTATTTTTATGAATATATTAACAGCTAGGCTGCAATAAAAATTATGGAAGTATAAACATATTTACAGTCTTTAATTGGCTGTAATTTTGGATATATAGACAGACATACATACATTCCCTAGTTGTAAGGTAGCTATTATTTATTTGGATGCAATTATGGAAATACAGACAGGTGGACGTACAGATAGACCCTAGTTGTAGATTATCTGCGCTACTACTTTTATATCCTTAAAATAAAGTAACATGTTATTGTATGTCTTTGTGTGTGTACCAAAGGACCTTGCTAACCACTGAACCTATATGGTGCTCCGTTACATGGTAGCTTCTACTAGGTCCTGGTAAGGTTTATAACTATTTTGAAGGAGGGTACCACCACCATCCCTTAAGAGAAATCATCCCTAGAAAATAAAAATAAACCAAAATTAAAAAAAGAACTTTTTCTTTAAAAAATTGTAATTGAAAGAAGGGAATTTGACTCCCCCTGCAATCTAAGGGGCCCTAGATGCCTCTAGGGGCGTAGCCGCTGCTTGTATTGTATTCCATACTATAAAGTAGTAAGGTTTTTTGGCTCAAGCCAAAGATTACAGTTATTGAAGGTCTGAATTGGTTTTACTTATCAGGGAAGCTTTATAAATATCTTGGGATGGTTTTAAGCTATTTTCCTGACATCCTCCACACGTCCTAGAGGTTAGGGGCGTAGCAACTAGTAGATTGTAGGAGATTATACAGTAAAATCCAAAATGATTAGTCCTATAAGGTCAAAAAGGACGCAATGGCTAAAATGATTAGTCCGAATGCGTCGAATACGACGCACAACAATTTATCAAAAAAAAGTATGTAAACTAACTAAAATAAAAGAAAACTTAGCAGAAACTAAAAATATATAACAAATGCTATAATTAATTATAAATAAGTATGTTTTAATTCTTTAAAAGAAAAAAGTTAGGCCTGGTGTGGAAATTTTTTCCTATTTTTTCCACTTATGCCATGAAAATATGATTTCATCTGGTCATCGAATGAAGTGAGAGGCCAAGCAATGTAGAGGACAAAACTTGAAGCTCTATTCAGTTATTTACAAACATTTAAAAAGGACAGCATAAAAAAATAGAGTGATAGTATAGGTTTGAATTTGTGCGTCGTTTAAGACCCTATTGTCATTAATGGGTTAAGTCTGAAAATGAATAAAGTTTTGAATAAATTTATACTTGTTCTATCTTTGCTTCTTATGATAAACTAGCGGCTACGCACCTAGAAGCCTCTAGTGGCACTTTAAATGTTTGGTTTTTTGTTGCGTAAGAGTCTCTTTATACGATACCTCACAATGTTGCGTAGGAGTCTCTATACTTAAAATACAAATTTCGATTTATTATTATTTCTCTTGGGAGGGTGGTGGTACCCTCCCCCAAACTAGTTATAAACCTTCCCGGGACCTATGATAAGCTACCCTGTTAAGGAGAACCCGATTTGTTCAGCGGTTAGCGAGATCATTTGTTACAAACAAACACACAAACACATAGACATCCTGTTACTTTAGTATAAAGGTTTAGGATATCACTGCTTTGAAGGTTTTCCATGGACTAATCAGCAAATGGGATGACAATCCCAGGGCCTCTAGGGTGATGTGCATGATCTATAGTATTTATATTTAGATCTTTCTTAGAGAGTGATGCATATCCTTAGACAAACCAGCAGGTGGGATTAGGACCCCAGAGCCTCCAGAGTGATGCGCATGGTCCATTGTTTCCCAATGCCTTAAGATTGATGCAAATCTGTATTTAGGTTTTCTTGGATTAATGAGAAGATAAAATCTTACCCAGGGCCTCCAGAGTGATGCGCATGATCCATTGTTTTGATTTTAGGTCTTCCTTAGAGAGCGATTACTATGATCAATTGTATTTGTTTTTAGGTCTTTCTTGGATTAATCAGCAGGTGGGATGAGGACCCCAGGGCCTCCAGAGTGATGTGCATGACCCATTGTTTTGATTTTAGGTCTTCCTTAGAGAGCGATTACTATGATCAATTGTATTTGTTTTTAGGTCTTCCTTGGATTAATCAGCAAGTGGGATGAGGACCCCAGGGCCTCCAGAGTGATGTGCATGACCCATTGTTTTGATTTTAGGTCTTCCTTAGAGAGCGATTACTATGATCAATTGTATTTGTTTTTAGGTCTTCCTTGGATTAATCAGCAGGTGGAAAGAGGACCCCAGGGCCTCTAGAGTGATGAACATTAACCATTTTATTTGTTTCTAGGTATTCCTTGAACTAATCAGCAGGTGGAATGAGATCATCAATGCCATCAGAGTGATGTGCATGATCAATTGTATTTGTTTTTAGGTCTTCCTTGGAGAGCGATTCCTATGATCAATTGTATTTGTTTTTAGGTCTTCCTTTGACTAATCAGCAGATGGGATAAGGACCCCAGGGCCTCCAGAGTGATGCGTATGATCCATTGTATTTGTTTTTAGGTCTTCCTTGAAGAGCAATTTATATGATCAATTGTATTTGTTTTTAGGTCTTCCTTTGAGAGGGATTCATATGATCAATTGTATTTGTTTTTAGGTCTTCCTTGGAGAGTGATTCCTATGATCAATTGTATTTGTTTTTAGGTCTTCCTTGGATTAATCAGCAGATGGGATGAGGACCCCAGGGTAGATATACCACACTTTTCTGAGATCTTGCCAGATCAAGTATCAACTGTGGGGAATATCAAAGGATGAATCCATGCAAAATTTGAGCCTGATCCGGCTAAAACCGGCCGTGATTTTTATAAAAAACCGGTTTTTTCCGGTTTTTAGGGGGTATCTGTAAATCCGGAGCAAAACCAGTTAAAGATACAAAAAATTTTACTTCACATGAAATTTAGCCAATGCAATTGCCTACAAAAATGTACTTCATCATCAACTTGATTGGACAACTCTTTCCCCTCCTAAATGTCCATTAAAATCTCGGAAACGGCAAAAATCGCCAAAAATCATGCCTTCGGCGGCGAATAACGGCTAAACGGTCAGCCGGAGGCGAATCAAACATAAGTAAAGAAATGTCCGCCTCAAAAAGTTGTTCAACATCAAAGAGATGCTTGAAGTCTCTAAAACGACTCCTTCCCCTCCTTTAAGAGGAAAAACTGAAAAAACGTGATTTTCAAAAGTATGACCACTTCGTGGGTGTGGGGGGCACTGAACCCGTCACCCCAGGGTCACCAAATATAAAGTCTAGGCGGCCCACAATGCTGAATTTTAACCAAGTGAAAGTCTTGTGTCATTATCTCTTATGAGAAAAAAGTTATTAATTAATTAAAATTTCAAATTGTGATTTTTTGTTGGATTTCTTTGATGAAATGACAGGCCGGTCAATTTTTAGGCCATTTTTTGCGGTTTTTGGCCTGTCACGCCCAAACGGTTTGAGATAATCTAACGGGACCTTTTGCCCAACCTAAGTCTGGTTATTTGTGAGGTCTAGGGAAAAAAATCAGACTTACGCAAAAGATTATAATAATAATCTTTACACAGAAAAATGGCACACGGTGAGGGTTTGAGGGGGCAAAATGAGCCAACCAGCGATTTTTGACGGATCGCAGCAACGTCGTGCTTCATCCAATCCGGGATTTTTTCTATCTTAGACCTCACAAATAACCAGACTTAGGTTGGGCAAAAGGTCCCGTGAGATTATCTCAAACCGTTTGGGCGTGACAGGCCAAAAACCGCAAAAAATGGCCTAAAAATTGACCGGCCTGTCACTTCATCAAAGAAATCCATCAAAAAATCACAATTTGAAATTTTAATTAATTAATAACTTTTTTCTCATAAGAGATAATGACACAAGACTTTCACTTAGTGAAAATTCAGCATTGTGAGCCGCCTAGACTTTATATTTAGTGACCATGGGGTGACGGGTTCAGTGCCCTTATGTACCTCCAACCGGTTTTGCTCCAGCTGAATCGATTTACAGATACCCCCTAAAAACCGGAAAAAAACGGTTTTTTATAAAAATCACGGCCGGTTTTGGCCGGATCAGGCTCAAATTTTGCATGGAGTCATCCTTTGGTATTCCCCACAGTTGATACTTGATCTGGCAAGATCCCAGAAAAGTGTGGTATATCTAACCCCAGGGCCTCTAGAGTGATGCGCATGATACAGGAGTATGTTTTTGTTTTAGTTGATGGACTAATCACTGGTGGGAAGATGGCCCCAATTTCTTAAGATTAATGCACATTTGTTTCTAGGTATTCCTTGAACTAATCAGCAGGTGGAATGAGATCATCAATGCCACCAGAGTGATATGCATGATCAATTGTATTTGTTTTTAGGTCTTACTTTGACTGATTATCTGGTGGGATGACGATACCTGGACCTTCAGACTGAATCATTATATTAGCTTTTATGTCTTCCTTGTAATTTCTTGTTTGTTTTTAGGTTTTCCTTGGACTAATTAGCAGATGGGATGAGGACCCCAGGGCCTCTAGGGTGATGCGCATGATACAGGAGTATGTGGGCTGCTGTGGTGCTACTGGCAAAAGGTACCGCAAGGTTTTTACAGTATCTCTTTGAACTGATTAATATCCGATGGATTAGAAATGGTTCTCCGTCATACTGAAAAATTATGTATAGCAATTATGCACATTTCCAATTATGTCACACAAAATTACCCGTTCTGTAGATTAAAATAAGTGGTTGAAACGTTTAAAAAATTAACTTAATTAACCAACCAATTAAAATTCAGTGAAAGTCCCCAATGTTTCTAAACCATCAAATAAGATAATGTTATTGTGAAACTTTAGGGACTAGTGTAATAAACAGCCCATTGTACCCTCTCTCTCTGTTTTTCTCCAGTGAAGTTGTATTTTGCTAAATTCAAGATTGTTGTTACTTTAAATTGAGTGTACTAAGCAACAGATGTCCCTTTTCTGTCAATTTTCCTTTACCTTTCTGAAAACTACCAACAACCTTGTATTAATTGTTGGGTAGGAAGGTTACTGGGTTAATACCTTTTTGAGAAAAAGTACCAAACTGACATTGGTCTTCATTTCAAAACGCTTTTTAGCATAAAACATTTTGACATTAAGATATTTTTATTTAGAGATGATTATTTCAATCTTGGAAAAGTATTTCCACCAGAATGTAGACATCCAGTTACAGGTAGCTATTAGATATCTTATAGATAAAGACATCAAGTTACAGGTAGCAATTGGATATCTTAAAGATAGAAAAGACATCCAGTTACAGATAGCTATTAGATATCTCATATATATAGACATCCAGTTACAGGTAGCTATTAGATATCTTATAGATTGAGACATCCAGTTACAGGTAGCTATTAGATATCTTATATATATAGACATCCAGTTACAGGTAGCTATTAGATATCTTATATATATAGACATCCAGTTACAGGTAGCTATTAGATATCTTATAGATAGAGACATCCAGTTACAGGTAGCTATTAGATATCTTATATATATAGACATCCAGTTACAGGTAGCTATTAGATATCTTATATATATAGACATCCAGTTACAGGTAGCTATTAGATATCTTATAGATGGAGACATCCAGTTACAGGTAGCTATTAGATATCTTATATATATAGACATCCAGTTACAGGTAGCTATTAGATATCTTATAGATGGAGACATCCAGTTACAGGTAGCAATTAGATATCTTATAGATGGAGACATCCAGTTACAGGTGAATATTACTTATACAAGGATGTCAACATCCATAAGTAGCAAAGCTCAAAAAATTTAAATGGATATCAAGAAAAAATTTACTACAGAGCAGTGTCATACAGTTATCATTAAACTTGATGAAATAGGGAAATCACTAAGTCTTTAAGATCACGCAACTTTTAAATCACAAAAACTTAAAAATCTGGGATTCAATCTAGCACTGTAATTAATAGACAAATCTTAATGAAACTTGACGAAAATATGTAGTATATGAGCATATTCAATCCCTGATAATTTCAGCCATCAATCCTGAATAGATATAGAGAGGATCATGAAAACCTAAAAATCTAGGAATCGATCTAGCACCCCAATTAATAAAAATAAATTTAATAAAACTTACTGAAAATATGTAGAATGAAAAACAAATTAATCTCTGAAAGTTTCAGCCTTCTATCTTGAATAGGAATTGAGAAAATCACTAAATCTATTAATCAATCTAGCACCCCAAATAACAGACAGATGGACAAAACAATGTATTGATAGATGGGAATATGTCATAGGAATCTTCACTAAAAATTTCAGCTGTCTATCTTTAATAGAAGCTGAGAAAATCACGTTTCCTCCATAGCGTTACGGACGGACGAACTGACGAACTGCTGAACCAATATCGTTCTTCTTTACAATGTAGCTTCTCATAGTTTCTGGGAAAGTTTGTAAATTTAACTACCACGAAGAGAAATCGACCTCATTACGATGAACTGTTAGGACTTTCAGAGAAAGGTCCTGGAGTCAAAAAGTTGGTTGTCTGTTGCGTGTTACCTTACTTAATACCCTGGGTGATTGAGCTTCAAATTACCCGCAGAGTGTGTTCAAGGTGGCGTGGAGAGGAAGGACTAGTGTACCTGAAGTGTCACGTAGCCCCAAGAGGTCATCATATATAATTTAGTATAAGCTGCACTACTTAACTTTTGTTAATACGCAGTAAACGTTTTTTTTCAGTAAAGTCCCCAGAATCTACGAATAGGTGATGTTAAGGGACCCCTCCCACCTACATTTTTCAATTTTTGTAAAACAATTTTCCAGCCCCTCGCGTAACTCTAGCCATGCTGAACCTTCCTAAATCTTACTTGACCTAACCTAGCCTTCAATAAACATAAAAAGTACTCAATAAAAGGTTAAGTGAGGTCCACTTTCAATTAATGTGAAATGACCTCTACTTGTTATCTTTCAAAATTTTACAACTATGCAAAGCTAAGTATATGCTAATCCTATGATTCATTTTAATTTTACAACAACTGAACATATTTTTAACGTATGAAAACATTAGTAGCTACGCCCCTAGAGGTATCTAGGGACATATGAAGAAAGTTGGGTTGGGAGGGGGGGGGCGGTGGGGGCTTATTTATAGTTCAAAGTAAAAAAAATTAAAATTTTGACAGTGTTCATTTTTTATAGGCGATTTATATATCCTACTCTGAAAATCTTCACTGTTAAGGAGAACCATATTGGTTCAGCATATTGACCAATCCTTCGACACACACATCCTATTGCTTTTACATAAGTAAAAGTATCAATAATGCATCGTCCTGTATTAGACAATGCATGATAATTAAAACAGTTTGATCTATGAGTTTGCAATTTTAGCATGATTGGTTATCTATGTCTTTTGTAATAGCTATCTTTTTTGGCTATTTCAATAAGAATCTATATATCCATTCTTTTAACATTCCTAATTATCTATCTATCTATCTAGGTAACAACTACAGGTATGGATGCCCGCAGACCCTTGCCTGGTGGCTGGAGCCCTGGACAGCCACCCTGGCTGGAATTTCCCTATTTTTCTGGTAAGGATTATGTCTGTTAAACTTTACGGCCGTGATTTCCCTAAAAGTCAATTTTCGAACTTGTTTTAAAATAAATTAATAATAAGGGGAGGAAGGGTAGGTAGAGTTTTTAATTTGTTTGTTTACTTCTTTGGTCATGTTAGGTTAGGTTATATTAGGTACTGGGTATGAAACTCCTACTTCATGACGACTTAGGTCCAAACCATAAGAATCTATGGCTAATCAATCAATCAAAAGTGCTTAAACTAGGCATAGGAAAAATGACTACCCCTTCCCCTTGGTTTCGATCTATTTTAAATTGAGGGAGGGGTTAACTTAAGTTATATTATGTTTTTTTTTCATCTGTTTAAAGATGGCAATAAATGTCCTAGTAGATCTGTCTTACAAAATAGCTTTAAACCTGCCCTAGACAATTGAGAAATTAAGAATATAAAAAAAATTATGAGGAGAGTTTTTTACCATTTTGACCCCCCCCCCCCATACAACTCTCCAAATAAAATTAAGTTACCCATTTTAGGGAATCTTCAAATATGTCCTGGGATCGTTAGCTATTGTATTTTTAAATTAAGGTCTTGGGATGGGTGGTTTTAGGCTATTTTGGTCGGTTTGAAGGCTACTATAATAGACAGATTAAAGGATTAAGATCTAAATTCTAAACTAAAGTTTAAATCCATTGATTGTTAAGTTAAGCTTTATTGTTTAATTTAATACAGGAAGGGAGGGGACATTGGAATGTTTAATGCACTAGTCCCCAAAGTTCTAACTTAACATTTTCATATTCGCTGGTTCAACAACTTTGAGGACTTTTATTTAACTTTGATTGATTTCTATTGTATTCTATAAACGGGGTATATTTGTGCATCATCATTGAGGTTATGCTTAATCCATCGACCATTGTATTATATCTGCAAATGATTTCAATGGTGCGCTAAATCGGAGTGCGCACCAATGAAATGATTTAAAGATCCAGCTCTGGTATCTTAAGGGATAAGACATTTGACAACTGACCATGCACGGGCCAAATTATGATTTAAATGTTTGGTAGAGACTTAGATACTGGAATTCTACTTTTAATAAAAGTACCCAAAGTTTTAAAAAAGATAAATTTTTGGATACCTAAATATATTTTTATTATTATGTTTCAGCGTCTCTGACTTCTTTGTGCTATATCTCAACACAAAACTCAGGTGATTTTTTCTATTTTCTCTTAGAATAAAGAGGGTTAGGTTATCTTCTTTGTATATTCTTTAAGCACCCTTACTTCAAAAGTTAACCGTTTTTGGAGATTGAAATACTTTTTTGTACTTCGCCCCTAGCCCCTAGAGGTTTAATCAAACCAATTTATCATATTTTATATTTAAAAGAAAAAAAAATTTTAATTTTTTGGGGGGGGGAGAATTTTTTTTTTAGGGGGGGGAAGAGGGGGTAGTCGACATCCACTATTTTAATTTTAGTTTTAAAAAGAAAAAAAATTATTTGGGGGGGGTATTTGTCTTTTTTTGGGGGGTTTGGGGTGTCCTACTCCCAATAAATATTTATAAACCTTCCCGGGAACTATGAGAAGCTACCCTGTAAAGGTTCAGTGGTTAGCGAGATCTTTCGCTACAAACAAACAGACAGACAAACAGATAGGCAGACATCGTTCTACTTTGTATTATAGATAATTTGTAATGCCACCGAGAAAAAAATCAATCAAATCTTACATAACTAAAGTATGGATGAAAAAAATGACTGTTACTTTAAAATTATAAAAATCACAAAACTTATCAGCTAAATAAATTGTTTGTTTTTTGGTGAGAAAATGACATAAGTACATATGGACAAACGTTCAAATCAAACTAAGAAATATTTACTGATTTATGGAGACGTTTACTATATCTTACTGGACAAACATACATACATATCAGGGACAAGGGAATGTCTTTCTGACCAAAAATTCTACTAAAATCACGCAATCTCATCACGAAACCTTTAAAAGTTTTGAATGTTATGGATGATTCAACTATTATCAAAAAGGGTTTATAGTAAAGAACATTAGGGTTTAAATTCGCTAAATCTCATCACTAAACCTCAATATTAAATAAGAAATTAGCAGACCATTTTTCAAAACAAACAAAACAATTCTTACTAAACAATTCAAAAGTAGGGAGATTAAAAAAATATTTTTAATTACTTCCTAAAATTTAAATCTTTAAATTTTTTTCTTTTCCATAATATTTGTAACTGATTAAAGACAAAAAACAAAATATTTTAATAAATTTTTACTTTGATGCATTTTCAAACACTTTTATTAACCCCTTAAAGCAAGTTAAGACAAAAGTTTCATATTGATTCAATGATTAAAATACATCTTACTCTAAAGCTCAAAAATAAAATTCATTGTTCATTACTTATTAAAACAAGGATGACAACATTCATAAGCGAAGCGCTGAAATTGAAGGACAAACATAAATTAACTCCAGTAGAGTGTCAGAACTGAATAAACTGAATATTAATGCATATGTCTACAAAATTGTGAGTAAATTTGTTGCAAAACTGATTAAATACATGTTACTGTTTAAGGACATAATGACGTTTTTAGGACTTTATTATAGAGATGCTTCGCTTATAACACTTTACCTTGTTGTAATAGGAATCAGTATTCAAAAAATCTGATAACTAGGATAATTTTAACATACAAAAATTTGTTGTAAAAAAAGTAAAAAATAAACCTGTTTAAAATGAACGAATGAACTTTCTGGTAACGATTATAGAGTTGCTGCGCTTTCTAAGTGGTACCTAACAGCTATAGGAATTAGCATGTAAAGTTTGAATTGATAGGACAATTCTAACCTTTTTAAATTAACGGAAACAGCTAACTGTAACGGAAAGACGTACGGACTTACGGACCGATCATAATTATAGAAAAGCTTCGCTTTTAAAAAATAAATAAACATAAAACATAAAATACTAAATTCTATTTGACGAACACCTTAATAACAAATAAGCATAAAAAATATATATATTGGTGCCTTACCACAAAGTTGCCTATTAAGCACTGATCCCCCTCCTTATTAAGATATTTATCTTTTGGTTTCCTTAATGCTATACCAAAAGGACCCCCGCCCCTTTGATCGTTTACAATTTGTTTTAAGTTAATGGTGGGGAAAGGGGGGATTCTGTGCTCTACAAGGCACTTTGGGTAAAATTACCCAATTTTAAATGGTGTAATAAGTTTTTAAATTGTTAATATTCTAGAAGATTAGTTGTTTTTATGTTCAAGTATTGCAGGACATGGTAAATCATTTTATGATTTCAGGGAAGCTCCTTATTTACATTTCCTATTTCGACACTTCCCTCCAACTTGTTTCGCAATTAGAGGCAAGATGTTGTCAAGAAATACCAAATTAAACCACAACATATATTATAAAATTAAAGATTTGGAAAAGTATAGTTATGTAGTTCAGAACTTTATTAATAGATGTCGTAAAAACTTTTTTTATGTAAAATTTTTAGATGAGATAAATATCTAAACAATCTTAAATATTTTTTAAAATATTACAGCTATCCACTCCTTGGGATTTTCAATAAATTTTATTCACTATTAAACATATAATTTACGAGTAGTCTATGATTTAGATGAAATATATAAAATATGAAAAGCATTAATTAGCTCTTTTATCTCAGACCTGAACATGGAACTAATCTCTGACTATCCTTTTTGCATGGCTTGTAGTAAAGTGAGCAAAACCTAATAAAATAATGCTTGAGTTTCTCATCAAATTCTGCCAAAAGTTGCATAATCTCATCATCTAGTTTTAACTGGAAATCTATGAAATCAGCTCTAAAGCATTGTTTGCCAGAATAGCCTTCCCTTGTCCCTGCATACATATAGCATTCCAACAAAACAATTAGATTGTAATTTTATTAAAATTTTAATATTTTTCATATTTTAGGAGAGTTTTATTGGAATTGCAACACTAAATATAAGAAGAGAAGATCAAGAAACATATTCTGTTCTAATTATAACTAAGAACAACTTTGTACATAAGAAGTGCAGCTACAAGCTAGAATTATTTTTAAGAAAAAATCCTTATAATAAAGTAACAGGATGTCTGTTTGTACATAAGGACCCAAGGGTGTCCAAGTTTTTTTCATTTGGGGGTAAAAATTCAAAATTCAAATTTTAATGGTGACTAAGGCACCCATATATTCTTTTTTTGGGTGGGGGGGGGGGGGTAATCAACTCTTACCCTCCCCCCCCCACCTCCCATTGGACGTCCTTGACTGAACCTATATAGTTTTCTTTTACAGGGTAGCTTCTCTTAGGTCCTAGAAAGGTTTATAATTATTTTGGGGGAGGGTACCACCACCCTCCAAAGAGAAATCACCCCTAGAAACAATCCCCCCTCGAAATTATTTTTATTATTTAAAAATTGGGGTATCGAATTAAATTGCCCATTCCTCAAGTGCCTCTATAGGTCTCTAGTGGGCGTAGTCGCTAGTAATAATAATAATGCAAATAGTATTATTAATTCTTAGACTTATTAAAAATAGAATCAAAAGAAATGTTACAAAAGACAATTTCAAAAAAATAATTTTTTTAAGTTATTACAGCAACTTTGTTCAAATTGTATAGTTGTCTCTTTTTTAAATTGCATATTTACATGTCCGCGAATAACTATCCAACCAAGAAATACAATGTAATGATGTTTTGATTCTGTATTGTAACTTTTATTCAATTAAACATTATATCTAAATATATAATTCACTTTGTCAGTCAGTCCGTCTGTAACGCTACGGGGAAAATGTGATTTTCTCAACTGTTATTTAAGATAAGCAAATTTTTCCAATGTTTCTTGATTCTTTATTTTAAAAAATGATATTTAAATCCGAATTCCCCCCATCCATATTTTTTGTTTCATCATTGTTTTAATACAGTTTTGTTTTATCTAACCGAGGTGTGCCTTATATTTTTTTTATTACTTTTAAAATAACAAAGTACGCAATTAGGTTTGAGTTTTGAGTCATTGTTTTACTAATAGGTTCCTATTTACATGAAGTAAAATTAAAATAATAAAAATAAGAGTTTTTATATTTACTTTATCAAATACAAATTCTATATAATACACAAAAATCAAATCAATATTAATATTTACTTACAATAGTTATTAACGGATCGTATTATATACAGTTTTCCGTGGAAAGTAATATAAAAAGTTATAACATTAAAACCAGTTTTGTTAGACACAAGGGGCCAAAGGCAGGGGCTAACAAAACTGGTACTAATTATATGATATTTATATTTATAATCGTGGAAAATTATCACAACTTTGTTGCTATACATGATTTTTTAATATGCCTGTGAACCAGTTCTATTCCACCAGATATTAATAAGTTTCGAAGCCATACTGGAATAATGTTAACTTACAAATATAGTTCTTTAATTTAGTATTTATATTTTAATTAAAAAATCACGCAACCTTTACAAACTAAAAAACATCATTAATATTTTAGGGGTTTGAAAATTTCGGCACGCTTCATGTATCTATACCTAACTAAATTACAGTGTAATGCAGGGATCTTAAGGGATAAGACAATGGACGATAAATTGATGTACGTACCCATTGGTGATAGACAAAATTCACGCCTTCTGTAGATTAAAATTGTTGGTTGAAAAGTTTGGACACTTTTAGTCAACTAATAACATATTGTGGTTATAAAACTTTGGGTACCAGTGTAATTTACATTCCAATGTCACCTCCCTCCCTGGTTTAATAAAAGTATAGCCGTAAAACCGACCGATTACTAAAATTTAAACATAACTAAACAAGGATGACAACATCCATAAAAGAAAAGCTATGAAATCAAGACGGTAGAGTAGGACAAACGAACATTAACCCTTTTGTAGAGTGTCAGAACTTAATAAGCAACATATTAATTCATAATTGTATAATATCGTATCTAAATGTAACAATTTTCATGAACAAAATTAGATCAATAGGACAATTCTAAAAAGCCTAAATTTACACTACGTACGGACCGACCCTAAATATAGAAAAGATTCACCTTAATAAATCAAAATCTTATATATACTAGATTAAATATATTTATATATTATATACATTCAAATTTTTATTATTGACAAAATTAATACATTTACAATTAGGTATCTAAAGTGATAAGACAATGGCCAATAAATTTTTGATATCTCTACAATGATGACACTCAAAATTACCCCTTCTGTAGATTAAAATTAGTGGTTGAAACGTTTAAACTTAACGTATCAACCTATCAAAATTCACATAAGTCCCCAAAGTTTTTTAGTCAACGAATAAGAAAACGTTATATTAAAACTTTGGGGATTAGTGTAATTAACAGCCCATTGTCCCCTCTCTTTGTGATTTACAACATACAAGTTATAAACAACTATCGGCTACGCCTATTGATTTAGAATTAAAGTAAACACTGGAGGGAGAAGGGGTTAAATAACTGTATATCCCCATCCCAAGGACCTTGTGACGACTCTCAATTGGGTCTGTGAAAACTAACCAATAGTGTCGAGAATATTATGACAGTCAAGTAGCAGAAAACAATTTGCTAGCAGACGTAAAAGGTCCTTGGAAAAGGGGGGCAAGAACAATAGAAACCATATGGAGGGGGGGGGGGGCAATGTCATAAAAGTATTTTAATAGTCATAATACTAGTATTACAGGGATATAAAGGGATAAGACAATGGCTGATAAATTGATGTACATCCCCAATGATTTCAAACCAAATAACCCTTCTGTAATTCACAACTGGTGGTTGTAACGGTTGGACACTTATTTTAATGAACCAACCAATCAAAATTCTTTAAAGTCCTTAAAGTTGTTATTATAAAACTTTGGGGACTAGTGCAATAAACAGCCTAATGTTCCCTCCCTCTCTGCTATTATTATGTCGAGATTATATTATTTTATTTTGATTAAAGGACGCCTGCAAGATATACCACGCTTTAACTACTGAAAGACTGCCACAAGAAGAACCAATACCCCAAATTTAAAGCTTTTAGCTTCAATAATAAAAAAGTTCTAGTCATTTCAAAATAGCATTTTATGTACAATTAAATTTTTGAAAGATTTCCAATGCTCATAAAAGAAAAAACAATATTAAATTACGTGACCTATACACAAAATTATAACCTTATCTTTGTCAGAAATTTAGATTGTCGGTAACTGATTACATTTCTACAATAAAAACACCACATTTCATAGTCAAAATCTATGAAAAAAATTCGATTCAAATTGCATTTTTAAACTAAAATCAAAACGGAAACAAAGGGGTAAACTAATACAAGCTTAGCTGTGATTGGTTGTTAAGGTGAATCAGCCTTCTGATTGGCTACAGTACACTCGGTACAATGCAAGATAAACTTAATTTTTTTTTAATGATTTTGACTATAAAAATGGGTATTTTATTGTAAAAATATAATTAGTTACTGGAAATCTAAATTTATGACAAAAATAAGATTATAATTTTGTTTCTAGGCCACGTAGTTTAATTTCAAAGTTTTCAACATGAGCATTGCAATTCTTTCAAAATTTTCATTGTACATAAAATGTCATTTTAAAATGCCTAAAACTTTTTTGTTATAGAAGCTGAAGGCTTCAAATTTAAGGTATTTGGTCTACTTGTGGCAGTCTTTCAGCAGTTAAAGCGTGGTATTTCTTGCAGGCTTCCTTTAAAGTGATACAATTGACGTCGATTTTATGTCAGCTAAAAATACTTTTAATAAAAGGTATTTCTCGCATCGTATTATAAACGGCTTTCCGCGGATATAAAATGTACAATTACAAGATTAAAACCAGTTTTGTGCCCCGAGATGCCGAAGTCACGGTTTAAATATTATGATTGTACATTTTTATATCGTAGAAAACTGAATATAATATGATGCTAGCCGTAATTTTTCAATTCTCATTCAGCGGATATTAATCGGTTTCGAAGCCATACTAAAACAGCCATTATCGACGTTAACCATTGAGATTGCATATTCATAATAAGTTATTAATCGCATCATATTATTGACAAATTTCCGCGGATATTAAAATGAAAAATTTTAAGATTAAAACCAAGTTTGTTAGTCCTGAGGGGCTTATAAAAATAGTACATATTATTTTTAGAATTTTTTTATTAATATTCGTGGAACATTGTCTGTAATTCGATGCTATACATGATTTTTTAGTATGGATGATAACCGGTTCCAATCCAGCGGATATTAATCGGTTTCAAATCCATACTAGAATATATAGGTATTTCATAAATAAGTGTCTTAAATGTTAAATCATCAGGGATCTGAAGGGATAAGACTATAAATTGATGTACATTTAAAATGATGAAAAACAAAATTACCCCATTAATTAAATTATTGGTAAAAAAAATTTGGAAACTGATCAAATTAATGTTTGGTGTCCAAAGTTTTTGGGCCAACGAATAAGAATTGAAGGTTATAAAACTTTGGGTACTTGTATAATTTACAGTCCAATGTCCCCTCCCTCCCTGGATAAATAATATGAGGTTAGAATTCTGAAATCATAATGGAACGGACTTTTTGATTCTTGGTTTCAAAACTCAAGTACCCAAGGTTTTTGGGTCAATAAAAAAAGGAAATATGGCTATAAAACTTTGGGTACAAGTATAATTTACAGTCCAATGTCCCATCCCTCCTTCTCTGGGTAATATAAACAGTAAGGATCAACTGAAAATTCATTGCCTATATCTTCCCTATTTTCCGAAGTTGTACAGCAGATAACCCAAACATTGCAAAACCTATTATCAGCTACTCCAGTCAAGGTGAAATCGTTTATACATTCAAAATTTGGAAGTTTGAAGCTTTTTTTAGCTAGTAGTAAACATTGAGATGGCATGAGGAAACTATATGTACACAATCGGCAACTCAAATTCAGTTGACCTCAGTTAGCATTCTGAAATCATTATGGAGCGAACTTTTTGATTCTTGATTCTGTGTATACCAGAGTACAGCTTGTGGTAGCTTCCCTGAAAAGAAAAAAGAAAAATTAATGGATATATATATATTCATGGAGGGAGGGGACATTGGGCTGTTTATCACACTAGTGGCTTAACAATTTTAGGGATTTATTTAATTGAGTGTCAAAATCAATTGATTGAACCACTGATTAAAATCTACAAAAGGGATAATTTTGTGTATCATCACTGGGAATGTACAACAATTTTTCGGCAACAGTCTTATCCTTTTAGATCCCTGCAAATATTCAAGCACCTTTCAGGATAAGACAATGCACGATAAAATTATGAACATCCCCAATTATGGCACACAAAAACCCCTCTGTAGATTACAAATAGTGATTGCAACGTTTAGACATAATATATTGCTAGTTTGAACCAACCAATCAGGGTTTAATAAAAGTTTTTAAGTCACCAAATAAGAGAATGTATTTCTTTTTAATGGGAACCAGCATGATTTACAGTCCAATGTCCACTCCCTCTATGAAAAATATAAGTAAATAATTCAATACATTCAAACTTTAAATCACGCAACCTAGCGTTAAATGCTTGTGTGGTAGCGGCTGGAGTTTGTCAGCCGCTTCCCGAGTCCGGGTATTATGGCGATGTGAACAGACGTGGACAAGTGTAGTTATAGAGAAGCTGTGCTTCTCTATGAATCATCAAATAACAAACAGAATATAAATGTGGGATGTTACTTTATTCAGAGCTCACAAGATACTAATGTATAATACAACAAAATCAGATTAAACACAATAGGGTTGTCAAACTATAAATACTTTAATACAGGGGGGGGGGGGGTTTCATATGGCCCCACCTCCTACTCAGGGGAGATCTCTCGGACCGCCCACAAGTTGGGAGCAAAGTTACTATATACTTAGGGCTTAGGGGTGGCGAATACCACACTTGCATAGAGACGCGATATAGTCAGAGAAATAGACAGTTTTCGTATTCGTTGGCTCAACAACCTTGGGGAGTTTTATTGAATTTTGGTTTGTTTGGTTCATTAAGTTGAGTTTCCAAACTTTTCAACCACTTATTACAATATACATATTTTGTGTATATCCCTGCAAATATTTAAGTATCTTTCGGGATAAGACAATGGAAGTTTAATTTATGAACAACCCCAATTATGACACACAAAATTAACCTTTCTATTTATCATTATTGGTTGAAAAGTTTGAACTTTGTTATTTTGAACCAATCAACCAGGGTTTAATAAAAGCAACCATGGCAACCAAAGCAACCAAAAGCAACCAAAAGCAACCAAAGTCAAAATAAGAGAATGTATTTTTTTTAAATAATGGGAACATATATGAAACTGTAACCCCCCCCCCTTTCAATTAAATTTTTGGGTATAATCCTTTCCACGACATCCCTCCATAAGGGGCGATTTGTCGTATTTTGAAAATGGCTTTTTATAGGTTATTTTAGGTTTGTTTAGGTTATATTGGGTTACGTGATTGCCCCACAGGGTTAGGTAATTGGCCCCGCAGGGTTAGAGCCCCCCGCAGGGGCTAGAAATAGGAGAAAACTTACTGCGAAAAATACGAAGAATGGAGGGATGTCGTGGAAAGGACTATACCCAAATTTTTTTCTAAAGGCGCTTTCTCATGGGAGTGTTGTGGTACGCTAACCCCAAAATATTTATAGTTCCCATGACCTATGAGAAGCTACATCGTAAAGGAGAACCATATCTGTTCAGCGGTTGGCGAGATCCTTTGGTACAAACAGACATACAGATAAACATCCTGTTACTTAAAAGAATAACTAAAAAAATACCCCATATTTTCTCTTGTGGAAAACATAGAAGCAACAACTTCCCTCCACTAGCAGCTCTGCCTAGATAGATAGATAGATAGATAGATAGGTAGATAGATAGATAGATAGATAGATAGATAGATAGATAGATAGATAGATAGATAGATAGATAGATAGATAGATAGATAGATAGATAGATAGATAGATAGATAGATAGATAGATAGATAGATAGATAGATAGATAGATAGATAGATAGATAGATAGATAGATAGATAGATAGATAGATAGATAGATAGATAGATAGATAGATAGATAGATAGATAGATAGATAGATAGATAGATAGATAGATAGATAGATAGATAGATAGATAGATAGATAGATAAATAGATAGATAGATAGATAGATAGATAGATAGATAGATAGATAGATAGATAGATAGATAGATAGATAGATAGATAGATAGATAGGTAGATAGATAGATAGATAGATAGATAGATAGATAGATAGATAGATAGATAGATAGATAGATAGATAGATAGATAGATAGATAGATAGATAGATAGATAGATAGATAGATAGATAGATAGATAGATAGATAGATAGATAGATAGATAGATAGATAGATAGATAGATAGATAGATAGATAGACAGATAGACATCATATTTACCTTAGCAACGTTTACGTGGATTACATGAGGTTCATTCTCTCTGACAACTAGCGTTTTCTTATCTTCCTAAATAAATAGTTATTTATTGCATCGTATTATAAACAGCTTTCTGCGGATGTAAAAATGTACAATTAGTAAGCCAGTTTTGTTAGCCCCAAGATGCCGAAGCCTGAAGGCACGGGCTTAATCTTCTTATCTTTTAAAATAAATCTTTAACAAGGATAACAACATCCAAAAAGGCGAAGCTCTGAAACGATAGGACAAACGAACTTTAACACTTGTAGAGTAATAAAACTGAATAAGCAAAATAGTAATGCATAAGTATTAAGTAAAAAGAAGAATACCTACCCTTAGAATAGATAGGGATCCATCACAAGGCCTTTTTCCATTCTGAAATTTTACAAAAATTAGACAATATGCATAAACGTCCAAGGGTTTACCCCCCTCAAACTTTGAAACACGTCATTGTGTCCCCTCAAACTTTTAAACTTCTCATTTTACCCCCTTCAAACATTGAAACACCTCATTTTACCCACCTAAAAAAGGAATCTTGGACATCCCTAAAAAATATGTTTAGGATTATTCTAACCATTAAGCCTTTGATTGCATGACCTTTGGTGTTATTTGGACAGAGATATAGAGAATATAGTCATGGATCTAGGATCTATAGGGATAAGAAAGTGAACGATAATTTGAAATGAATCCCCAATGATTATCCCTTTAGTGATTAAAACGTTTAGACACTCACCTTAGTGAACCAACCAACCAAAATTTGAAAAAGATCCCCAAAATTGTTAAGCCAACGAATAAGAAAACTTTATTATTAAACTTGGAGACTAGTGTATTAACAGTCTAATGTACCCTCATAACCTGGATATTATACTGGTACCCAAAGTTTTATAAACAAGATCTTTCATTCTTTGGTTTAAAAATAAACATAGGGTACTTTTATAAAATTTTAATTGGTTGAAATAAACTAGCAGTGTCCTAATTTTTCAACCAATAATTTTGCATACTTGGCCCCCCTGGATAACAAGGGCATGACATTGCAAAGCTAACAGAGCTGTAACAACCAGTAATTCTGTCCATGCCATGTGTTCAAACATTTCAACCAATAATTATGTGCATACCCTGCCCCCCTGGATAACAAGGGCATTACACTGCAAAGCTACCAGAGCTGTAGCAACCAGAATTTTACCTGGATGACCCTGCCAGGTTTGCTGGCCTCCTGTGCCCGCCCGGATGGAGATCTTCAAAAAATTTCAACTCTCAGTAATGTGTCATACCCATATTTAAAAAGTCACTCAGTTACAGCCCTCTATCTTTCACACACAGAAAATGAGATAAACTAGCAGTTGTCAAACTTTTCAACCAATAATTATGTGCATACCTGGCCCCCCTGGATCACAAGGGCATGACACTGCAAAGCTAACATAGCTGTAACAACCAGAATTAATAAATTAGCAGTGTCCAAACATTTCAACCAATAATTTAGCATACCTGGCCCCCCTGGATAACAAGAGCATGACACTGCATAGCTAGCAGAGCTGTAACAACCAGAAATACTGTCCATGCCATAGTTTACAAAGTTTGCTGCAATAATAGTTCACTCATTTTAATAACTCTGAATAAAAGTATATATACATATTTGGAGTAGATAAAGAGATCTAAAGGGATAAGACAAAGGCCGATAAATTTATGTACATGTACACAATAATTATACACAATATAATCCTTTTTTCTAGATTACAGTTAGCGGTTGAAACGTTTGGACACTCAACTTAAATTCACAGAATGTCCCCAAAGTTGTTGAGCCAAAGAATAAGAAAGCTTTATTATAAAATTAGTGTAATAAACAGCCCAATGTCCCCTCCCTCCCTGGATATCCTTATACTAAAGTAACAGGATGTTTGTGTGTCTGTGTGTTTGTACCGAAGGATCTCTCTAACCGCTGAACCGATCGGGCTCTCATATGTCCCGGGAAGGTTTATAACTATTTGGGGGGAGGGTACCACCACCCTCCCTAGAGAAAATATTTTTTTAAAATTCTCGGTTAAAAACATTTAAAGTGCCACTAGAGGCCTCTAGGGGCATAGCCGCTAGTTATCTATAATACAAAGTAGAACGATGTCTGTCTGTCCGTCTGTCTGTCCGTCTGAAGCTTAAGATCTCGGTAACCACTGAACCGAATGGGCTCTACTCTTCAGGGAATATACCTACTGGTCCTGTGGTGGTTTTAAGATATTTTCTTGAGGGGTGGGACACCCCTAACCCCCCCAAAAACAAAAAAATCCCCCCCTTAGGGGGGACTTCAACGTCAAATAAGGTGGTATCGTACATAAAAAATTAAATTTAACAAACAAAAACATTTAAAGTGCCACTAGAGGCCTCTAGGGGCGTAGCCGCTAGTCTATAATACAAAGTAGCTTGATGTCTGCCCGTCTGTCCGTCTGTCTGTCTGTCTGTCCCTTAAGATCTCGGTAACCACTGAACCGATTGGATTCTACTCTTCAGGGTATATACCTATTGGTCCTGTGGTGGTTTTAAGCTATTTTCTTGAGGGGTGGGACACCCTCAACCCCCCCAAAAACAAAAAAAATCCCCCCCCATTTTTTTTTTTTTTTTTTTGTTTTTTTGTAAGAAATATCCTTGGTCCTTTGTAGAAGATTTCCTTTGTGGAAGATTTTCTTTGTGGAATATTTTTTTACAAATTTCACCTTACACTTTTTTTACCATCTAGAGGCTAGGGGCGAAGCCGCTAGTCCTTATAATAAAGTAACAGGATGTTTGTGTGTCTGTGTGTTTGTGTGTTTGCACTGAAGGATCTCGCTAACCGCTGAACCGATAGGGTTCTCCTTAACAGGGTAGCTTCTCATAGGTCCCGGGAAGGTTTATAACTATTTTCTTGGGGGGTGGGACACCCCCAACCCCCCCAAAAAATGAAAAATCCCCCCCTTTTTTTTTCGCTCCCACCCCAAATTTTTTTTTTTACTTTTTCTTTTAAATTCTAAAATAAGAAATTGAATTATTAAATTCGACTCTCTCCTCCTCAAGTGCCCCTAGAGGCCTCTAGGGGCGTAGCCGCTAGTATATAATATAGGTACACACTCACTAAATCAGCCAATAGGAAAAAGGTGAGGAACTACCCTGTCATACTATTGGCATAATTTCTCGTCCGAGGCTAATATAATGCAGTTTAGCTGGATGTTGAGTTTAAACTGAAGAATATAAATTTCATATTTATACAGGGTCATTCAAGAGAAATGATTTTTTTAAAAACTTAATTATGCATAGAAAAAAACAATTATATAAAATGATGTGCTACTTATATTATAGGAGCTACGTGGTAATAGCTTTTAAACTGCAAATAGCACAAAAATGGTATTTATATTTCCAAAAACTAGAGTTTATGACAATTGTAACGGTATGCATAACATTTTTCTATTAATAGAAGCCGCGCAATTTGAATTTTAAAAATATGCGCATTTTTTCACAACCTACAAAATATAAATCTTCAAAAATAAGGCCTTTAAAAACCGGTTTTTAAGGCATTATATATTGAAATAATCATTTTTAAATATTTGAAACATAAATGTCCTATAACAGGTTTTCCGAATATAAAAAGCATTTTATATAATTTTTTTTCCATGCATATATAATTAAGTTTTTTTTTAAATTATTTCTTTTGAATGACCCTGTATATTCCTTATTATCAATGTAAAATAAATAAACAAAATTATTACAGTGTACATTTTTAATAAAAAGTTACATTATCTCAAAAGTCTATAAGGTGTTTCCACTCAAAATGCATTTTGAGCACTGAAAATCCCCCAACCCTCGGAGAGGGAGGGGATATTGTGCTAATTATTAGACTAGTTCCCAAAGTGCTATAGTAACGTTTTCTTATTCATTGGCTTAACAACTTTTGGGACTTTTTATTGAATTTTGATTTATTGGTTCTTAAGTTAAGGGTCTATACGTGTTTCAACCATTAATTGTAATCTACAGAAGGTGTAATTTTATGCATCTTTGTTGGGGATATACTATCAAACCCCCCCCCCCCACATTATTTTTAAAGTAAATTGAAAATAAGGTACGAGGAGTTTTCCTGTGGGGCCTATTATTACTGCAAATACCTAGCCCCACGGGGGATACTAAGTAACATAGTTAACCTAACCTAACCTTTCCTTAATTAATAAAAAAAGCAAAGTTTCCCTTCCCTCTTATTTAAATTTATTGGAAAGGGAGGGGGGGGGGGGGGGTTAACAGTGATCATAAATTTTTCATAGTTTAATAATACTTAACACAAATTTAAATAAACTGGAATAATAAAAAAAAAACTTATCTGAAAAAGATAAAAAAAGTTGAGGATTAAAATTCATTCAAAAATAAAATCATAAAGTTAATAGATTTACAAACAAGACAGTTTATCAAAGGACTGTATGTTATGTACAAGAAAAGTGTAAAAGGTAAGGCTCGGCAGCCGCCCGTCAGTCTCAGTGAAATAGTCTTAATATAGCACTAAAATTCCGTAGGACGTCTAAGCATGTTTAAATTTAAGGCTAATGTGCGGCTGAGGCGCGGCTCTGCTTATTTTCCACAAATATAAAAGTAAAAACCATAAAATTTATACAAGTTTTGTTAGCCTGGGCATTCGGTTACTCAAAGCTGGTTTTAATCTTATAATTTTTAATGTCCGCGGAAATCTGTCTATAATACGATGCTATAAATAACTACTCATAAATGTCCTTTTCTCTGAAATCAAGGATTTTAAGGGATAAGACTATGGCCGATAAATTGATATACATCCCCAATAATGCTATACAAAATTACCCCTTCTGCAGATTTTCTTTTGTGGCTAAAATGGAAACTTACCAATAAAAATTTAATAAAAGTGCCCAAAGTTTTTAAGTCACTAAATAATATAACAATAAGGTTATTTTAAAACTTTGGGTACTAGTGTAATTAAGAGTTCAATGTCCCCTCCCTCCCTGTCTACGATATAACATATGGAAACAATGAAATTATTTTAAATATAAAATTCGTTGTTACTCCATTTCCATGATTTGTCTGACTTTGATTTGTTACGCTTCGCTCTTATAAATCGTGATATGATGTCATCCTTGTTGTTTTATTATTTAAAGCTTTTAATCCATCTCAACCTAAGGCTACTTTATCAAACTGACATCTTTGTAATGTACAGGCCAAATATATATTTAAAAACTAAGATTTTCATTCTCAATCGTCCTACAAAGGAAAAAACACAAATCAGTAAATAATACATAAAAAGCCTAAAAGTCTTTTTTTTTAATATAGAGATTAGATATTTAATGTTTCTTTTTTGTTTGTTCTTGGTATTTCAAGTCTAGCAGTTATCAAGGAAATAGGAAAATATATTAAATAGTAGTTTACCTAAAAGTGTCTGGTTAAGCACAATATCCCCCTTTCCTTTAAAAAAAAGAATAGGGCAGGGTAAATTGGTTATCTATGCATTGCATATATAAGCTCACAGGAAAAAAAAACTAATAAGTCAATGCTCGATAGAAAAAGAGAGAGGACATTGGACTGTTTAGTGTTAATTACACTAGTTCCCAAAGTTTTAAATAACGTTTACTTATTTGTTGGCTCAACAACTTTGGGAATTTTAATGAATTTTGATTGGCTTAATTAAGTTGAGTGTCAAAACGTTTCACCCACTTATTGTAATCTACATATGGGATAATTTTGTGGATAATCATTGGCGATGTACATAAATTTATCGGTCATTGTCTTATCCCTTGGCTTGCAATGGGCACTTTGATTGAACCAACTTATCAAGATTTAATAAAATTTTTGAGACAACGAATAAGAGAACTTGTTTATTAAACAGAATAAAGTCCCCTTTCTCTAAAAAGAAAAAAAACATATGTAAACAATGAAATTATTAGAAAAATAGTTTTAACTATAATTTGTGTTTACATGAACTTAACTAGTAACATGGATGTTACACCAGATTTTTTCATGTTCTCTAACAAAGTGAAACTCGCAGCGGGCTAAAATATTATAGTAAAACACTATAGGGAGAAAGGGTTAAATAACTGTATCTCCCCATCGCAACCACCTTGTGCAACCTTTCTATTGGGTCATTGAAAATCAACCAATGGTGTCGCTTAGATTACCACAGCCAAGTAGCATAAAATAATTTAGATGAAAAAGGTCCTTGAAAAAGGAAGTGAGGTAGATCTGTTGCTAAAATAACATACCATTTTTCCTCTCTTCTACTGTATGAACTAACTGACCAATAAATTATATCCATGTTAGCAACCTAAATAGACGACAACTTTCTCCTGTCATAATATCCATGTATATTATATATCCATTTCAACTAATAATTGTCATGTTTTTTGGAATTGTTTTTCGTCTGCAAGCAGTTAATAAATTATAATTAATAACAAGGATGACAACATCCATAAAAGCGAAGCTCTGAAACGATTGCACAGACGAACATTTAGAGTGTCAGAATATGCAAAAAATAAATGTAAAAGTTTTGACAAAAGAGTTGCAATGCTTTCTAAATCGTACCTGAATTCTACAGGAATCACCATACCTTTAATAGAAGCCGTGAAAACTACATTTCTTATTCGTTGGCTTGACAACTTTGGTGACTTTTATTGAATTTTGACTGGTTGGTACATCAACTTGAGTGTTCATTTTTTTAACCTCTAATTGTAATCTATAAAATGAGTAATTTTGTGTATCATCCTTTACATCATTTATCGGCCATTGTTTTATCCGTTTAGACCCCTAGAATTATAGAGTAACTTATAAAGTAGAACTAGCGGCTATGCTATGCCCCCTAGAAGCCTCTAGGGGTACCTAAGGTGGGAGGGGAAAGGTCGCCCCCTCCCCAATTTCAATTTGAGATTTCAAAGAAAAAGTTTTTAAAAAAAATTTGAAGGGGTCATCTTTTATTGGGAGGGTTAAGATACCCTCCCCCAAAATAAATAAAAACCTTACCTGGACCTATAAGAATTTTCACTGTAAACTAGAACCATATCGGTTAGCGAGATCCTTCGCAATAGACAAAAAAAACTTACAACTTTACATAATAGGATAATACACAGCACTAATGAATCAAAATTCAAAAGAATCAAAGAATTGTGTACTTTACAACTTTTAGATTTTTATAAGTTTTCTAAATTCTAGAATACGAGTTATAACAAAAGATCTAAACATTGATAGACGGACAGTAATAAAATGCCGTTTCTCGAAGTCGTACGCGGTCATACGCGATGTTGGAAGGGTGACGCTTCAACTCAATAGTTATTTCTCGCATCGTATTATAAACAGCTTTTCGCTAGACATAGTTTTTTCGTATGGATAAGAACTGGTTTCTATCCACCGGATTCGAATGAATACGAGAAAAAATCATCTTGATATCTTAAAACTGAAATCTAAAATTTGCGTCACCCTCCCAACATTGCGTATGACCGCGTATGACTTTGAAAAACGGCATTTTCTTACTGTATATCATCTTACCATCGTGCCAGTGATTATACGGCCAAACGTCCTACACATCCAACCAACCCCTTTTTTAATGGAAGGTCCTATATAACTTTGGTTTGTCCGTACGACTGACATTCTTAGCAGGGAGGGAAGGTACACTGGGCTGTTTATTTCATTAGTCTCCAAAGTTTTATAATAACGTTTTCTCATTCGTTGGTTTGACAATGATGATACACAAAAACATACCTTCTGTAGATTGCAATTTGTAGGTAAAAAGGTGTGGACAATCAACCTAATGAATCAAAACTCCCCAAAGAAACCAAAAAGAAAACGTTATTATAGAATTTTGGGGACTAGTGTAATAAAAAGCCCATGTCCCGTCACTACATTTTCTCTTTTAACAAATATTGTTTGAACTATTTATGTATCATTGTATTTTTAAAAGCGAAGCTTTTCTAAAATTAGGGTCGGTCCGTCCGTACGTCCTTACATCCGTAACGGATAGCTTTTTTCGTTAATTTAGACATGTTAAAATTGTCCTATCGATTTCAAATTTTGCATGGTGATTCCTTTAGTAGTTAGGTACGATTTAGAAAGCGTAGCAACTCTATAATCATTACCAAACTGTCCGTACGTCTATTTTAAACATGTTGAATTTTATACTTTTTAACAACAAATTTTTATGTGCTCTAATCACCCGATTGATCTGATTTTTGGTATATTGATTCCTGGGACAACACAGTATAATGTTATAAGCGACGCAACTCTATAATCAAGTCCTAAAAATGTAAGTATGTCCATTATCCTGTTTTTAAACAAATTTACTTACAATATTGCTTCGACTCTTATACATTTATATACTTATTATTCAGTTCTGACACTATATAAGTGTTAATGTCCGTTTGTCCCACCGTTTCAGTGCTTCAATTTTATATATATTGTCATCCTTGTTCCTAAAACATTCTAATTTATGTATAATTTTCCTTGTTTCACCGTTGAAAAGCTAAAGAAAAAAACTTTACAATCCTAATGTACCCTTTGTTCCAGGGAGTAAGGGAGGGGACAATGGGCATTTAATTCAATTTAAGAGTAATTGCTGAAAGACCTTGAAATCCAGATTAATCTAGAAAATATGGAGGAAATTGTAAAGGGAGAGTTAATACAATACAGAAAACTATAAAATAAGAAGAAAGTTCCAAGAAAAAAGCATTCATTTGAAAATTTTATCACCAGCACATCAGACTGACGTAACCATTCTGTAATTAATAACTAGAAAAATCTCCCTAGAACCCATTCAACCAATAGCCCCATAACCCAAAATTTAATTGGATTCTTAGATTGTTTATTATCTATGAAATGATATTTTCTGTAGAGAAAAAAAATGTTAAAACCAGCCATCTCATAACAAATTAAGTTTATTGATACTTGATTGCAATATTCAAAACTAACAAACGAGTTAGCGGCATTTTGTGCGCTAGTACCCAAAGTCAACCAGAAACTGCTAAATTCTTGCACATTCCCTTTAAGTCAGTACCCAAAGTCTGAGAAACCTAAAAATTGAATATTCGATCCATTGTCCCCTCCCTTACTCCCTGCCTTTGTTCACAATACAAGGATGACAACATCCATAAAAGAGAAGCCCTGAAACGGTAGGACAAAAGAACATTAACACTTGTAGAGTGTCCGAATTAAATAAGCAGAAAATCTGTATGAATTTGTTACAAAACAAAATAAAAATACAAGATACTGTTGAGGCCATTCTTACATTTTTAGGACTTGATTACAGAGATGCTTTGCTTTTAATATTGTACCTTTATGTTCTAGGAATCATTATTGAAAATATCAGATGAATAATATCAAACAAAAGTTGTTGTCAAAGAAGTTTAAAACGATTATTAAGTTGCTTCGCTTTCCCAATCATAGCTAACTTTTATAGGAATCATCATACAAAGTTGAAATGGATAGGACAATTCTAACATGTCTAACTCAATCATAAGAGCTTTCCGTTACGGAGGGACAGACGGACGAACCCGGTATTAGTGTCTTAGAAATTATCTTAGTGACGTAACTAAAAACGAGGGATAAGAGGGGAGGTGGGAAAGGTAACCCCTAAAAAAGAGATGGATAATAGAGGTGATTGATAATTGATAATTGATAAAGAAAATGTAGGAAATAATTTATACTCACTGTACTTTCTACCATAGATTAATTAATTTGTATTTTCTAGACAAGGATGACAACATCCATAAAAACGAAGCACAAAAATCAGAAGGTAGAACAAACGCACAATAGCTAGAGTGTCAGAACTTAATAAGCAGAATATTAATTTTGAAGTCTAAATGAAATTGCACATAAATTTGTTGCAAAATTGCGTAAATATAGCATACAGTAAAAGGACATACTTCCGTGCAAAATTTGAAATTAATAGTATAATTCTAATATGTCTAATAAATGTTGTCAAAAAAAGGTTGAAAAAAGTCCGCATATTTGATTAAATTTTTCTTAAAATCCGCATATTATGTTGATATAAACTATAATATATTATCACTAGCAGTAACATCACTAGAAGCTTTTAGGGTGGTAAGGGGGAAAGTTCATTCTTCCAATTTTCAATTTAAGTTTTAAAACAAAGAAGTAAAATTGCGGAGATGGTACTTTTTTTCTAGGTGTTATTTTTTTTGGAGAGTGGAGAGCCCTTTTCCTAAATACTTATAAACTTCTCTATACCTATGATAAGCTTCACTGTAAAGAAGAACCCTTTAGGTTCAGCGGTTAACAAGATCCATTGCTACAGTCAAAAAAAGCTTAGCTTACTAATTTATATAATAGGATATAATAAAGTAACAGGATGTCTGTTTGTCTGTCTCTTTGTTTGTTTGTTTGTCTTTTTCTTTTAAAATCTAGAAAAATAAATTGGTTTATTAAATTGGACTCTCTCCTCCTCAAGTGCCCCAAGAGGCCTCTAAGGCGTAGCCGCTAGTAATAGGATACAGTAACAAAATGCTAATCCTTATATCAAAGTAAAAGAATGTTTGTGTGTGTGTGTCTATTTATATGGAAGGATCTTCCTAACTAATATGCTTCTCCTTTGCAGGGACATAGGTCATAGGTCATGGGAAGGTTTTTAACTATTTTAGGATAGGGTACCTGCACCCTCACGCGCTTAGAAAAAAAACCACCAACATTTTTTAAATTTTTTTCTTTTAAAACTAAATTGTCCTTTTAAGTATATCTGTCAGACAGACAGACAATAAATATATGGAGCAGATCTGTATAAATATAAGGTATCTTGACTAAAACTTACAGCTGGCTATCTAAAAAAGCAGTCGTGAAAATAACATTTCTCCAACAATAAGGTTTTTTAAGCATGACCGACAGTCAGACAGACAAAATAATGTATAGAGTAGATGCAGGGGGGGGGGAAGGGGTGATTACTTGAGGGCACCCTCAAATTTTGGAAGTCGTTAAGTAGATGCACATATATTTTGGGTATAGTCCCTTTCATGACAATGCCTCTTAAGGGACGTTTCTTGGTATTTTCACAGTAGATTTTATCCTATTTCTAGCCACTGCGGGGGGGGGGGGGGGGGGCTCTATCCATGCGGGGCCATTTTCCTAACCCTGCAGGGCAATCACCTAACCTAACCTAAAATAATCCATCAAAAGCTACTGTAAAAAAAAATACATTAAAACACCTCTTAAAAGACCTTTTCACTTAAAATTTCAGTTGTCTTTCTTCAATAGCAGCCAAAAAACACACAAAGCATGTTTTAAATGGACGTACTGACTTTCTGTTAACAATGATAGAGTTGCTTTCTAAATTATACCTAACTGTCAAAGGAATCATCATGAAGAGTTTGAAATTGATAGGATAATTCTAACATGTCTTGTTTAATAATCTAAAATCAATTAATAATTTTATCTAATTTCAATTTCAATTTATCTATGAAATAAATGTAAAGCTGTACAGGTTAAGGCTACTATCTGACTCAATACATTTCTTTTTCTCCTCATTTTAGCAACCGAATGAAAGTAATTCTTTTCAATTCCAGATAATAATAAGAATTGGTAACATTTGCTTAGATATTTATTTTATAAAAACATAGCAAAAAAAATAATAACCGTATCATAATACAGGTATTAAATATTTATATACAAACAATAAAATTGAATATGAATAAAAATTAAGGATAGATCAGTCAAATAATAATTATGTACAGTGTCAAAGGACTAAACAATCTTGTGAGAGGTAATATAACTTATGCATTTTAAAAAGATATTTGTTAAATAGACTGATTATTTAAAGACATATTTGTTAAATATGTTGCTCTACTGGATATCATTACCCTTGTTAGAATGTACCATTCATAAAGAAGGTTATTTTTTAATGGCAAAACTGTTTAAGCTAGCTTTTTTAACAATTACGTTCAAATTCCGTTAAATTTATTGATATAAATAATCTAATAATTGATTGTTTTGTTTTTATTCGTAATTGTCTTTTTTATATATACATTATTATGCTTAATTAAAAATTTCTGATAAACATCTCATTATATTTAAAGAAAAATTAGCTGTCTCTAAATTTAATATAGAAATAAAATTATTATGGAAAATCAATTGATTTTTCATGGTAACAGGTATAAGTTATAAAATACAGACGAATTTATAGATGTAATCTTGAAAAGATAGCTTTAATTTAAAATGATAAATATGCGTTATTTTTACCAAAAACTAGACAAAACCCTTTTTTGTTGTTGTTGATAGCAATATCTTATTTCTTTACTCTCGTTTATATATAGTTTTAACCTAATATCTTTTGATTTAATTGTTATTGGTTTGAAATTTTGACTAAAAAGCTGGCTTAAAAAATAGCTCATATGTGATAAAATATATAGCATTTTGCGCTAACTTATGAGGGGTTTATACAATAAGTATAATTATAAAAGCAAATATTTGAAAATTATTTAAAATCATTCAATGTTTAATGTAAGATTAAGCCAATTATTAATCACGAAATTACATATAGGTTTTTTATTATTTTGCTAAATAATCTATAAAATATTTACACATTGTAAGTCAACTCTTGAGTTATGTAAGAAGTACAATATCAGCTGATAGATCTTATTTCAATTTTGAAAGATAATTTTATAAAAAAAATAAAAAAAAGTTGATTTTGTTTTTTAAAAGTGAGCAAAAATAATGTAGAATTTTTAGAAATATTTTTAATATTTTTTAAAAGCACAAAAAATCTTGATTTCAGGCCTATATTAACAATTCTTAAAAATCCTAGTAGTATCGACACATCCTATTTTTTTTACGTCACTAAGATAATTTCTAAGACACTAATACCGGGTTCCAGACGGACGGACGGAATTACCCTAAATATAGAAAAGAATAAAAATAGTCAGGGAGGGAGGGGACATTGGGTTGTTTTTTTAACACCAGTCCCCAAAGTTTTATAATAGTATGTCGAAATACTACTATAATAGTTTGTTATAGTAGTCCCCAAAGTTTTTACTCTTTTCTTATTCATTGGCTTGACAACTTTGGGGACTTTTATTGAATTTTGATTGGTCAACCACTAATTGCAATCTTTAGAAGGGTTACTTTTGTGTATCATCATTGGTGATGTACATCAAATTATCGGCCATTGTCTTATCCCTTTAGATCTCTGAAATATAGCAGTAAAACAACTTTGCAACCCTAAATTAAATCTTTATTCTCAAATACAAGGAAAATCGTTTTAATATTCTTTACTAGCGGCTACACCCCTACCATCTATGGAGCTATGTAGAAAATCGCCTAAATCCATCACAGGACCTATGTGAATCTTACCTAAAGGAAAGAAACCAATATAGCATCTAGGGGCTCTGTATAAAAATAGCCTAAAACTACCACAGGACCTAAATAAGGATTACATACAAAAGAACCAAATCGGATCGGCAATTATTGAAAAGCTTCAGACAAAAAATATCCTTTATAAAGTAGTATGTTTTTTGATTGAATATTAAGATCTCAATAACTACTGTACCGATTGACTGAGCTCCTAGATGCTAGATTGATTTATTTTCTTTAGGTATAAGTTTCAAATTGATTCGTTGATGGTTTTAGGCTTTTTTATGCAGAGCCCATAGATGGTAGGGACGTAGCCGCTAGTAAAGAATAGAATCAAAAGATTTTCCTTATTTTGTGAAGGTTGAATTTAGGGCCGCAAAGTTGTTTTACTACTATATGTTTAAAAGCAAAGCTTTTCTATATTTAGGGTCAGAACGGTTGGCTTTTTCGTTAATTTAAACATGATATAAATGTCCTATCGATTTCAAACTTTGCAAGATGATTCCTATATCAATAAGGGCGATTTAGGAAGCAATTTTTGGAATACTGATTCATATTACCACAAGGTACAATGTTATAGGCGAAGCATCTCTATAATTAAGTCCTAAACTAAAAAGTTTTGTTACAAATTTGCATATAATTTTGTTTAGTCTTATACATTCAGTTATTTTGCTTATTCAGTTCTGACACTCTACAAGTGTTAATGTTCTTTTGTCCTACTGTTTCAGGAAATCGCTTTAAGGATGTTTTGTGAATAGTTTTGCCCTTTTAGGGTGGCAAAGTTTTTTTACTGATAGGTTTTTTTTCTCTAGCTTTTCTATTGTAAAAAAAAGGCCACTTTTAACTAGGGTTTGGCCTGATACCGGATATTAAAACTATCCGGCCGGATATCCGGCTTAATAATCTTTTGTATTATACAACAAAAAATCCCTACTTCGTAAAATTTAAATAGCTGTAATTTTCATATTGTTGAATTATTTTTCTGAAAATGTTTATTTATATAACAATTTTATATTAGAAACCTCAAAACTTATTTTTGGCGGCGGCAGTTCTACTTGGCAGCTGCCAGTCGTCACAGCTGGCGGTCGGCGGTTAAACGTAAACTAAATGGTTTTTTGCTACCTTAATATCCGGCATTAGAAATTACCCAGAAACCGGTTATCCGGCATTAGAAATTAGCCGGGTATCCGGTATCCGGCTAAATAAGTAACCCCAATTATAACCATTACAGCAATAAGAATATGCAAATATTCAAATATGACTTCTATGAATTTTGATATTCTTGTATTAACAGAAGACCTGTTATATTCAAACTCTTAGGCTTTTTTATCCACATAAAATATTAAAAGCCATGCATACCTTAAATCTATCAAGATATCTTAAAACACCCCAAAAAAAAGATGAATCGCATACCGCAAAAAGTTTGAAAGGGTATTTTTGTTGCTTATTTTAGGCTAGTTTAGGGTTGGGACAGCTAAGCACGAAAAGAAACCCGTAGAAACATTGCCCGCAGGGTTTTAAAATAATTTTAAACATTAGGTTGTTTATTACTGGTTTATTATACTAGTCCCCAACGTTATATAATAACTTTTTCTTATTCGTTAGCTTAATAACCTTGTGGATTTTTATTGAACCTCTAATTGCAATCTACAGAAGGGGATGTACATTAATTTATTGGTCATTGTCTTATCACTTTAGATTCTTGCTATTTTGTCTATTTTGGTGATGAAAAATCAATAATTAATTGCTTGATTGTATTAGAGAAAGGCATGTGTTACCAAATATACATTTGACATTCATAGACATTTTTGTGAATATAAGATATACGTGGATATATTGATAGGTGAAAATTTGTTGTTAATCTAGGTTGCTAATATGAACCTCATTTATTGTTTGGAACGTTCAACCAGTAGAAAGGATGGGATTGGTGTTATCGTTATTTTAGCCCACTGCAAGTTTAATATGAAACATGAAAATCTGGCGTAACATCCAAGTAATAATACATCCATTGCTTTTTTTTACTAGATTCACACCTTGCATATTATATTATAGTTTGATTATACATGGAATATAAGTTTATGTTTTATGTGGAATTATTTTCTAATGGGTTTAGTATACGTGGATGTGAAAATTTATAGTCAATTTAGATTGCTAACATGGACATCAATTATTGGTCAGTTCATTAATCTAGTAAAAGGGAAAGGGGGGTAGAAATGGAGGTATTGTTAACTGTGAGTTTCACTTTATTAGAGGACATGAAAATCTGGTGTAACTTCCAAGTAATAATACATCCATTGTTTCTTTACTTCGCCCCTTGCATACTATATTATAGTTTGATTTAAACATGGAATATAAGTTTATTTTTTATGTGGAACTATTTTTTAATGAATATAGTATACGTGGATATATTGACAGGTAAAAAAAAGTATCTTAGATTTAGCTTGCTAACATGGAATTCATTCATTGGTCAGTTCATTCATCCAGTAGAAAGGAGAGGATAGAGAAGGGGTTTGGTTATTACAGCCTGCTGCGAGTTTCACTTTATTAGAGGACAAGAAAATCTGGTGAAACATCCAAGTAATAATAAATCCATGGTTCCTTACTTCGTCTCTTGCATACTATATTTTAGTTTGATTATACATGGAATATATGTTTATGTTTTATGTGGAACTATTTTTTAATAGATTTAGTACATGTGGATATATTGACAGGTGAAAACTTGTCGTCAATTTAGCTTGCTAATGTTTAGGCATTTAATTTTTAAGCACGTTCATCCAGTAGAAAGGAGAGGTGGGGGGGGGGGTCTGGTTATTTTAGCAAGCTGCGAATATCACTTTTATCAGAGTAAAATAAAATCTGGTATAACATCCAGGAAAAAATATATCGATTGTAGTAATATATAGTAAGTTTAAGTTGCTTCGCCTTTTGCATATTACATATATTTAGGTTTAATAAATACATAAGTTCATGTTTATTTCAAAGGGATCTAAAGGGATAAGACAATTGCCGATATGTTGATGCACATCCCCAATGATAATACACAAAATTACCCATTATGTCGGTTACAATTAGTGGTTGAAACGTATGGACACCCAACTTAATAAACCAACCATTCAAAATTTTTGAAAATTCTCCAAAGTTCAATAAGCCAACGAATAAGAAAACGTTATTATAAAACTTTGGGGACTTGTGTAATTATTGTCCCTTTTAACTCTAAATTGTAGGACTTACAGACAACACTCGATTATGAATTAGCTGTGATACGAAATACAAAAACATTATGTCAGAAGAGATAAAGATGCATTGGTGCTTTCCCTTTAAGGCGCCTTTCGTGCACAGAACCCCTCCTTCTCTTATTACTAAAAAAAAAAGAAAATGGAGGAGGGGGGTTGTGTTGTTTTATCATATCACAAGCCCCAGTGGGTTTACGTAACCCTGAGGGGTGAACTAATCCTATTGGGATACCAAGTACCCAATAAAACATAACCTAACCTGTCCAAAAGAAAAAAAAACGAAAAGTCTCCTACCCCCTTACTTTCAATCTATTTTTAAAATAGGGGTGGTTATCTGTGCTCGAATAGGCACTTGCTTAATTGCTAAAGCATTTAAATCGAACAATAACAACATTTTAAAAACATTTTGGGGTATCCGTACGCAGGGATCTAAAGGGATAAGACAATGGCCGATAAATTGATGTGTATCTCCAATGATGATACACAGACTTACCCCTTCTGTAGTGATTACAATTAGATGTTGAAACGTTGGGAGACTCAACTTAATGGAACAACCAATGAAAATTCATTAAAAGATTTTTTATGAATTTTGATTGATTGTTTTATTAAGTTGAGTGTCCCAACGTTTCAACATCTAATTGTAATCTACAGAAGAAGTAATTTTGTGTTTCATAATTGGAGAAACACATCAATTTGTCAGCCATTGTCTTATTACTTTAGATCCCTAAAGTAAAGTGAAGGAAATCAGTAAAACATTGATAAATATCAGAGAGAGAGAGAGAGGACAATGGGATATTTACTACACTAGTCCCCAAAGTTATTAAGCCAACGAATAAGAAAACGTTATTGTAAAACTTTGGGGACTAGTGTAGTAAATATCCCATTGTCCTCTCTCTCTCTCTCTCTGATATTTATCAATGTTTTACTGATTTCCTTCACTTTACTTTAGGGATCTAAAGTAATAAGACAATGGCTGACAAATTGATGTGTTTCTCCAATTATGAAACACAAAATTACTTCTTCTGTAGATTACAATTAGATGTTGAAACGTTGGGACACTCAACTTAATAAAACAATCAATCAAAATTCATAAAAAATCTTTGAGGACTAGTGTAATAAACAGCCCAATGCCCCCTCCCTCCCTGGATTTATTAAGCTTCACTTTCTTGGATTTTCTCATTCTTGTTTTCACAGATAAAAATATATTATTTTCATTTGAAGTTTGAATGTTTACTAAACAAGAAATTCTGCGCGAAAAAATTCTTATAGAAAGACGGATTGGCGTTTTTCCTAAACAACCAAAATTTTAGCCTAATAACATAGCAAGTAAAATAATATCTAAAAGTAGTGCAATAAGAAAAGTTTTAAGTTAATATATGAAATAAAGCAGATTTTAATCATACTAGCGGCTGCCCCCTCAGCATCTAGAGGCACTGAAAAAAAGATTAAAACCTTTCCCAAGACTTAATAATGAAAATGTAAATAAACCATCTCGGGACCTATGTGAAGCTTACCTTTAATAGAGAACCCAATCAGTTCAGTTATTATTGAGATCTTAGGCTTTAGAAAAAAACAATCTTACTACTTTATATGAGGACTAAAGGCTGCTACCCTTGCATCTAGAGGCCTTATATTCAAAGGAATATGGAAAGGCAGAAAAAAAGCATAAAACCATACATACCCAGACTTATTTATAAAAATAAATTGCCTAAAACCCTCCTGGGGCCTGTAACAGGTTTCATTGTGAAGAAGAACCATATCAGCTTAACGGTTAGTGAGATCCTTTGCTACAGACAAAAAAAGCTTACTACTTACTACTTTATATAAAATCCATAAAACAATTATTAGCTTATTTGAGAAAACATATATGGCTATTTCAGTATCAGAAGCAATCATTTCAACAGTTTTTGAAATTACTTAAATACATAATACAGGATATACTTACATTTGAGGCCTTGATGTTGGAGATGCTTCGCTTATAATATTGTACCTTATTGTTCTAGGAATTTCCAGATGAATAGGATAAAAGTTGTTGTCAAAAAGTAAAAAATATCATGTTTAAATGGTCAACATATAGATTAGTATATCTAGTAACGGTTATAGAGTTGCTATGCTTTATATTCATAACTAATAATCACAGAAATTATCATGCAAAGTTTGAAATCAATAGGACAATTCCAACATGTCTAAAAAGTGTATATTATTTCAGTTTCTGAAGCAATATTTTCTACATCTATAAGCAATATATATATTTATGCAACAGTTTTTGAAATTGCTTAAATTTAGGACATACTTACATTTAAGGCCTTGATTTTAAAGATGTTTCGCTTATTATATTGTAACTTGTTGTTCTAGGAATTTTCAGATAAATAGGATAAAAGTCAAAAAAGAACAAAATAGAATGTTCAAATGAACGTATGTACTTTTTGGTCATGATTATAGAGTTGATATGCTTTTGAATTTGTATCTAATTATCACATAAATCATCCTACAAAGTTTGAAATCAATAGGACAATTCCACCATGCCTAAAAAATGTATGTTATTTCAGTCTAAACAGCAATAATTTCAACATCTAAAAGAATTTTGTTGCAACAGTTTTTGAAATAGATCCTACTAGACGATCATTGATCATCCTTATATAAAAGAAACAGGATCTGTGTTTGTCTGTTTGTGTGTCTGTCTGTACTGAAAGATCTTGTCAACAACCTCCCAATCACCTCTAGAAAAAATACTCCCCCCCCCCATCTCAAGTGCTCCTAGAGACATCTAGGGCATAATATATATATACATATATCTATTGCAACAGTGCTTGAAATAAATCTTACCAGATGATCATTAAGGAATATGATTCATACAGGAAAAAAAAGTTTTTTTTAAACTAAGATAGAAAAGGTGGAGGGGTTTAATTCATCCTCCCCCCCCCCACACACACACTTCAAGTGCCCCTAGAGGCCACTATGGGCTTAGACGCTGGTATATATTTATTGCAACTGTTTTTGAAATTAATCTTACTAGATGATCATTAAGGAATATGATTCATACATGAAAAAAAAGAAGTTTCTTTTTAAACTAAAATAGAAAAGGTGGAGGGGTTTAATTCATCCTCCCCCCCCCACACACACACTTCAAGTGCCCCTAGAGGCCACTATGGGCTTAGACGCTGGTATATATTTATTGCAACTGTTTTTGAAATTGATGATACTAATTATCATAAAGAAACATAAAACATACATCAAAATGTCTATGATATCAAGCTTAAATAGTAGTAGGGTTTTTTGTCTGAAGCTTAAAATCTCAATAACTACTGATCTGATTCTCGTTTTTTGGGAAGCTTCATTAGGTCGAGGGATGTTCTTAGGCTATTTTATATTAGATTTAGTTTCTAACCTACTTTTTGCCCCTTTAAATACCCTCTGCTCGCCTCGTATTATAAACAGCTTTCCGCGGATATAAAATGTACAATTGAGATGATATGCCGAAGTCACGGGCTAAAAGCTGGTTTTAATATTATGATTGTTCATTTTTATATGCATAAAAAACTGGATATAATACGAAGCTAGACATAATTTTTCAGTATGGCTGAGAACCAGTCCTAATCCACTGAATATTAATCGGTTTTGAAGCCATACTGAAAACATATGTACGGCCCTCTTTTAAGTTTTAAGGCTATTAACCCTTTTTGATTTTTCTTGTTTAAACACAGAAACACCGAAAAAAAATTATACACTGCACATAAGACGTACGTTTTTCATCCCAAACCCTTTTTTGATTTTTCATTTCTCTAATAAGTAAAAAAGATCAGGGATCTAAAGGGTTATGACAATGGCCGATAAATTGATGTACATCCCCAATGTGGATACACAAAAGTATCCCTTCTGTAGATTAAAATTAGTAGTTGAAATGTTTGAACACTCAACTTAATTAACCAACTAATCAAAATACACTAAAGTAACCAAAATTGTTAAGCCAACGAATAAGAAAACGTTTTAGGACTTTGGGGACTAGTGTAATAAACAGCCTATTGTCCCCTCTCTCTCTGAAAAAAAAGATACTTAATTTTATCGAATACCTATGATAAAATGCCCTTATCACCGCAATTTTTTACTCAAATGAAATAATATAATTAAAATATATCTATCTCCTTTAAAAATCCGCAAAATAACTTAATAGTCAAAGAATTAAAAATCAAAAAAGTATCAAAATGAAAACATCTAATGCGCATATTTTGCTTAACCGGGCTTACTGAGGCATGGGGGGGGGGGCTAGAGCAATAGAGGTACAATATGTGGATATATTGACAGGGGAAAATTTGTCGTCAATTTAGGTCAGTTCGTTCATCCAGTTGCATGAAATAAAATGGGATTAAGAGTGTCTTTTATTCTTTTAGCCAGCTGCGAGTATTACTTTATTAGAGTACATGAAAATCTGGTGCAACATCCAAGTAATAATATATCCATTGCATGAGCGTCTAGCTTGTTTTTTTTCTTTCTCTGGGCGATAGAAATCATGAAGGGAGGGAACATTGGGTTGTTTTTTACACTAGTCCCCAAAGTTTTATAATGACGTTTTCTTATTCGTTGGCTTAATAACTTTGAGGACCTTCTAGCATTTTGATTGGTTGGTTCATTAAGTTAAGTTCCCGAATGTTTTATCCTTCAGAAAAGGGTAATTTTGTGTATTATTATTGGGGGTGTACTGTAATTTATTGGTCATTGTCTCATCCCTTAAGATCCCTGAATGGAAATACTTAAAATATGCGGCGCCGGCAGGGCATGGTGAAATTATTTTGCAGGGATCCAGAGGGATAAGACAATGACCGAAATTTTTTTGTACATCTTCAATGATGCTACACAATATTACCCCTTTCGTATATTTAATAATATTTAAGTGTTTAAAACGTTTGTAAACTCAACTTAATAAACAACCAATCAATATGCAATTATAAGGTCCCCAAAGTTCTCAAGCCAACGAATAAACTTTGGAGACTAGTCTAATAAGAAACCCATTGTCCCCTCCTTCACTGTATATTAGGATGGGTTATATTCGGTAAAAAAAAACATACCCTTCCCCCCCCCCCCCTCCTTATTTTCAATTTATCTCAAAAATAATCAAATTGGTGGGGGAAATGTTTGTGTTCAACCGGCCTCTTGCAGGCTGAACCGATATGGTTCTCCTTTACAGTGAAGCTCTAAATAAAAGTTTATCCCCTTCAAAAATAAATTTTTTTTACGTTTTTGTAAAACATAAATAGAAATGGGGGTGCGGTTAACTCCCCCTTTTCACCTTCTAGGGGCGCAATCTCTAGTTATTCATAAATCAAAGTTGAACTACATCCAAGTAGCGTAACATATTTTCTCGTATTCATTCGAATCCGGTGGATAGGAACCGGTTCTCATCCATACGAAAAAACTATGTCTAGCATCGTATTATATACAGTTTTCTACGAATATAGAAATGTACAATCATAAGATTAAAACCAGGCGGCACCGGCTAAAAAAACTGGTTTTAATCTTATGATTGTACATTTCTATATCCGCGGAAAGCCGTTTATAATACGATACGAGAAATAACTATTCCAGTCTTCGAAACCGATTATTATCCGCTGGATTAGAACCGGTTCTCAGCCGTACTAAAATAACATGTAAGGCATCATATTACAGGCCATTTTCCACGAATATTAGAATAATAATCATAAAATTAATACCAATTGTGTCAGTCCGGAACTTCGGCACCACGGGGCTTATATTAATATTATAATGTTTCGTTCAATATCCGCGGAAAGCTGTCTATAATACGATGCGATAAATAACTAAACTTTCATTTCCCCGAGAGGGAATAAATAAGATAATAAATGTCATACTTACAAAATATGATAAAATTTTTGAAAGGGTAAATTTTACCATGGATCTAAAGGGATAAGACATTGGCCGATAAATTGATGCATATCTCCAATAATGATTGTATTTATATCCCTTTTTTTTACCTAACCCAACGGAAATATAATTATAAAATAGGTAAAAAAAATGCAGGGATCTAAAGGGATAAGACAGGCTGATTAATTGAAGTATACCCCTAATAAGAATAGACAAAATTACCCTTCTGTAGATTAAAATTAGATAGTAGTCTGGATTATACACTATATACTATGCTTATACATTACATTATACATACTAAAGTAAGACTCATTAAGTTAATTGTTCCAGGGATCTAAAGGGATAAGACAATGGCCGATACATTTATGTACATCCTCATTGTAAATACACGAATTACCCCTTCTGTAGATCACAATTATTGGTTGAAATGTTTGGATACTCAATATGAGTTCCCAAAGTTGTCAAGAAAGCCAACGAATAAGAAAACGTTATGATAAAACTTTGGAAACCTGTGTAAAAAAAACGCTCCCTCCCTCAAAAGTCATTGCGTTAAGTGTTGCAATGAAATGGTGTTCAATCAATCACGTTAAGTTTTTAGTCTCTTCCTCCCTCTCTCTCCTTCTCTCTATCTCTTTCTCTCTCCCTCCATCTCTATCTCTCTCTCTCTCTCTGGGCCCAGGCCCAAACTCGTATCGATAAAAGTTTTGGCGAAGTTTGATTTCGGCCTCTCTCTCTCTCTCTCTCTCTCTCTCTTTGTTTGTCTGCCTATCTATCTTTCTCTCTATTTCTATCTATCTATCTATCTGTCTTTCTAATGAAGCCCGGGCCTTCGGCTTCTAGGGGCTGACAAAACTATTTTGATTGTTCAAATTTTTCATTTTAATATCTGAGGAAAGTTGTTTATGACACGATGCGCGATCAATAATTATTTTAGATTGGGTTATGGGGTTCTTTTGTGAAAAAATAATGAATCCCTCTTTTATGCTGGAAATACTATTACATAGATGTACAAAAAAATTATTATTCGTGGAAAATTGCCCATAATATGATACGATACATGATTTTTAAGAACTCGTTCTAATCCAGCGGATATTTAAATGTTTCAAAGTCATACTGAAAAGTATTTTTTTTTCATTTGTTAATTTTTTTAATATAAATATGACTCTATACTTTTATGAACTTTTTATTATTTCAGGAAATGATAAAATAATTGACCTTTTGATACTTTTTATCTCTTTAATTTGATAGTGTTTAATTTTTTTTACAATTTTAACACTACATTATTTAATATTAATTATTATATTTATAAATGAAATAATCTTTATTAGAAAACTCGCATTATAATCAATTTATGTATCCTATTAAATAAAGTAGTAAGCTTTTTTGTCTGTGCTGAAGGATCTCGCTAACTGCACAGAACCAAAATGATTTTCTTTTACAGCAAAGCTTCTTATAGGTTCAGGGAATGTTTATTGCTATTTTGGGGAAGGGTATCTTTACCCCTCAAGAGAAAACGCACCTAAAAAAATCACCAAACACCCCCCTTCCCCCGATAGTAGCTTAGAACAGCTTAGAATTATCCTAGAGATTGCAAACTTTGCATTATTATTCCTATGAAAGTTAGGTACGAAAGCACAGCAACTCTATAATCATTACCAGAAAGTCCGTACTTCCATTTAAAACATGCTGATTTTTACTTGACAACAATTTTTTTTATGTTAAATTATTTGATTTGTCTCATTTTTGGTTTTCTGATTCTTAATACAACAAGGTACAATGTTATCTATGTAAAGCATCTCTATAATCAAGTCCTAAAATTGTATGTATGTCCTTAAACAGTGTCATATGTATATAAGCAGGTTTTCTAAAAAAAATACTTACAATTTTGTTTCGACTGTTATACATTTATTCTGATTATACAGTTCTGACACTTTACAAGTATTAATGTTCATTTGTCCTCCCATTTCAGAGGTTCGCTTTTATGGATGTTGTCATCCTGATTTCTTAATTTAGTTTTAATGAGTAATCATTAATTTAAAAATTCATTGAATTTATATAGTATTTTTTTGTAATTGAATCATTAATGAATAAAGTTTAAAATTAGATTTAATCATAATTAATTGTAATGCATTATTTTTGCATTTAAAACGATTATTTTATCTAAAAAATTTCATTTGCTGTAGCTACTATATAACTAAGAGTATGTCCGTTTGTATGTTGTGTTTAAAGGTCTTTAGCATAACTTGTGCCTCCACTCAAAGAACATTATTGAACACGGAGACTTTGAATTTATTTGTTTATTACTTTAAACAGATTTTTAAAAACTCTAATAACGCTAAAATGAACTAAAATTACGATCCTCTAATCCCCAACCTCCTCTCCTCCTAGTTGATTGAACTGACTAATAAATAATGTCCTTGTTAGCAACCTAAATCGACTTCATAATTTTTCCCACGTCGTAATATCCATGTATATACTCTATGTATATCCATCAATTTATTGTCCATTACATATATACAGACAACTACCTCCCTTCCTTTTTCAAAGACCTCTTTCGTCTGCTTCTAAATTAGTTTCTGCTACTTGGCTGTGTTAATATAAGCGAAACCATTGGTTGTTTTTTAATGATCCAATAGAAAGCTTTTATAATAAAGTAATAGGATGTCTATATGTTTGTCTGTAACAAAGGATCTCGCTAACCGCTGAATCGATTGGGTTCTCCTTTGCAGGGTAACTGCTCATAGATCCTTGGAAGGTTTTTAACTATTTTGGGGGAGGGTACCACCACCCTCCCAAGAGAAATCAAAAAAAAATCGAGAAAAAAATTTTTTTATGTATAGAGTCTTGAACTTAACATAGATAGGTAATATATTATTTTTAAAAACAAGCAAACATTTAAAGTGCCACTAGAGGCCTCTAGGGGCGTAGCCGCTAATTTCTAATACATTATTTGCTCTAAAACATGTTAAGAAACGAGAAAGTTTCGTTGTGTAGCTTGCGGTGATTTGTTTTTTGGCATATCAGAAGAAACCCAGGGATCTAAAGGGATAAGACAATAGCCGATAAATTAAGGTTCATCCCCAATGATGATGCACAAAATTACCCATTATATAGATTATAATTAGTGATTGAAACGTTTGAACACTCAACTTAATGATCCAACCAATCAAAATTCAACAAAAGTCCCCAAATGTGTTAAGCAAACGATAAGAAAACTTTGGGGACAAGTGTAATAAACAGCCCAATGCCTCCTGCCTCAAAGCCTGCAAAACATTGACATTGGGCTCTTTATTACACTAGTCCCCAAAAAGTATTATAATAACGTTTTCTTATTCATTTGCTCAACAACTTTGTGGACTTTTATTGAATCTTTATTGGTTGGTTCATTAAGTTGAGTGTTCAAACGTTTCAACCACTAAACTTAATCTACAAAAGGGGTAATTATGTTTATCATCATTGGGGATGTACATCAATTTATCGGCCATTGTCTTATCCCTTCAGATCCTAGTCAATGTGTCGACAATATGTCAGCTATTGCCCTTTTTAAAAGCGAAGCTTTCCTATAATTAGGGTCGGTCCGTCCGTCCGTCCGAGATAAATAGCTTTTTTCGTTAATTTAGGCATGTTAGAATTGTCCTATATAATCGATTTCAAACTTTGCATGGTGATTCCTGTAGTAGTTAGGTACCTTTTAGAAAGCGTAGCAACTCTATAATCATTACTAGAATATCCGTGCGTCCATTTGAAACATGTTGATTTTTTACTTTTTTAACAATCAATTTTTATGTAATCTAATTATCCGATTGTTCTGATTTTTGGTATACTGATTCCTGGGACAACAAAGTACAATATTATAAGCAAAGCAACTCTATAATCAAGTGCTAAAAATGTCAGTATGTCCATAAACATTGTATATTTATCAAGCAGTTTTAACAAATTTACTCACAATTTTGCTTTGACTCTTATTCATTTACATTCTGATTATTCAGTTTTGACACTATACAAGTGTTAATGTCCGTTTGTCCTATCGTTTCAGTATTTTGCTTTTATGGATGTTGTCATCCTTGTTTATTAATACAACCTTTGTTGGAATTCCCCATCAAATATACCAAAAATGACTAGACATATTATAGGTGGTGTGTTACAGGAGAATCTTATAAAGAGATAAGACAATGGACGATAAATTGATTTACATTCCCAATGATGATAAATAAAATTACCATTCTGTAGATTGGTTGATAAGTTTAAACACTACTAATTAAAAAGCAACCAATCAAGATAACGTATTTAAAAAGTTTGGGTACCAGAATAATTTACAGTCCCTTAAAGGACAGCTATTCGCGGAAAATATTATATTCGTAGAAAAACAGGATATAATACGCGATGCTAGACATAATTTTTCAGTGTGGCTGAGAACCGGTTCTCTTCCACCGGATATTCATCGGTTTCGAAGCGAAATGAAAAATAATTGTCTAGATATCTAAATCGACATTATGTTTAACAATTTGACAAGGATGACAACAACCATAAAGACAAATCAGACGATTAGACAAACTAACATTAACCAATACAGATTAATCTAAAATCTAAAAATATAGGAATCAAGTTTTTGGACTTGATTATAGAGATGCTTCGCTTATAACATTGTACTTTGTTGTTCTAAGAACCAGTATTCCAAAATCAGATAATCGAAATTTGTTGTTGAAAAAAAATCTACATGTTTTCATGAACGTACTAACATTCTGGCAACGATTATAGAGTTTCTATTCTAAAACTTACCTAATTTCTTTAGAAATCACCATGCAAAGTTTGAAATTGATAGGATAATTCTAACCTGTTTAAATTAACGAAAGAGCTTACTTCCGTGACGGACGAACGGACGGACCTAACCTGATTATAGAAAAGCTTCGCTTTTTAGAATAATAAAACTTGGGAGTGCCCCAAATAAAAACCCTTCTTCAATATTCAGGGGTGAAGGGAGACTCTCATTCTTAGTAAAAAACTTTGGGTACTTTTGTCATTTATTGATTGGTTGGTACACAATGGTAGTATCCAAGATTTTAACCTACATATGAGGTAATTTTGTTTATCATAATTTGGGATGTTAGAGTCCATCATTTTGCAGTCAATTACCTTATCTTTATATTTCTGTCTATGACTAAGACTAACTCATTTAGTACTTTATATACATACTAGCGGCCATAGACGTCCAAGGGGGGTGGGGGGTAAGGGGTTGATTATCCCCCCCCCCCCCCAAGGGAATTTGATTTTTGGATTTTCAAATTTTACCCCCCCCCCCCCCCAAATAAAAAAGCTTTCCTCTATTATATAAAGATTACCTCACCCAAAATTTTTATTTTTAAATTTTTACTCCCCCCCCCCAAAAAAATAAAAAAGCTTGGACGCCCCTGCTAGCGGTTTTGTCCCTAGCCTCTAGGGGCTTTGCCCAAAGAGTTTATTCAAATGAAAAGATCAAAAATTAAGTACCTCTGGTGCTGCAACCATTAAATTTTAAATTATTTACCTCAAAAAAAGATAGGTGCTGCTACAGCCTACCTTGGGGTGGTTGAGGGTGTCCCACCAACCAAGAAAATAGCTTAAAACCACCAAAGAACCAGTAGGTATATTACCTGAAGAGCAAAATCCAATCGGTTAGGTTGTTACCGAGATCATAAGGGACGGACAGCCATCAAGCTAATTTATATCATAGATAAGTAACTGGATGTCTGTCTGTGTGAACTAAAGGATCTCGCTAACCGCTGAACCAATACGGTTCTGCTTTACAGAGCAGCTTCTTCTCGTAAGAAAGTTTATAACTATAACTGGGTGAGGGTACCACCACCCTCCCAAATGAAATCACACATAGAAAAAAATTATTCTTTATAAAATAAAAAATTAAAAGTAGGGGTAGGGGGGGTGTCACAAACCCTCCATCTCAAGTTCCCTTAGGTGTATGTAGGGTCGTAACTACTATTGCTATTAAAAATATGTATAAAAGCTGGCGCAGCCGTTAATTGTTGAAATGCAAACTTGATATTTTGAATTTCGTAATTGACAAATGCATATAAAAACACATTCTATGATTGAAGCTTCATTTAAGAAACAAGAAAGGAAGATTATCTAACATTCTCGTATTCATTCGAATCCAGTGGATAGGAACCGGTTCTCATCCATACGAAAAAACTATGTCTAGCACCGTATTATATCCAGCTTTCTACGAATATAGAAATATACAATCAAAAGATTAAAACCAGTTTTTTAGCCCGCGCCTTCGGCACCTCGGGGCTAAAAAACTTGTTTTAATCTTATAATTGTACAATCTATATCCGCGGAAAGCTGTTTATGATACGATGCGAGAAATAACTATTATTGCTTTAGAAAGTATTTAAGACGATTCCTATGACTAATAATCATCTACTTTTTTAGTAGAGAAGCTACTCAATAATTCGAAATGTCCGTCCGTCTGTCAGAGCCAGAAACTATGAACTCTGGCCGCAGAGCTCGGCCCCCTAGCCTAAGAGCTAACCTAACCTAAAATAGTTGTTTGTCGTTGTCAGGGGGGGGGGAGGCGGGGGAATACTCAAAATTGAATAAAAAAATTGGATCTACTGCAGTTCACGGTAAAATATTGCTGGTAACGAATATTGCTAAAAATCTATGAATTTTAAAGGCTGCTAGCTGCAAAACGGCTGAACGTAAAGACCATACCCGCACACCATTTTAAGCGGTATAAGAAGGCCTACAAATAATCTGGAATAGCCAAGATCCAATGATGCACAGGGAAAGCTTCACTGAAGAAAAAACGCGTAAAATAGGCCTTTTTCGTGTATTTCTCTGCACTGCGAGATAATTATGCATTATTGGTTCATGGCTATTCCAGACTATTTGTAGGCCTTCTTATGCTGCTTAAAACACTGTGCGGCATGATCTGTACGTTCAGCTGTTTGGCAGCTAGCAGCCTTTTAAATTAATAGATTTTTAGCAATATTCGTTACCAGCAATATTTTACCGTGAACTGCAGTAGATTCAAAAAATTTCTACGAGGATAACGCCGAATGTTGTCATCCTTGTTTTGTTTCTTTGTTAATATTAATACTATATTGTTCTTCGCTACTTTTGAATGTTTCATTTGCTAGTTTTGAATTAAAATATTTTTTTTCCTAGGTGCATCCCCTACCAAACATCCTAAAAATTGTTGAGGACCAGTCCACAAGATCTTAGCGTACATACAGACAAACATCCTGTTACTTTAGTATACAAGATGATGTCATGTAATAAAATTTACTAAGTATGCTAATAAAAATGAAATCATTAGTGAAACTTGATTAATCTAATCAATTATATGAATATTATGGAGTAGCTATGTATTTTTGGAAAGTCAAATGCATTTTGATGCTTGAAAAAAATGTTTGTATGCTTTTCAAAGCTTTCAGAAGTTTAGCATTTTAGGACTTTTTCTCTAGCGAAGAAAATAAACATCCTTACAATATTCCAGTATGGCTTCGAAACCGATTAATATCCGCTGGATTAGAACCGGTTTTAAGCCTTACTAAGAAATCATGTATCGTATCCTATTACAGGCAATTTTCTATGGGTAATAGAATAGAAATTATAAAATAAATGTCAGTTTTGTATATTTTTTTATTTTACCATCCGGTTTTAATTCATCGGATATCAATCGGTTTCTATTCTGATTCTAGATAATTTGTAAAAATGAAATAACAAGGATGACAACATCAATAAGTAGCGAAGCACAAAATCTATCATGAAGTAGACATAAGGACAAAGAAAAGAAAGAGAGAGGATATGCCAAAACTTAAAATCACGAAAATAAGATTTTTGTAAAAAAAAAAATAAGCAGTTAATAAGCTGCCTAAAAGCAGTCATACTATATACCATCAATCTTTTATACCTAAGGTTAATTATGTTAGAATAATATAAGCGAAGCATCTCTATACTCAAGTTCTAAAAATGAAAGTGTGTCCTTAAAAATGATCCCTTATATAAGCAGTTTTGCAACAAATTTACCTACAATTTTGTTTATACTTTAATACATTAATATTCTGATCATTCAGGTTTGACACTCTACAAGTGTTAATGTACATTTATTTTACATTTTCAGAGCTTTTCTTTTATGGATGTTATCATCCTTGTTAAGATATCATATCATGTTGTTTTTTAACCTGAAAAATATGACTTATGATAATCTACGATACAAAGTAGCTTAATGTCTATCCGTCCGTCCGTCTGTCTGTCCCTTACAATCTCGGCAACCACTGAACCCATTGGATTCTACTCCTCTTGGAATATACCTACTGGTCCTGTGGTGGTTTTAGGCTATTTTATAGGGGAGTGCAACACCCCAACCCCCCAACCTCAAAAAAAACCAAAAAAATCACCCCCAATTCATTTTTTTAAAGAATCTTTTTCGAAAATTTGCGACCCATTTGTATTTTTTTTCGGCTGGGTAGGTAATAGAATATGTTTAGATTCCCCATGCTCAACTCAACTCATGCATGCTCATTTGAATTACCTATTAGGGCAAAGCCTCTAGAGGCTGGGGGCAAAGCCGCTAGTGTATTTGAAACTATAATTCCACATAATTGAAGATAAGAAATAATAAAATATGTCACGTTGTGTTTTGTTTGCTTTTTTAACCTGAAAATATGACCTACTAGAGTTGGGCTCGATATAATTATCTCGCTATTGGCTAGGTTTATTCAATGATTTATTTACTTTCTTTTGGTTATCTGAATTCTGACTTTTAACCCTATTCTTCCATTATCTTCTCCCTGACGTTTTCTTTCTTTAACCCTTTACAGTCGGGCCCCTTGCTTTACCTTAATCGGTCGGGGGGGGGGGGGGGGGGCGTTCAACGCCCCCCCTAATTATCTCAGTTCCTCTTAGAGCTAGAGGGCTAAATTGTGCAAGTCCCCTGTTTGATAATGAATTTCCGACCTTTTATAAGTCTAAGTCAATTTTCGCTTCCTTCACTCTTTTATTTAACAACCTTTGTTTTTAGGTCTTTTTTTATTTAAAAATTTCAAACGGCTGTAATTTTCTTATTTTTGAAGCTAGAAGAAAAATTTTTTCCCAGAAAATGTTTATTTTTATGTAAATTTTACATTAGAAATATCAAAATATAAATTTCAGCGGCCGCAGCTGTACTTGGCAGCTGCCAACCGCCGCAGTCGGCGGGAAAACGGCGGCGGATCTTCATGAAATTTTAATACGTTATGTAGACATGTAAGAAAAGCTTAAGTTTAAAATTTGAAGTCTCTAAGTCAAAAATTGTGGCCACAGGAGTCTTTTAAAGATTTCTGGAGACCTGGAGGATCAGGACCTGCAGGATCATACCTGGAACCTGAAATTGACTTGAACACCTGTATTTCATATAAGGATGTACTACTAGAGGATTTTTTAGTATTTTGGTATGATAAAATGCTTTTTTTTAGTCAAAAAAATATTTTTGCTCTTTACCTGGATGACCCTGCCAGGTTTGCTGGCATCCTGTGCCCGCCAGGATGGAGATATTCAAAAAATTCCAACTCTCAGTTGTGTGTCATACCCATTCTTAAAAAGTCAAGCAGTTTGGGCTCTTTATCTTTCACACACAGAAAATGAGATAGAAAAAACCGGATGGGGGGGCGTTCAACGCCCCCCCCCCCCCCCCCCGACCATTAAGGGTTAAACTATTTTAGGATCTTAATATTTTTTTATTTCAAATAATTGTCCTGAAAGGGTTAAAATGTTTGGTTAACTGTTAAATTTTAGTTCAATATCTGACCACATTGCTTGGAAAACTTGAGCTCATATATAGACATTTATTTCCTATATAGATCTGTCATGGATCTTGATGCAATAAATCAGGCCGTTTTGTAAATGTTAAAAATTAAAAGATTTCACTAAATAAAAGTAATCACAAATATACTTAGTAAATGATTAAAATTTATGTAAGTTATCATTATACTAGCGACTTCGCCCCTAGCCTCTAGGGGTATTGCCCCATGAGGTAATTTAAAAAAAAAGATAAAAAAAAGTAGTTTCCCAAAAAACAATTTTTTTTGGGGGGGTGGGGGATTTTTATTTTTGCGGGGATTCAGGGTATCCCCCCAAGAAAATAGTTTAAAACCACCACAGGACCAATAGGTATATACCCTGAAGGGTAGAATCCTATCTGTTCAGTGGTTACCGAGATCTTTAGGGACAGACAGACCAACCTTCCAAAAGTAATTGTCCCTGGAAAAAAATCAACAACCCCCATCCAAAAAAAAATGATTTCACTTTTTCAAACTGAAATTTAAAAATGGGGGTTGTTCGACTCTTCCAGCCTATCCCCCCCCCCCAAAAAAAAATAAACTTCCCTGAAGTGCCCCTAGAGGCCTAGTAATTACATACACTCATTAAAGATAGGAAATATTTTATAAAGTCACGTTGATTTTTGTTTGTTTTTTTAACCTGAAAAATGTGTCCTTTGATAACTGTATTTGCATTTAAAGTTATATAAAATATTTGTTTTTAAAACTATAATTCTATACACTAGGAATATAAGATAAACAAGGATGACAACATTTATAAAAGCGAAGCTCTAAAACGTTAGGACAAACGAACATTAACACTTGTAAAGAACTTGATAATGGAGATGCTTCGTTTATAACATTATTCTTAGTTGTTCTAGGAATTAGTATTCCAAATATCAGATCAATCGGATAATTCAATCACATACAAATTTGTTGTTAAAAAAAGATAAAAATCAACACATTCAAAATGGACGTACTGACATTCTGGTAACGATTATAGAGTTGCTACGATTTGTAAATCGTACCTAACTACTACAGAAATCACCATCCAAAGTTTGAAATCGATAGGACAATTCTAACATGCCTAAATTAACGAAAAAAGATATCCGATCTAGACATACGGACGGTACGTCCCTAATTATAGAAAAGCTTCGCTTTAAAAAAAAGTCACGTTGATTTTTGTTTGCTTTTCTTAATGTGACCTAAGATAAAAAAATATAATCTCTCTGTTTATGTGTTTGCCTTGAAAATGGAGGTGGTGAACCCCCCCCCCCCCCTCCCCCCACTTTGAGTGCTTATAGGGGCGTAGTTAAAATTAGCAGGATGTCTCACTGTTCTGGTACTGACTGTAGTTTAAGATCTCGCAAAATGCCAGACCAACACATGGTTCCCTTTTACAGTGAAACTTATTATTGATCTAGGTAGTCCTTATAGTAAAGTAACAAGATGTGTGTCTGTGTGTTTGTACCGAAGGATCTCGCTAACCACTGAACCGATCGGGTTCTCCTTAACAGGGTAGCTTCTCATAGGTCCCGGGAAAGTTTATAACTATTTTTTGGGGGGGTGGGACACCCCCAACCTCCCCAAAAATTAAAAATGCCACCCCTCCCCAAAAAAAAATTATTACACCCCCCAAAATATTTTTAACTTTTTTCTTTTAAAAACTAATATAAGAAATTGGGTTATCAAATTAGACTCCCCCATCCTCAAGTGCCCCTAAAGGCGTAGCCGCTAGTCCTTATAATAAAGTAACAGGATGTTTGTCTGTGTGTTTGTATGTTTGTACTGAAGGATCTCGCTAACCGCTGAACCGATCGGATTCTCCTTAACAGGGTAGCTTCTCATAGGTCCGTGGAAGGTTTATAACTATTTTGGGGGAGGATACCACCTCCCCAATCCAATTTTTTCTTTTCTTTTTCTTTTAAAATCTAAAATAACAAATTGGGTTATCAAATTCGACTCTCCCTTCCTCAAGTGCCCCTAAAAGCCTTTAGGGGCGTAGCCGCTAGTCCTTAAAATAAAGTAACAGTATGTGTGTTTATCTGTCTGTTTGTATGGAAGGGTCTCCCTAACCGCTGAACCCATCGGGTTCTCCTTAACAGGGTAGCTTCTCATAGATCCTGGGAAGGTTTGTAACTATTTTGGGGGAGGATACCACCACCCTCCCAAGAAAAATCGCCCCAAGAAACCCCCCCCCCCCAATTTTTCCTTTTAAAATCTAAAATAATTTAATGGGTTTGTGACGTTTTACAGGTTATCAAATTCGACTCTTCCCTCCTCAAGCACCCCTAGAGGCCTCTAGCGGCGTAGCCGCAAGTTGTTATAATTTTTCATACTAGCTCCTAAACAGATAGAAGGACCTTTTTCTGTTAGCCACCTCTTTTATGACTCCCACTAAATCTAAAACACCTTTACACCCCCCTTGAATACCGCCATTCATTTTATAAAATTTTCTTATCTTCCTCAAATAAAAAGAAATGTTAATGCTTTTAAAGTTCAGTTGTTGGGTATGTGGTCTTATTCAAACGTCATTTTTAAATTTAATTCTAACAAATTGATCAACATTTGTAAAAGTAGACTATAATTTCTAAAGATATTTTAGTTAAAAATATAACATTTTTTTAACAAAATTTTATAATACTATAATACATATTAATATTTTACTGACTTTTCATAGCACCCCCTCCCCTCTAAGATTTTTTCTCTTCAAACGTAATTATTCTATTTAGTTCACATTAATTAACATTCAGTTTTAACATTTTCTGACTTTGTATTTTTACAATTTTTTTTAAAATTAATTATGTCATTTAGACCAAAATAAATTTCAAAAAAAGAAGTATGTAATAAAATACTTTTGAACTCAGAACTTGTAATTTGGTTTACTAAAACATAATTTATTTGACAGTAAAGGTTTTCCCTTCTTCATATTGGATTTTTTAGAACCCTCCAAATTGGCAATATGTGTAAAGTTTGCTCTGGTGAAAACTCATAAGAAAGGTGTAAACAATTGGGGGTTTTCATCTATATTGGCCTCAGTTTTTAAGTAAATTTTTTTTAGTGTTTTTATCGTCATTTGTATGTTTCTTGGGACTTCTTAAACAATAGTTTCCAAAAAGTTTGTCATTCCATCCGTTCATAACCAATTTTTTTATTGTAGTGCCTAAATTTGGAGTGCCTCAGGGTTGTTTATTTGGATTTGCAAGTCTGGGTTCTTAAAAAAAACCACAATGCTCTTCCATCACTCTATTGACCCTAGATGGAGACAGAATACCTAAAATAAACATCTTGCAAAAATTTGTTGAAGAAAATATTAATGACTTCTCTTTGGGTTTACTTCACAAATTGAAAAATCATATGAATTTGGATGATAAGTTTAATGAAATTGTTATACTTGATTAATACCTCTGTAGAGCCATACCTGTCCATTAGCTCCCATTGACAGTCAGTGTAGACACCCAATCATTTGATTGCACAAACTGATTCTGTTTTAACCAAAGACATCCCCCCTAACACTTCTTATATTATTTTAAGTTGCACTTCTGACATAGCAGCTATAGGTACAACCTTTACCATTCTTATGTATGAAGCACTTTCATCTGATAATCAAATCCATGAACCTCCCAACTGTGAACGGATGTGTTTGGTTTTTCACCATAGTGTAAGGTTACACATAATTGTGATATATTTTTCAGAGTGAAAATGGAGGAAGAGGAAGGATTGAAGCTAGCCCAAGATATTTTTGGCACTGCCAAAGAATTGTCTGGCTTGTCCTCCACTGTTGGACGTTGCATTGATTCAATCAATTCAAAAAGACCACAGATAGCTCAAGGTCTTGGAGTTGCTGCCAAAATTTGCACGTAAGTTGATATTTTTAAGTTTAAGACTAGCGGATATGCTTCTAGAGGCCTCTAGGGACACATAAAATTGTTTCAATCTATTTAAAATCAGGTATTTACTAAACATTGGGGAGAATTTGGGAAATAGTTTTAAAAGGAAAAAAAATTGTGGAATGAATTTTTTCTAGGGACGATTTCTCTTGGGACCCTCTTCAAAAATATATATAAACCTTTCCAGCACCTTGAAGATAAATTGTAAAGGAAAACCATATTGGTTCAGTGGTTTGCAAGATCCTTTGGTACACATGCAAAGACACACAGTTAGACAAAGATCCCATTACATTTATATAAGAATTGACTATGATATTAATATAAACACATGTTTCAGTATTGTTGGAGGAGTTTCTGGATTCTTTCCTCTCACAATATTGGGGGTCTGTTTGGCTGGTACTTCAGCCATTTTGGATCAGGATACCGCCAGAGACAGTAGGACAAATGAGCTACAGAGTGTTAACACAAAACTGGTATCTATGAAAGATACTGTTGAAGCTGTTAGAGAAGGAATTGCAAAATTAGATGTATGTATATTTATATTTCATATTCATATTAAAAATTAAAGTTATTAATAAGTTGATGAGATTAAGGCCAAGCATATTGATCATTATGAGAGGATTTAAAAACTAAAACTCTTTAATGTGTTTTGTTTCACAAGCTGGCTTAATCTTTTGTTCATATTTAGGTTAAAACTGACCAGGTTCTTGAAAACACTGAAGAAATTTTGGATTACTTGAGGGTTGATATCAGTTCCAAGCTCTCCTCCATAGAGGTTTGTACAAAGATATCATTTATATAAAACTAATTACAGATTTTAGCTGGATTGTTATTATTTGTTTCTATTTCTAAACTTAAAAACTATTGATATTTATATATTGAAAAGTTGATTTCTTTTTGTTTATTTTGACATATTTAATTTACAATTAAATATATGTTTGATATGTTAGAGCAGATAAAAACTGTTCTCTTTCAAAACAAGATTGATTATATTCTAGAACTAATTGTTCTATTATTTAGGACAAGACTAACAGTATCCTAGACCTACTGGAAGGCGATATTAGTACTAAGCTCACCTCTATAGAGGTTTGTTATATTTTCATAGCCAAGTTAGATTTTTTAAATTTACTGAAAACTGAAAATGTTAAAAAGTACTAAATTATATAAAATTTAGGGTAAAGCAGATGGAATTCTAGAAATTCTCAAAGAAATGACCCATAAGAAAGGATTAAAGAGCATACAATTTCATTACAAAAAGATGATGGAGAAAAAAAATAAGAAACTGTGGGCAAAACGATTCAATTTTTTTCAAGTTGAAACTTATTCAAGTGATTTTGAAAGTAGCAATCTGAAAGCAATCTTTGAGTATTACAACAAAAACAAGGAATGTTCATTTAGTTAATTATCGTAAATTTCAAGTAAATATTTAATAAGATCTTGGTTGCACTGCAAATGATTATTTAAGTTATGTCAGGAATTTCTTAACAAGATTTCATTAACTAACATGTAATTATGGGTGTGTTAAATTGTTTGTATTTATATAAACTATAGGATGTAGTTTGGTCTACTGGCAGGGGCTAGACATAAATAATACATCTGAGAAGGTTCCAAAAAAAGACATCTAAATTATCTTATTAACATAATTGAACTAAATTATAATAATCAGTGCACTGAAGAGTTTAGAGAACTTCATTCTCTTATTCTAACAACAAGGATCATGTACTTAGAAATGAGGATCACTTACTATCAAAATCATGAGGACTATAACAAAGATATCACAGAATTAGAAAATCATATCTTTGAAGAACTAGAAGATTTCATTAGAGATGTTCAAATTTTAAAGGAGGTTGTTACAGCTTCATTTCCTTTTTTTTACATCTCTAGTTCTTTTCCTGATGATTCAACATTTCTAAGAGGTAAATGCAATTAAAGTTTATCTTTTTTTATACTTTACATTATTTTATAAGATCAATAAGATTACATTCATTAGACTTTTTAAATAAATTATGCTTAGATAAAATTGTTAAAATTATAGCTTATTTTGTTTACAATGTTTATTTGGATTGCTATCATGAATGCTTTACAAATTAATAAAATGATTTTATTTTCAGTATTTGAAAGGGAATTTCCAGGTCTGAACGAGAAAGACAAAAGAATGAGAATATGGTTTGGTGCACAGTATTCTTCCTTGTCTAAGGGAATAGAAGAAAGTATTCCTATGCTCAATTTTTTGGACAACACTTCTGGACCAAACCCTTTATCTGTCCTTAACCAATGCTATAGGCAAATTGGTGTTGTTTTATTGAAAGACAGACTTAAGGTCAGTAAATGCAGTATTTAAAACTATTATTTTTTTATACATATGATATTTAGAAGTTACAAAGGAATTTACAATTCTCAATTAGCTCCCAACTAGAAGGATATTCTTTGTTATTTGGTTTTGAAATTTCTAATTTTCATATTCTTTTAAGGGATCAGAAAAGAAATCTAAGGATTTCCTGGAGTTTATGCAAGAGGATAGAGATTCCTTCACTGCTGAGGCAGCTGCTAGCTTCGACAGGCTCAAGGCAAAACAAGACAAAATACAGGTTTGGATTATTTTTAATTTCTGCTGTGATTTTTAAATTAACAAATAAGCATTTGTTTAGAAATGCTGTACACTGTAACTTATACTAGCTGCTTCGCCCCTAGCCTCTAGGGGCTTCACCCCAAGAGGTTTGATCAACCTAATTTTTCATATCTTAGATTTAAAAAGTAAAAGTAAAGCAAAATTTTTTGGAGGGGGGGAAATTTTTTTTTTTTTTGGAAGGGGTATATTTTTCATTTTTTTACGGGGGGGGGGTTGTTGGGAGTGGATACAAAACCGCGACAAACAAAACCGCGACAGTTACAAAACCGCAACATTACAAAACTGCGACAATAACAAAACCACGACATTACAAAACCGCGAAAATTACAAAACCACGACATTACAAAACCGCGACAGTTACAAAAATATAACTATAAAAGTCTTAATGCTAGAAGGTCATGGCCGCAAAGTTCGGCCCCTTGGCCTGCCTAGCCACGGGCGCTCGGTCCCCTTGCCTATAACCTAACCTAACCTATGTATGAATGTTTAATGTACATTAATTTATTTATAGTTTAGAATTTCGTGGATTTTACAAAAAGTGGTTGGTAGATTTTTTCAAATTTTTAATATTTTTTACAATATTTAGGTAATGTTAGGTTAGGTTATAGGCAAGGGGGCCGAGCGCCCGCGGCTAGGCAGACCAGGGGGCCGAGTGCTGCGGCCATGACCTTCTAGCATTAAGACTTTTTGAATGTTGGTCATTTGTAATGTCGTGGTTTTGTAACATTTGCAGTTTTGTTACATTCGCGGTTTTGTAATGTCGCGGTTTTGTAATGTCGTGGTTTTGTTATTGTCGCAGTTTTGTAATGTTGCGGTTTTGTTATTGTCGCGGTTTTGTTTGTCGCGGTTTTGAATCCACTCCGGTTGTTGGGGTGTCCCACCCCCAAGAAAATACCTTAAACCCATCCCAGAAGCAATAGGTATATTCCCTGAAGAGTAGAGCCCAATCGGTTCAGTGGTTACTGAGATCTTAAGCTTCAGATAGATAGACATCATACTACTTTGTATTATTGATGATTTTTCTATTTCTAGTCTGCTCTGAATACAACTCTGAGATTGTTCCAACAACTTTGGCCATTTTCAAACTTCAAGTGGATCTTGGACAAAGCAGAGGGATTAATATCACAATCTGATAAGTTACCTTTATGGGCTTCCAAGTTCCATCGTGGTCTATCAGACTTCGATGTCAAAAATTCTGATTTCAAAGAATATCAGATTAAAGAATTCCTGAGAAATGTTTACAGCAAGAAATGTGACAACTCATTAGAACCACTGGATCATGCTCACAGGTAAGATTAGTAAATACAAATTTCCATGAATACAGATTAGAATAAAACTAATAATAGATAATAAACTTAATTAAGATTAGAATAAAACAGTATTTTGGAATAGAATAAGTACAATAAAAAACTGGAAAAATAAGTTGGATATTTTATATACCAAAGAATGATATTACTCAAAGTTATATCAGTCTTTAATATCAAGTTCAATTTTTAAGGTTTCTGATCTATGTGAGAGCGCTCTACTGTCTCCTGAAGCTGACCTACATGGCACATGTCCCTAAGAAACTCCTGGAGGAGCTACCTGGCTTTAATCCTGTTGAAGAGGCCCTTGAAGAAATAGAAGCCACAGAGTTGTGTGTGAGGAAATTTACTGATGTTTGTAATTCAGTGCTTTCAGGTAGGAATCATTTAAATTTAATAATTTTAGATCATGTGTAAGGCTTTTAAAATGAGTTAGTGATTAGAATATCAATGAATATCAATTAGTGCTAAAAAGTACTTGTTCTTGGCAGGTTTTTTTGGTTTCTCTTGAAAAAATTTCTTCTATTTTGCAATTTACTGTTTCAGACTGTATAGGACTATTTTGATGTGTATTGCTTGAAACTCATTAAATTAAAAGAAAATTATCTCTTTAAATTAAGTTTTAATTTCAATTTTAGGCTATATCTGCTTCTGGCTTTCTTTATAAGATTTTTAACTAAACGAAATAAATTCCATTTTATAGGATTTTTTGAAGCTGCTTTGACTGCCAAGCCTGAATGGAAACCTCATCTATGTAAGTATCTTTAGACATCCTATTTTATAAAGTAGTAAGCGTTTTTTGTCTGTCCCAAAGGATCTTGCTAACCACTGAACCTGTAAGGTTCTCCTTTACAGTGAAGCTTCCTATAGGTCCTGGGAAGTTTTTAAACTATTTTTGTGGAGGGTGTCTTCATCCCTCTCCTCCCCCCCCAAAAAAAAAAAAAAAATATTTTTTACTCTTTTGAAACTCAAGTTTAAAATGGGATTAATTTCCCCCTCTTACCTTAAGTGCCCCTATAGGCTTCTAGGGGGCGTAGCCGCTAGTTTGTATATAAAGAAATTCATTTTCTAATCACCTTTAGAGATATACAGATTAACCAAAAATGTCCTGTTATCAAAAACATCACAGATATGTGGCTTAATTTCGCAGCTTTTTGAGTGAAAATAATTAAAACTAGATATCAGTATATTTTTGTCTATATCTGTTATGATCTAAGATCAGCAAGATCTCATTAACTGCTGGACCATAACATTGGCATTTTTAAATTATTCATTTGCTGAAGACATAAATTACAACACCTCTAAGAAAATTCACTAAAGTCCCAGAAAAATAAATTATGCCTTCAGTGTTTCTTAAATAGTTACAAATAAAATAATGAATAAGGATAACAACATCCATAAATACAAAGCTCAACAAATCAGACAGACAAATAAAAACTGACTGATTCTGAGAAAACCTAGAATTATTTCAAAAATCAGTGTAAATATGCTTTTAAAAAATCTTGTTACAAGCATTAATTCAACTTTTAGGAGGGTTAAAGGTACCCCCCCTCCAAAAAAAAAAAAAAATTTCCCCAAGAGGTAAAATTTACATTGAGAAAGGGGGGGGGGGGAGGCAGAGTAAAACCCATATTACAGGTTTTAAACTGTAAGACAAAGTGCATATTGACTAGAAATTATCATTTAAAACAAGGATGACAACATCCATAAAAGTGAAGCTCTGAAATGAAGTGAAGGACAAAGGGACATTAACACTTGTAGAGTGTCAGAACTGAAAATAATCATATTGTAAATGAATAAGAGTCAAAGCAAAATTGTGAGTAAACTTGTCCCAGGAATCAGTATTCCAAAAATCAGAACAATCGGATAATTAGATAACATAAAAATTTGTTGTTAAAAAAGTAAAAAATCAACATGTTTAAAATGAATGTACGGACATTTTGGTAGTGGTTATAGAGTTGCTACGCTTTCTAAATCGTACCTATCTACTACAGGAATTACCATGCAAAGTTTGAAATTAATAAGACATTTAACATGCCTAAATTAACAAAAAAAGGTATCTGTCTCAGACGGACAGACCGACCCTAATAGAAAAGCTTCGCATTTAAAAACTCTTATCAATATAAATTTTAGACATTATACTTACTGTAGTGACTGACTGATATACATAAATGAATTATATATAAGCTAAAAAACAAAATTAATCTAGGTTATGTCCCTGATTATGCTGACATACCAAGAACTGATGAGAACTTTGTTAAAGATGAAAGCTGGCATACTTTGCGATATGGTGGGTCATACAACGAGAAGAAGAATAAGAAGGTGTATCAAACACAGGAAATACCAGGGTTCACAACATTATATGATATTGATACAAAGACAGAGAGTATTTATAGATATGAAGAGAACAAACTACAAGATGGAGGTTACAGAGCTATATCTAAAAATGGAGACAGTTGCTTAGGGCAACGTAAATTTTCCAAAAGTGAAGATGATGGGGAGGAGGATAGGACATATCATTTATACAAATATGCTGCTAGTGGGAATATTGTGTATCAGGAAATGATTTTTGTAAAAGGTAAGGATAAAGGATGGAGATTACTTACTAAATATAAATTTAATCCTGACAAACTTGAGTGGAACAAAAGTGATTAGTAAATTGATTATTATTTGATTTATTGATTCATTGATTGACGTTCATAATAGGTATAGTAGCTATAGATATTATTTTAGGTATGTTAGAATAGCTCTACTAATTTTAAACTTTTCATGAATGATTTTTATATTGGTTATTAGCGGCTTCGCCCCTAGAGGCCTCTTGTTGGCACTTAAATATTTTCTTTCAAAATATCTAATTTGGGAAATAGTTATTTATCGCATTGTATTTTAAACAGTTTTCCGCGGATATTAAAATGATAATTTGTAAAATTAAAACCAGTTTTATAAGTTTGAGCCCTCCTCAGGGCTAACAAAACTGGTGAAAAATTTATGATTTTCTCTTCAATATTCATGTAAAGTTGTCTGTAATACAATGCTATATAGGATTTTTCAGTATGGCTGAGAAACAGTTCTAATCCAGCGGATATTAATCGGTTTTAAAGCCATACTGGAATAATACTTATTTAATCTTTAGAACAAATGAATGCTTTCAAATGAATTGATAATTATCAAATAATATATTTACAAAAACATATTTTCCATTTAAGATCACATTTAGAAAATAATATAAAACAAAATTAATTTTGTTTTATATTATTTTATAAAAAGTTTTGTATTAAATGTATATTTAGAAGTAGTCCATTCTTTAACCAAAACCAACCCACCCAAATCCCTCCCCCCCCCCCCTTCTAAAAAACTGATATTCAATTACTTTTTTAGTTTCTTTATAAATTCCCATATATTTTATTCTTTATTAGTTTAATTAATTGCTATTTTTAAAATTGAAAATTAATTTGGAGACCTCCTTCCCCTTCATTTGTATTTAATATTATTTTATTGATGTTTTTATAATGATTATTTTAAGTTTTAATAATTTTAATCTGATTATATAATATTGTATTTGCTTTTTGTGTAATTTTAATATATTATATATACAAAATTCTGATTTTGATTTCTCTTTACAATTATAGCCACTCTATAACTTATTTGTCCTTAAAATTAAACATTTTTCTTAATTTAATTTTAGATTTTGTTTTGTTTATCTATAATACAAAATAGAATGATGTCTATATGTCTGTCTGTCCGTCCGTTCATCTGTCTGTCTGTCCGTCTGTTTGTCCGTTTTTCTCTTAAGATCATGGTAACCATTGAACCGATTGGATTCTATTCCAATTTATTTGCATACGTAATGCGAATTCGCTATTTATTTGCGAAAATTGGTAACCCATTCGCAATTTTTTCATCTTGGTAGGACCGAAAATTGGTGACCCATTCACAATTTTTTCAGCTGGGTAGGTAATAGAAGATGTAATATTTCCCACGATAGGCACACGTACATAATTTTTAGTAGCGAAGCTACTCTATAATTTGAAATGTCCGTCTGTCCGTCTGTCCGTCTGTCCGTATGTCCGTATGTCCGTCTGTCCGTCTGTCCGTATGTCCGTCTGTCCGTCTTAGTTTGGGGGAAACGTGATTTTCTCGGCTCCTATAAAAGATAAAAGGCTGAAACATTCCCATTATCAAGGAGCACAATTAACTATAAAACATCAATGGCGATAGGACCGCTTTTTAGCAGGTTTTAGGCTATTTTTGTATTTTTCACATTTTTTTCCATATCTTTTGTGTTTATGGTCCGATTTCCAAAATTTTTTCAGTTATAGAATCAAAATTAAATTTCCCGTCGTTTCAAGAAAACAACTATGACGGTCAGACTGCCTTTAAGCAGGTTTTAGGCTATTTTTGTATTTTTCACATTTTTCTCCATACCTTTGGTGTTTATGGCCCAATTTCCAAAGTTTTTCAGTTATAGATATCAAAATCAAATTTCCTTTTGTTTCAAGAACACATCAATGAGGTCAGACTGCCTTTTTGCAGGTTTTTGGCTATTTTTATATTTTTGTAGTTAAAAATATCAAAATTAAATTTCCCGTTGTTCTGAGCATCCAGTATGTAATTTACTTTGACCGTCAATCTGTTAGTCATAGTACTGAAATATAAATAAATATTAAGAAATTAAAAACAAATGTTGAAAAGGTTTCGTGATTTTTTCCTAATATACATGCTTTTGTCAACTAATATCTAAATTCTTATTTAATTGTTTATTCTTCGCTACTTATGGATGTTGTCATCCTTTTTTTAATTACCTCTTAGGAAAAAGCCCCTAGATGAAGGGTTAAAGCTGCTAGTGGCTTATAAAATACTAGTTGCTTCGTCTCTAGGGAATGAGGTCAGGAGAATAACCTAACACCATCCTAAGCAGTACAATCCTTTAAGAACAGCAATATTGGTACAGCAGCGGTTAGCGAGATCAAACGCTACAAACAAAAAAACCTTACTACGGATAAAAACCCAATCAAGATTTATTTGTGTCAAAAATTAAGCTGTCTATCTTAAATACCAGCAAAGTAACAATTTATAGATAGATAGATATATAGATAGATAGATAGATAGATAGATAGATAGATAGATAGATAGATAGATAGATAGATAGATAGATAGATAGATAGATAGATAGATAGATAGATAGATAGATAGATAGATAGATAGATAGATAGATAGATAGATAGATAGATAGATAGATAGATAGATAGATAGATAGATAGATAGATAGATAGATAGATAGATAGATAGATAGATAGATAGATAGATAGATAGATAGATAGATAGATAGATAGATAGATAGATAGATAGATAGATAGATAGATAGATAGATAGATAGATAGATAGATAGATAGATAGATAGATAGATAGATAGATAGATAGATAGATAGATAGATAGATAGATAGATAGATAGATAGATAGATAGATAGATAGATAGATAGATAGATAGATAGATAGATAGATAGATAGATAGATAGATAGATAGATAGATAGATAGATAGATAGATAGATAGATAGATAGATAGATAGATAGATAGATAGATAGATAGATAGATAGATAGATAGATAGATAGATAGATAGATAGATAGATAGATAGATAGATAGATAGATAGATAGATAGATAGATAGATAGATAGATAGATAGATAGATAGATAGATAGATAGATAGATAGATAGATAGATAGATAGATAGATAGATAGATAGATAGATAGATAGATAGATAGATAGATAGATAGATAGATAGATAGATAGATAGATAGATAGATAGATAGATAAATAGATAGATAGTTAGATATTTAGATAGATATATAGATAGATAGATAGATAGATAGATAGATAGATAGATAGATGGATGGATGGATAGATAGATAGATGGATAGATAGATAGATTATATAGATAGATAGATAGATAGATAGATAGATGGATGGATGGATAGATAGATAGATGGATAGATAGATAGATTATATAGATAGATAGATAGTTCTGAATGGCATAGGGTTATTCTCTTGGCTGAAGGTGTATACTAGATAGATAGATAAATATTACAATTTGTGATTGAAACATTAGGACACCGAACTCAATGAACCAACCAATTCATTTGTTAAATTTATCTATATTTCTTAAATCCTTCAAATTTTTTCTCTTTTTTGATGTTTTTAAAATTAGGATTTTTTTAATTTTGGAGGGAGGGTAATTTTCTTTTTTGGGGAGGTTTGTCGTTTCCCAACCCCTAAGCTTAAGCTTCAGACGGACGGGTGGGCGGACATCATTCTACTTTGTAGTCCATAAAATTTTTTAGCTAACGAATAAGAAAATGTTATTATAAACTTTGGGGACTAGTATAATTAATAAACATTTCAATGTCCCCTACCTCCCTGAACAACTCCGCAGTTTTCTTTGGCACTTCCGTGTTTCTGGTTGATGGCTAAGAAAATGCCGTTTCTCAAAGTCGTACGCAGTCATACGCAATTGGGACACATTAGATATTACTTTTCATGGTTTAAAGAAAAATGCATCTTTATATCCTAGCTAATTAAAAAATCTAACATGCAACGCTTTTATCTTACAGAGAAAATTTGTAAATCAAATAATATTTTTCCGAGAAAATTTAGATATGAAATTTGCTTCGCCCTTCAAATATTGCTTATAAATTTGAGAAACGGCATTTTCTTATCTGTCATCGTTTTTTGTAGCTTTGGCCTGCGGGCATTGGTGAAGCATCAAGAACCAACGCATGCTATATGTATTGTACATATACTATCTGTAGCTAACCCACTCAGACAAAAAGGAAGGAGTAAATTAATAAAAATAAAAATATTGAAACTAAAGTATCTTTTTGTAGATATATCTTATTGAAAAAAAAAACTTTTATTTAAAACTAGCGATTACGCCCCCTAGAGGCTCCTAGGTTCACTTGAGGAGGGGGAGGGGTTGAATGCTATAACCCATTTTTATGGGAGGAGGGAGGGTAATTTTTTTGTTCTTGGTAGGTGATACCCTAACCCAAAATAGTTACTAACCTTCCCAGAATATCAATATAAAAAACATAAGATTGATAAGTGTTTTGTTAGCTAAAGCCTTCTGCCTCTCGAGGCTAACAAAACTGGTTTTAATCCTATTAATTTTCCATTGGAATATCTGCGAAAAAATAATCAGCGAAAAAACAATGTTATAAATAACTATATCATTAGTGTAAACTTTGATATTTTTAAAATCGAAGCTTTTCTATAATTAGGGTCGGTCCGTACGTCCGTCCATACCTCCGTCCGTCCGACTGTACGTCCGTCACAGATAAATTGCTTTTTTCGTTAATTTAGGCATGTTAGAATTATCCTATTGATTAACAAACTTTGCATGGTGACTCCTTTAGTAGTTTGGTACGATTTAGAAAGCGTAGCAACTCTATAATCATTACAAGAATGTCCGTACGGCCATTTTAAAAATGTTGATTTTCTTTACTTTTTAACAAAAAAAAATTTATGTGATCTAATCATCTGATTGATCTGATTTTTAGTATGTTGATTCCTAAGATAAGCAAAGCAACTCTATAATCAAGTCCAAAAAATGTAAGTATGTCCATAAATATTATCCTGTATCAAGCAGTTTTTCAACAAATTTACTTACAATTTAGCTTCGACTCTTATACATTTATATTCTGATTATTCCGTTCTGAAACTATACAAGTGTTAATGTCCCTTTGTCATACTATTTTAGTGCTTCGCTTTTATGGATGTTGTCATCCTTGTTACCATTCTTTCTATCCATGACTTTTGGAATGTACAGTACGTAGAAAAATCTAGAAATTTGGGTTCAAAACATTTCCAGGGAGAAGGGGACATTGGGCTGTTTATTACACTAGTCCAAAAAGTTTTTTTCTTAATCATTGGCTTAATAACTTTTGAGAATATATTGAATTCTGATTGGTTGCTTTAGTAGAGTGTCCACATATTTCAACCACTAATTATAATTGAAAAAATAGGTAATTTGTGTATCATCATTGGGAATGTGCATCAATTTGTCGTATCCCTTTAGATCCCTGTAATATTTTCCAAGGAGAACTCAGGGATCTTAAGGGATAAGACGATGTGAAAGTGTCCAAACATTTTCTTACATTAATCCTAATTTAAATAGATAATTTTGTTTATCATAATAGGGGGGGGGGAAGTGAAATTAATTTAAAATTGATTGTCTCATCCCTTTAGAACCCTGGAAAATGAGTTTTATAAGCAACTGAATTACTACATAATGTGAAAGTTTGCTCAAACAACCATAAAACGTGCTTTTCCCATATCGCTTCGAAACCGATTAATATCCGGTGGATTAGAACCGGTTCTCATCCATACGGAAAAACTATGTCTAGCATCGTATTATATCTCCAGTTTTCTACTAATATAAATAATAATACAATATAATAAATATAATTATAATATTTGAACCAGTTTCTTTGCCCTGAGACGCAAAAGGCATGGGGCTAATGAAACTAATATCCGCGGTAAGCTGTTTATAATACTATGCCATATTTTCTTACCCTCAAATTTTAATACTGGTTCCGCCAATGTATAATAGCTATTTGTAACACTTCAATATAAGGGTATAACATAACAGTTACAACAAAACATTTTCACACAGGAACCGGGTATATCAGGGAGGGAGGGAGGCATTGGGCTGATTATTACACTAGTCCCCAAAGTCCTATAATAGCATTTTCTTATTCATTGGCTTAACAACTTTGGGAACTTTAGTAAATTTTTATTAGTTGATTGTTAAGTTAAGTGTTTAAATGTTTCAACCCCTAATTTTAATCTACAAAAGAGGTAATATTGTGTATCATCAATGGGGATGTACATCAATTTATAGGTCATTGTCTTATCCCTTTAGATCCCTGATGGTATATAATGGTTTTGCCTTAGGCTACGTCTAGACGCACAACTTACATATTTCAGAGTTTAGTCTTTTTTGTGTTGTTACATGGATATTATTTTATTTTTGCCTATAAGTGTTTATGTTGTTTTTTAAAAAGTGAAATCAAAGACTAGTTATTTATTGCATAGTATTATAAACAGCTTTTCGCGGTTATAAAAATGTACAATTTTTATATTAAAACAATTTTTTAACACCGAGATGCCGAAAGCACGGGGTAACATTGAAAAGAACTTTTTTTAATATTATGATTAAACATTTTTATGTTCGTAGAAAACTGGATATAATAAATACACTGCTATACATAATTTTTCAGTATTGCTGAAAACTGGTTCTAATCCACTGGATATTAATTGGTTTCAAAGCCATTTTGGACAATTCTGTCCAGAAGTAGCAAAGCTGGCCATACACTAACCACTAATTTTATAAAAACAAGGATGACAACATCCATAAAAGAGAAGCTCTGAAACGGTAGGACAAAAGGGTATTAACATTTGTAGAGTGTCAGAACTGAATAGTCAGAATATAAATGTAAAAGAGTTGAAGCAAAATTGTGAGTAAATTTGTTGAAAAATTGCTTTATACAGGATAATGTTTAAGGACATACTTACATTTTTAGGACTTTATTATAGAGTTGCTTCGCTTACAATATTGTACTTTGTTGTCCCAGGAATCAGTATACCAAAAATCAGATCAATCGGATAATTAGATCATATACAAATTTGATAATAAAAGTTTAAAAATCAACATGTTGAAAATGGACGTACGGAAATTCTGGTAACGATTATAGAGTTGCTACGCTTTCTTAGTTGTACCTAACTACTACAGGGATCACCATGCAAAATTTGAAATCGATAGGCCAATTCTAACCTGCCTAAATTAATGAAAATAGCTAACCATCTGTGACGGACGTACGTACGGACGGACTGACCCTAATAATAGAAAAGCTTCGCTTTTAAGAAACACATTGAAAATTGACCCTGCTCATTTTGAATTTATAATTTATGATTCTGCTAACAAGTATAGGAATATACACAAGAATTTTTTTGTATAATAAAGATTTCACACAAACTAGTAGCTTTGTCCGTGACCTTGAGGGGCTTCGCCTCTACTTGCGGGGGTTACCCCAACGTTTTTTATTTAAAAAAAATTTGTATTTATTTTTATCAATTTCTTATTTTTTTAGGGATGGGGGGAGGATTTTTTGGTGAGTGGTGCCCTTACCCCCCCCCCCCCACCCTCCCATCCCAACTGCAAAGTAGCCACATGACCAGTAGATTAATCCCTGAAAATACAATCGGATATAGTCCCTTTCGTGGCAACGCGCCTTTAGAGGCGATTCTTCGTATTTTTCACAGTAGGTTTTCTCCTATTTCTAGCCCCTGCGGGGCCAATTACCTAACCCTGTGGGGCAATCACCTAACCCAATATAACCTACAAAAAGCCATTTTAAAAATACCACGAATCGCTCCTTAAGGGGCGTTGCCACGAAAGGGACTATTCCCATACAATCTGCTCTGTTTAGATGGACAGACAGACTTCCCTTCATTTTTACTCAAGATCAAGCTAACAGCAAGATATCTTAATTTTTATTTAACTTTTTTCCAGCAGGGGTTATAGTGACTATTTTCTCGTATTCATTCGAAATCGACGTATATCCCCTGGATTGAACCGGCTAAAATACTGGTTTTAATCTTGTAAGTGTATATTTTATATCCGCGGAAAGCTGATTATAATACGATGCGAGAAATAGCTATTATTGTGTCTATACGTATATTATTTTGATTTTTCACATATTTCCACATATATTTTGTGTTTTTAGTCTGATTAATAAATGTATAGATGTATAATTCAGACAATTACCTGCCACAAGTGTCAAAGACCCTTTTCTTCTGCCAGCCAATTTGCTTTTGTTCTTTTGGATAATTGATGTTTTATAATGTTTTGTCTATTTACATTTAAACTTAAGTTAAGGTTTGTAGCTAGGTAGCTTTTTTTGCAGTATAAAATTCGCTTCTGAAATTATTTCAGCCAATTTCTTTTAATTATTAGCATTTGTTTTATAATCTACTTTGTTGTTAAATACGAAGCTTTTCTATAATATGGGTCGGTCCGTCCCATCGTACGTCCGGAACAGCTTTTTTTTGTTAATTTATGCATGTTAGAATTGTCCTATCGATTTCAAACTTTGCTTGGTGATTCCTGTAGTAGTTGATACGATTTAGAAAGCGTAGCAACTCTATAAGCATTACCAGAATGTCCGTGCCTCCTTTAACAACATATTTTTATGTGATCTAATTATCTGATTTTTTGGTATACTGATTCCTGGGACAATAAAGTACAATATTATAAGCGAAGCAACTTTATAATCAAGTTCTAAAAATGTAAGTATGTCTATAAACATTATCCTGTTTCAAGCAGTTTTTCAACAAATACACTTTGACTCTTATACATTAATATTATGATTATTCAGTTCTGACACTATACGAGTGTTAATGTCCGTTTGTCCTACAGTTTCAGAGCTTCGCTTTTATGGATGTAGTCATCCTTGTTCTTCTTTCTCTTGGATGTTTATTGTTTAAATGTAAAAGGATTTTAAGCCCCTCTCGATATCCGCTGAACTAATATGGTTCTCCTTTACAGTGAAGCTTTACAGACAAACGAACGTTAACATTTGTAGGGTGTCAGAACTGAATTATCAGAATATAACTAAATAACAGTTGAAACATAATTATAAGTAAATTTGTTGAAAAATAAATAAATGTTTAAAAACATACCTACAATTTTAGGACTTAATTATAGAGATGGCGTACATTGAACTTTGTTGTCCAAGAAATCAGTATTCCAAAAATCAGATCAATCAGATTATATCACATAAAAATTTGTTGTTAAAAAAGCTAAAAATCAACATGTTTAAAATGGATGTACGGACATTCTGGTAACGATTATAGAGTTGCTTGACTTTTTAAATTGGACCTTCAATTAGTTTGAAAACGATAGAATAATTCTACCTTGCCTAAATTACCAAAAAAAAGCTATCTGTTCCAGACATTTGGACAAACGGTCCGACCCCAATTATCGAAAAGCTTCGCTTTTATAAAAGTTTACTCAACCATCTAATTTTTTGGTAAATTACAGAAAAAAGTTTTATATTGGTTTTTTGCTTCACATAGTCACAGTAGAGTTAATATTTAACGCAAGTTCGACTCTATTGTTATTTGGTTAAATCTTTAATTATTGACTTGTAGTGAATGTAGACGCGCGTTGCGCAGGCTAAACAGTTAATACCTTGCTTTGTAGCTTAGTTTAGTTTGTGTTGTGATTTTGTGTCAAGTGTAGTTTTTTATACCTAAAAAATAGGCGTGGAAATTGCTTTTAATATTGAAAATTAAATTGAATCTTATTTTTTTGCTACTATATACTAAAAATGGGCATCCATTATAAAATTTACTGGACCAATAGTTTATCTGTAATGCTCTGATAATCAATTAATTTTCCTTTTATAAAGACACGACTGATCTATAAATATAGATTTCCCTAGTTAATAAGGACCTACTCATAAATCTCACTTGGTCCATCAGTCTGTCTGTAAAGTTCTTAATTTTGTTTATCAAGTTTCTTCAGAGAAAATGTGTATTTTTGTCTTTTGCTATTTAAGATACTAGCAGATTCGTCCCTAGCCTGTATGGGCTTTGCCCCAAGAGGTAATTTAAAAATATGTAGTACATTTGGTGCAGCACCAAATAGTTGGTATCATCTGCATCATCTAAAAAAATTGCTGGGGATTTTTTTTTATATTTTTTGGGGGGTTGGGCATGTCCCACCTCCCAAGAAAATAGCCAAAAACCACCACAGGACCAGAAGGTATATTCCCTGAAGAGTAGAATCCGATCGGTCCAGTGGTTACTGAGATCTTAAGGGACGGACAGACATGTATTATAGATATGTAAGAGGCTTTTTTGGTAAAAAGTTTGCTTACAAATACACATTTGCTCCATAATATGTATTGTCTATCAGTCTATTTATAATGGGAAAGCACTCAATAGTCAACCCTCATTATATGTTTTGTCATTATTTTTGTTAGCTGATGTGCTTGATTTTTCTATTCCTAATTCTATCTGTATAAATATGTATGTATATCAGCTAGCATATGATTATGCATAGTATGGTGAACATTTATTTCTCATGGCATGCAGCAGTAAAAAACTATAATATGTATGTACATAGAACCACAAATTCTGTGACGTCAAACATTCAATCTGGTTTATCAAATAAAACTTTTACTAGAAGCTACGCCCCCCAAAAGCCTCTAGGGTTACTTAAGGGGGGGGGGAATTTGCTTCCCCCCCCCCCATTTTTAATTTTAGTTCTTGGGGGTTAGATTCATTTTTTTAATGTGATGGTAGAGATACACTCTCCCCAAATAGTTATAAGAAGCTTCACTGTAAAGTAAAACAATATCGGTTCAGCGGTTAGCGAGATCCTTTGCTAAAGACAAATGAAAACCTTTCTAGCGGCTACGCAACATGAGGTCTTTTGGTGTACTTGAAAAGAGGGGAGTTGAATTCATGACCCATTTTTTTTATTTTAGATTTAAAAAAGAAAAGTTAAATCAAATTTTGTTTTAGGCGAGGGGAGATTTTTGGAGGGGGTGGTCTACCACTCCCCATTTTAAATTTTAGTTTAAATTTGTTTTCTTGGGAGGGGGGTGTAATCTTTTGATATGGGCGATTTCTTTTTGTTTCCCTCTCACAAAAAAGATAAGAACCCTCCCTATGAGAAATTACTCTGTAAAGGAGATCCATATCAGTTCAGTGGTTAGTGAGATCCTTTGGTACAAACAGACAGACAGCCATCCGGATACTTTATTATCAAGATTTTCATCCTTAAAAATAACCTGAATTCTATTTTTAAAACAAAGCTACTCTATAGTTCCAAATGTTAGTCTAACATGTTTTTTGAGTAATTTACTTAAGCAAAATTGCCATTTGAAGTAAATTTTTCATAAATAAGTAGCTTTAAGCGAAGCCAAAATCATTATTTTGGTTTTAAACTTTGGGAATATTAGTTTTTAACAAGGATGACAACATCCATAAAAACGAAGCTCTAAAACGGTTGGACAAACTGACATTAACACTTGTCATCATAGTGTTAGAACTGAATAAGCAGAATGTAAATGTATAAAAGTCGAAGCAAAATTGTAGGTAATTTTGTTGAAAAACTGCTTGATACAGGATAATGTTTATGGACATACTTACATTTTAGGACTTGATTATAGAGTTGCTTCGCTTATAATATTGTCCCAGGAATCAGTATACCAAAAATAAGATCAATCTGATAAATAGATCACATAAAAATTTGTTGTTCAAAAAGTAAAAAATCAACATGTTTAAAATGGACTACGGACATTTTGGTGATGATTATAGAGTTGCTACGCTTTCTAAATCGTACCTAACTATTAAAGGAATCCCCATGCAAAGTTTGAAATTGATAGGACAATTCTAACATGCCTAAATTAACGAAAAAAGCTATCCGCTCAGGATGGACAGACGGACCAACCGTAATTATAAAAAAGCTTTCATTTTAAGATTTTTTGATGTTTTTAGCCTATCAGATTTCTTTATGTCGCATGAACCTATTTTAGACTGGATCTTCTAAACATTTCCTTAGTCAATCAACTATTTAACTCAGAAATTATTTTCATACTCTGTGAAATAAATATATAAATCAGCAAAGCTACTTTTTAAATGTTTAACAATCAATGGGTTAGTTGTTTGTGCAGCATGTAATTTAGTATTTTTTATACACCTTTAAAAACATCACTGGATTTTAAATGATGGAATTAAAAAATCTAATCACTATAGGTTGCACACATAATTTAGATTTAACAGTCAGAAAATTTTGTCATTGTACATTTGACACAAGGAGAAGGAAAAAACGCAGTGAGAGAGGGGACAATGGGCTGTTTATTACACTAGTCTCCAAAGTTGTTAAGCAAATGAATAAGAAAACGTTATTATATTGGTTGAAAACAAATTGAGCTATAACTCCAAATTGGACTTATTTGCTATACAATTTAGCCATTAAAAAAAGACTCTTAAAGTTTCTGTGAGTAAATTGGTTACAATTGCTTTCATATCATTAAATTGCATTTTAAATGATGATTTCAGGAATTGAAAATGGATGAAAATATGGATGAAAACAAATTGGATGAAGACACAACAGTTGATGCTGATGAAGAAAAAAATATAGAAAGGTTAATATTTTTTGTAAAAAATTTCCATTTCCATTTCTCAGCCTACTTTTAAAAGGCTTTTGTCAACTATACAATAGAAAGAAAACTTTTTGATCTTATTTTTTATCATTGTGTCTGACCTGTCTCAATATCACCTACAGTAAAACTAACCGATCCATTACTTTGTGTTTTAATTTTTAAAATCATTTCAAAATTAGAGGTGGGAGGTTCTGTATTTCACAAAGAATAGTTTTCTCCTATTTGATGTTGAAAAGTAAATCAACATAGATATAATATTTGCTATTAACTACTTGTATTTACAAAACTTACAAAGGCTGACTTAAAATTGTCTTTGCCAGTTCCAAAGTTCAATCAACAGAATTTGTTACATCTAATAATGATTTAAACATTTTTGCTTAATGTGTATTTAAATGATAGATGTGTTTAATAAGTATTTGAATTACATAAATAACATTTTCTAACTGCTAGTGTGTTCACTAGAAGAATTTTTTTCTGCTTACTTACTGCTACATTTAAAATTTGTAATTCTCTAGGATATCAGCTAACAAGGACATGACTGGAGAACTGGCTGCAAGTGTTAGAACTATTTTGTCAGTGGCTGGAATAGACCAAACAACCAATGATCCTAGTTTCCAAGCACAGGACTTTGACTCAAAGTAACATTCTCCTATTTTATTAAAAGTGAAGCTTTTCTATAATTAGGGTCGGCCTGTACATCCATCTGGAACGGATTGTTTTTTTCATTAATTTATGCAAGTTTGAATTATTCTATCGATTTCAAACATTGCATGGTGATTACTGTAGTAGTTGGGTACAAATTAGAAACTCTTTAATTGTTACAAGAATGCCCCTACATATATTTTAAACATGTTGAATTATTTACTTTTTTAACAACAAACTTTTATGTGATATGATTATTCCATTGAACTGATTTTTAGAATACTGATTCCTAGGACAACAAAGTATAATTCTATGAGCCAAGCATCTCTATAATCAAGTCCTAAAAATTTAAGTATGTCCTAAAACCAATATCCTGTATTTAAACATTTTTAAAACAAATTCACTTAAAATTTAGTTTCAACTAATATACATTTATATTTAGATTATTCAGTTTGAACACTCTACAAGTGTCAATGTTTGTTTGTCCTACCGTTTAGAGCTTCACTGTTATGGATGTTATCATCCTAGTTTTAAATTGCATTACTGGTTATCAATCTTCATCTAAATCATTGAAAGTTTCACTACATTTGTTCCTTAGGCATAACAAGAATGACAAAATCCATAGAAACAATTATAGAGCTACTAGCTAACTACCCTTCCTATATCATACCTTACTGTTACTGAAATCATCATAGATATTTATAAAATGCCTAATTTAACAATAAGAGCTATATTTTACTGACTGGCATACGGACTGACCCTAATTATAGACAGCTTAGCTTTTGAATACATAATTGATAAACTTATTATTTAATTTGTTTTCAGCCCTGAAACCTCCCTACTCTCCAAGGTCCGCAATTACTTTTCACAATTACTATTCACAAAGGAAGGTGCTGCAAAGTGTTCTGACCGTGCAAGCAGAATTTTAGAAATTGTGGCTGAGGCTTCTGGAATTCCTCAAATAAAAGCTTCCAGTTTGGTTTTTAAAGAAACTGCTGCTTACCTAACCAAAAAAAAAAGAAAAGTAAGTAATTCACTTAAAATCTCATAAAGAATCATTTTTTATTGTATCGTATTATAAGATTAAAATCAGTTTTTTTAGCCCCAAGATGCTGTGAATTCACGGGCTAAAAAAATGTTATTAATCTTGTGATTACACATTTTTATATATATTCATAGAACACTGGATATAATGAGATGCTACACATAATTTATCAGTATGGCTGAGAACCGGTTGTAATCCATCAGATATTATTCGGTTTTGTAGCGATACTGGAAAAACTTTTATCCCTTGATGAATTAAATAATTTACATTTATAATCAATTCAATCATGTTTTATAACTCTGATTAAATTTTGGGTACTTTCCCTCAAATCAATTCTTGACCTCAGAACGGCGCCACTACCCCTTTCCAGCTGAACCAAAAATGGAATTAATTTGAAAAACATTTTTATACATTTTTTGTGATTTTGGGGGACAATGCTTTGAAGTAAGGACAACCTTTTTATCAGTCACCAAAATATTATTTTGGATTTATTTGGCATGTTAGCTGCACCTTATTCATGAACCCTTCCAAATAATTTGAGAGAATACAATCACAATTTTACATAGGAGATGAATTTTTGATATTTTGTTTGATACTACCATAATTCTGTATGCCTGGGCCTAAAACCTGCAATAGCTACCCTGTACCTAATATAACCTACTGGTATTTTCAATAATTTAATAATACAAGAAAGACACTTTGAGGATAACTACTTTGATTTATTCAGGATTTGAAAGAGAGAGCAAAACAGTTTTTAGGAGGCAAAAGAAAATCTAAGGAAAGTTTACCATAAATATGTTTTAAAACAATTCATTTACAATAATTTATATTTTAATATACATATTGTCAATTATGATCACAAGGATGAAAGCAAGTGAGGGAGAAGTATTTAAAAAAACAAAGAAAACATTGAAGGAAGCCTGCATAAAAGACACTAATTTAACTGTTGAAAGACTGCCACACATAGACCCAATAACCCAAATTTGAAGCATCCAGCTTCAATAACAAAAAAATATTTCAAATGACATTTTAGTTATATGAAAATTTTAAAAGACAGAAAATTTCAAAATAAAACTACATTGCCTAGAAATAAAATTATAAGCTTAAAGTTAGGTTGCCTGTAACTGATTAGATTATTACAATCAAAACACCCATATTCATAGCCAATATAATTAAACAAATTCAGTTTAAGTTCAATTGTACTGGGAGTACTGTAGTATTTCCATCCAATCAGAAGGCCAAATCAGCTCAACAACCAATCACAGTCGCGCTTGTATAAGTTTCATTTGTTTCCGCTATAATTTAAAACGCAAATTAAACCAAATTTTTACAGAGATTTTGACTATAAATTGTGATGTTTTTATTGTAATAATGTAATCAGTTAGTGGCAATCAAAGTTTCTGACAAAGATAAGCTAATAATTTTGAGACTAGGCGACGTTATTTGATATTGAAATTTCTATCATGAGCAATGAAAAACTTTCAAATTTTCATAAACCTAAAATGTCATTTTGAAATGCAAATAATTTTTTTGTTATCGAAGCTGGAGGCTCCAAATTTTGGGTATTGGGTATACTTGTGACAGTCTTTTTGTAGTTAAAGCATTTTATTTCTTGCAGGCTTCCTTTAAGGCAGAATGTTAATTCGTCCTCAGTAACATTGGTAATAAATATAAAACAAATTACTGAAACAATTATTCTAAAGAAAGAAGTTGAACTTAAAGTTATCTTGTGTGTAAATTAATATATTCATATTTAACTTTTGATCATCAACATCAACATCAAATATTTATTTCAGTCAACATATTAAAATACAGTGATAATGACAGATTAAGAATATTTACATATAGCATAAGTTTATATAAATCATTGATACTAAATAATAAACATAAGAATATGTTGCTAGAGGCAGGATCTAACGCAAACATAGAGTGCAAGCTAAAGTTATAAAGTCAACAATTTTTAATTAGTAACCCTAGGAACATGCGGTGAAAGGATCAAGCCCTATACAAAAAACTAAATATAAAATATACAGATGTACTTAAGTGAATGGAAAAATTAAAAATTTAGTGCTTTTTTTATAAAACTCAGGAGCAAAAGAATAAGGTTTAAGGTTAAATGTTAAAAAGTTTTAAAGATTACAACAAAGCATAAAAAAGAAGTTGACGGCGATGTAGTACGTTTAAGACCTAGCAAATTTTGCTTTCTAATTGAAACAATTTTGATCACAGAATAATAAAATGACAAGAAATAAGTTAAGGTAATATTCTAACCAATAAGTTTAAATTGCATTTAAATGGCAAATATGACAAAGAAGTCTGTTGCAGTTTGTTTCAATATTTTCAATCAATGTTTTTTTCAAGTGTTTTTTAAATAAATTATAATTTGGCCTATTTTTTAGATCTTTTAAAATTTCTTCATATTTATTCCATGTTTTTGGTAAAGAAATAAAAGGCAATCTAGAAATTAGTGCAAGTCTGGAAAATGGTATAGCAAAGTCAGCATGAGTTCTCAAAGCATAAGGAATATTTCTATCTTGATTCAAAGTCCAATAATTGCTTATTCTAAATGATTTAGGCTGCAAATCCTTTATATAGAGATACATAAAATTTAATTTAAAATAATCCACAAGTGCTGGAAATGGCAAAATACCCAACTTTTTAAATAAGATTCCTGTGTGAGAATTATATTTGGCATTAGAAATACATCGAATAGCTTTCTTTTGTTGCTTAAAGATGTCATTAATAAGGCTATCATATGTTGAAGAATATGTTATAATTCCATAGATTAAGTGACAATGAAAAGTTGAATAATATAAGGATCGCATTGCTTCAGGATATAATATTTTTTGACATCTGCGTAAAACAAACAATGATTTTGAAAGTTTTGCATTTAATTGTTTAATATGGTACCTAAAATTGAGGGCTGGATCAAAATAAACCCCTAGAAATTTTATAGCAGGTATTTCTGATTCATGGTTGACAAATTCTAATTTTCTAATGAGTTGATCATTAGGGGAAGGGCAGTCAATATTATTTTCATTAATGTAGATATTTATTTCATTCCATGGAATTAGATGAGGGGAGGGATGAAAAATAGTAAACTTAGTTTTTAAAGGATGTAGAGACATTTTGTTAGTGCGAAACCAAGTAGAGACTTTTTGCAACTCTGAATTTACAAATGTGACCAAATCTGCTAAATTCGGCCCAGAGGCAAGAAGGGTAGTGTCATCACAAAAAAGTAAAGAATATAATAAAGTGGACTTTGGTAAATCATTTATGAAAATTATAAACAGAATTGGGCCAAGTATCGATCCTTGTGGTAAACCTAGAGTAATTTCACTTAGTGTTGAACTTATTGAATCAATACAAACAAATTGTTGTCTATCTGTCAAATAGTTTCTAAACCAATTTAGAGTGGACCCCCTAATTCCTATCTTTTCCAATTTTTTACACATTATGTCTACAGGAACCATATCAAAGGCTTTGGTTAGGTCGCAAAAAATACCAATTGTATATTCATTATTATTCATTGCAGTTGAAATTTTGTTAAGCATGTGAATCATAGGATGAATTGTAGAATTGCCTTCCTGAAAACCAAACTGATTAGGGTGAATAATGTCATGCTCACTTAAATAGTCTTTCAATTGAATTGAAACTAATTTTTCCAAGATTTTGCTAAAAACCAACAATAGATTAATTGACCTGTAATCATTAAGGTTTTCAGGATTTCCACCCTTTTTAAAAACTGCAGAAACTTTAGCAATCTTAAATTGAGAGGGGACCAAACCATGCCTAAGAGATAAATTAAAAATATGTGCTAGTGGCTTAGCAATTAGCGGCAAAATTATTTTTACAAATTTAGTGGATAGACCAGTAAAATCTGTGCTAGATTTGCTTTCAAGATGGCTAAAAATTTGCATGATTTGTTCAGGGGAAGTTAAATTGAAAATAAAATTTGCTTGGACCTCATCTAAATAACTGTCAGGGGGGCGATCGGTTGGTGGAATTGACTGCTGAATATTAGTAGTTACACTTGTGAAGTGTCTATTAAAATTTTCAACAATTAGTTCAGTTTGATTTATAATATTACCATTTATATTCAAAGATTTGGGTGAAGAATTTTTAGCCCTCCCACTCTTATTACATGCCTCTTTGATAATTTCCCAAGATTTTTTAAGATTGCCTTGATGTGAAATAAGTAGCTTACTATAGTGAAGTTTCTTCATTGCTCTAAGTAGTTTATTATAAAGATTCTTATATTTATCAAAAATTTGTTTATTTTCAACTGAACGGTGTTTAGAATAAATTGAATAGAGTTCTATTTTTGTTCGCCTGGATTTTAAAAGACCCTTTGACATCCAAGGTTCTATTTTATGTATGTTTATATTAAAGCGAACAGTTTTTTCTTCAAAATGGGCATCAAAAAGGGTGAAAAAAATCTCATGAAATTTGTCATAAGCTATTTGTGGGTTTTGTTGCTCGTTAAACGTACTTTGAAAGTTAGCCTGTTCTAAAAGTGTCTCAACCATGACACTTTGGTTGAGCTTGACTTCCGAATTAGCGGGAAGTTCACGAGATCAGTTGGCGAACATACAAACCCCCAATACCAGGAACCATCAAGTTTCAACAGCAGGTTTGAATATAGATTTATTGATGAAATTATTTCAAAGACCTGAAATTACAATATCAATTAGTTCATAATTCCAGTTATTTGTAACCACGTAATCTTATTTGCTTTTTTAAAATCATTTTTCTCTACGGTAAAAAATCTTTGGAAACTTTGGCTTTAAAGGAAAATTATTTGGTTTAATAAATCATTGTTAAATGCAACAATAAGGCACATAAAAATTACTAAAACATATATTAAACATAATTAAGTTTCATGCTTAGCTGGCTAAAGCCTTTTTTAAAACTACATATAATCGTCCTATACACCATACTTCTTAATAAAAATAACAAATTCTACCTGAAGCTCTTATGGTTTCAAATCCCTGATATACTAGGGTCGTTCACACACAATGAGACCAATGATAGGCCCAATTTTGTTCTCCGAAATCTTCACACTCTCATATCTCATTCAAAAGTAAAGAACGTGCGCTTCAAAATAAACAAACAATCTATGCCGCGCCACATTATGAAAGGAAAGCCCTAAAAAGACGACATTTGCACTTTGTTTTCAGTTAATGATAAGGAATTTAATTTCGAACTTGATAAACACAAAGCTTCCTCGAAAAGAGGTTAAGACACACCCCCCGTTTGAAAGTCAAATTAACTTCCTTAACGAGATTCAAGGTTTTTTCGCGCTGAGCACTAGCAACATTTCTCACTAAACTCAACTCACCATAATCACATGAGAATGGCCACATCCCGAAAACGTGACAATTTTGCTCCTAACTAAAAGAAACCCCGTGAAATGCATATACAATATCATACCCCTCACTAGGACTCATAATACCTCACATTTTAGGATAGAAGGATGGGGATTGGTTTGTACCATACAATATTCCATGCACATGACAATCACAGATCACATACACAATCCTAAAATAGATAATCCTATTAATCATGATGTTGTAAATATAACAACTATACTAAATAATAATCATTTCATAATCAATAGGTAATAAATCATTATTAATAAATCAATAAGTACCTACGAAATCAGGTTGAAATGTAAATGTAAACAAATAATGGTAAAATAAAACGAAATAAATCTTAGACAAGAAAATTAAGATTTATAGGTACTTAAAACTAAATTTGTTAAGCATCAAAAAGAGTAGTAAGAAAAAATTTTTCAAAATCCTTGGGCAGAAAGTTTTTCAAACTTAATGAATAAGAACTGTAATATCTTAATCAACAATAAAACTTTTTAATACTTAAAGAATAGCAAAATAATATCTTCGTTAGAATTTTCATCGGAATTATGAAAAAAATACCAATTTTTCTTTGTAAAAAAAATATGAGACTTTAAATATGAATTTTCAATCATTCCTTGATCTGAATAAAAATGTTTTACTTGATTGAAATTCATATATAATTTTAAAAAAATCTGCTAAAAAAATACTTGATTTTTTCTTAGAATAAATATCGAATCACGCAACCTCGACACATTTATTCCTTTTTTGTTAAACTTTTCAGGTAAGTTTTAAAATGAATTGTACTTTTGAAAAGAAATTAAACTCAATAAAATTAAATTTGAGCATATGAAATAGAAGAATATTTAATCGCATTTCATTTGATTCTTATTTTAGGCATAAAAATAGGCATATGAAAATGTGGCTTTTTACTAAAAAAAAACTCAATTTCCATAAAATAAGAATCAATTATTAATCATAATTTTTAACAACTGCCTGACTGATACAGCATGTTCTTCTAGGGGAGATTTATCTGTCAGTCTGAACAAGACTCTTGCCGTCTTTCTTCCATCCTCAATTCTCGTCACTCGGCCCATCCTCAAACATCTCATCAGCGGATTGGTACTCGTAACCAGAACTATATCTCCGTCAGCTAGTGGCTCCGCCATCTCATCCTTCCACTTGGACATCCGTAATATCTTCGGTAGGATCTCCTGGCGGTAGGCAGTCCAAAACTGGGCAGACAAATCTTCCAACAACTTCAACCTGGAGGAAATTTGGTCCTCCGGTTTCATCGCCACATTGCACAACGGCTGGCGGTCAACATTTCCCAGCAGCTGGCCAGGGGTAATCAGCCGCCAATTCTCCACGTCGTTCGCAGCTTCAATCGTCAATGGTCTGCTATTCATCAACTTGCTAACCTCCGCCAACAGCACCAGGAGCTCGTTGAAATTAACAGAACTATTCACCAACTTCTTGGACAGCAATCTCTTGGTTAATCCCACCATTTTCTCAGCTTGCCCAATGTAATGGTGGGCTCGGGCCGGGATCTGAGACCAAGAAAACTCTACCTGGCTGCCCAACTTCTGCTCTAAAACCTTGCGGGCACTGGATAATTGTGTGCCCATGTCGCTTACTATGATCTTCGGCAGACAATGAACAGCTTCCAACTTGCGCAGGGACAACAGGATACTACTGGTATCATACTTTTCCAAGGCATCTAACCACAACGCCCCTGAGAATCTGCAGACCACCACGAACACCCACACCTTCTTCGTTGCTGTCTGACTCCTCGTTTTGGCGGCAGCTCTCCTCGTAACCAGCGGACCCATCAGGTCGACTTGCACAGCTTCAAAAGGCCTGCTCGGGACCAACTTGTCAGGTAACACCTCCTTCATGGTAGCACGACATTCCTTAGCCCTCTCAACACTGCAGGGCCAACACTTCTTCACTTCCATGATGGCCAACCTCCTTGCCTTCACAATCCAGCACCAACGGCGGCTCTCAGCTAAAGTTCCACGGACACCAGAGTGAAGCTCAACATGCGCTTCTCTCATAAAAACAGCAGCTAACCAATTACCAGGCTCCAAAATTATTAAACCTGGCATGTCTTCAAATATCATTTTACGGCCGCCAGTAATGGCGTCAATGACTGGCTGTCCACGACCAACCATTTTAAGAATCCTCATCTCCCTGGTCACATAATTTCCTCCGGGACCAACGACAGGCCAGGTCAATGATACTTCATGCACTAATGGATTTAATGACGCATAATTGCCTTTAGCGTCATTTATCCACTCATCCTCTTGGCTTCGTGACACAATGAAAAGTTCCGCCGCCGCCATAAAATTGTACAAAGACGGCTTGTACACAGAATCTGCGGCAGCTACATGACTACCAGCGGCTGTAGTCTTACCTTCTTGTCTGCTCTTTAGCTTCTTCAACCAGGTGTTCGCAACTTGCAGGACAGCTGCCATAATACGTTTGGCCTGTCCAAATGATCTCCTGTGCTTAAACCTAAAGACATCTTCAGCGGCTTCTCCGGCAACTTTCATTGAACATAACTTAACCATTTTGGTATTCAACTCCTCTGGGGGTAAAACCTGCTTGACTTCTTCGGCAGTTTTCACCGGCCACGCACTTTCATCCTGGCGCAACCATTCTGGGCCCAATCTGTACCTGGAACCTGGTCCCAAATCTGATACCTTGCAGGTGCTTCTGGTGCCCAAATCTGCAACGTTGTGCGTCCCCGGGACCCACCTCCAGTCATCCTTGTTGGTTGCAGATTGAATTTCTCCAATACGATGAGAATTAAATGTGTTCAGCATAGCACTGTTGGAGACTATTTGTGATAAAACACACGATGAATCAGTAAAGTACATCACTCTGATAATATCAAAGGGCAGGGCATCTCTGACGGACTTTGCCAACCTTGTGGACATCTGGCACCCCATCAACTCAAGGCGTGGAATTGATTCACACTTGACCGGCGCAACTCTTGACTTGGTGGCTAGCAAAAACGTTTCAAAACCTTGTCTAGTTGGCCACCTCAAATATGCATTAGATGCATAAGCCTCTGATGACCCATCCGAAAACATCATCAAGGATGGAAGGCCAGTTGGTTCATCCGGGACCACACAACGGTCAAACTCCAATTTAGCGACCTCAGCTCTGTCCTCCAGCGACTGAACAAGTTCATCCCGTAGACTTTTTGGAATGAAATCTTGCCAGCCCAAATTCAGCAAACATGTTTTCCGCAGGACAAGTTTAATTCTCAACAGAATAGGGCTGCAAAGCCCGATCGGGTCGAAGGTTTGGGCGGCGAACCTGTGGACCATCTTCTTCGTCAGATTCTCGTCCAAGGCGTCCTGGAGGTTGTACAAATCAGCATCCTCTTTCACCTTCCTTCCCTTGACTTTACCATCTTGGTTGACTCTTGTGGCAATGGACAACACATCGGTGGCTGGCTTCCATATCAGCCCGAGAACCTTGGTAGGCTGGCAATCATCTCCAGAATAAATGACTTGTTTGAAGGAAAAACTACCTTTGCCGATAATCCTGTCGGCCTCTTTCATCATCTCCTTGGCTTCTGGCTTCGATCCTGCTCCCGAAATAACGTCATCTATGAAGCTGTGCTTCTCAAGCTTGACTGCAACTGGAATCTGAGGTAACTTGAATTCCTCATCAGGGTAGGTAGGTATTTGTGGCTCCTTCCATAATTCAGGTTTAGCAACAATTTCACTACCGTTTATCTGTCCCTCTCCATACATCTCCTTGACCTCTGCTTCACTCTTTCCGCCGAACAGGCGGGACGTCAACTTCAGGGCTGTAACTGCCAAATTTCCCGCAGCTAACTCGCCGAAATTCACAACTTTGGTCAGGTAAATTTCAAGTGGACCATCTGGCGTCGGGGAAAATAAAACTCTCTTCATCTGGCTGTCGAACTCTGTGGCCAGGATGGAGTTATAAAACTTGGAGATATCCGCGGTTATACCAACCTTGTAACCGCGGAAAAGCATCAAATGATAAAAAATCTTCTGCATTGGCGGCGGGCCTCCCAGCATTATGTTATTAAAACTGGTACCCTTGAACGTCAGAGAACTATTTGCACACAATCGCATGGGTGTGGAACTTGAATCCTCCTTGAAAGCAACCACTATTGATGAACAAGACTTAGGTCCTTCATACTGCAATTCTTCCGGCGTGGCTTTTTGAAAAACGCCTCTTCTTATGGCGTCGTTGAATACCTCCACATACATTCCATAGGTACCTTCCTTGACCATCCTGGCACGATCCTTTTCAGCAATTTTGCGGGCTAAACTTTCATTGTAGGGTAAAGTGTGAGGATCTTCAATATAAGCATATTGACCTGTCCACTTGTTGGACTGCAAGTCTAGTGTTAAACCTGCCTCAATTATCCTCTGCCTCTCACGCTGGTCCCAGGTAGTGCCGTCGGCCATAGCCTTGCACTCTTGACAAGCAGTACATCCTGGACAAAGTGCCTGCGGCTGTATGCCAAACGATTCAGACGTCAGAAAGTCTGGCAAAGTGCCTCCACTGACACTGACAGCCTTATAAGCTGACTTTTGATCTCCAGCTCCACCATCAGCACTCGTACAGATAAAACCACTACCAAAAATGGTTCGCCACAACATAGACTGGCCCACTTTCTGGTAGGTTGAAGGAAACACGTCAGGATGTGTATTTCCAATGATGATATCTAAGCCTCCACTAATATATGTAAACCTTTCTGGCGGCATTTTAAATATCTCGGCGGCAGTTTCGGGGTGGACCGAGCGCATCTCGTTGGCCCCGCCGAGGGTAGGCATGACAGCTGCCTCAAACTCCCTCAGATTGCCGTCCCTATCCTTCAAATAAAACACAACATTGCGGCAGGAAGACTCACTGCCATCAGCTACAGAAATAGTTGTATATCTGCCGGTAGATTTCAGCTTCAACTTGTTGGATAACTTCTCAGACACAAGTGGCAAATTTGCCCCGGAGTCAAACATTACCGTGGCGTGGCAGGTGCCGCCGCCAGGTGCTACAACAGGAACTAACTGAAGTAAGAAGGTACAGGGGCTGGGTGCAGAACTTGACTTGTAGACTGTATTCACACCAGCACTAGCCTCATGGAGTAACCTTGAATGGTATCTGTCACAATTATTGGTACCACAAACACCAAGCTTATCAGATTTATTACACTTGTCAGCAGTATGGCCGTCACACAAGCAGAGTTCACATAACTTCTTCTGCTGGACAACTTTCTTTCGGTCAACCACGTCCATCTTCTTAAACGTGAGGCAACGGAAAATCGGGTGTTTCTCCTTGCAGCTCTCCACAGGACATGCACTGTTCCACTTGGACGCCTTGTCCTTTCCACCCTTTCCATTCTTATTGTCACTGCGGCCAGATACTTGCGCGGCGGCAGCTCTGTCACGATTTCTCTTGCCGGCGCCATTGTCATAGGACATATCACCGGCCAACATGGCACCCCTGGTCCTCTCCAGCAGTTCTACAATCTTCGGGATGTTTGGTTGGTTCATGCTACCTAGCTCCATCATAATTTTGTCTCTCAAATTTTCAGGGCACTTGTCTTTAAAAATATGAATAAGAGTTAGGTGGTTGTAATCCTTAGCTGCAGAACCAACGATGACTTCTACCTCCTGCATCATGCTCTTGAAGGTAGCAATTGCGCTAACCACGTCCACAGGTTTCATCTTGTTCAACTTAGTTAAAATCCTCATGAACCGGCGAGTGTTTGATAAAAACATCTGATCAAGAAACGCCCATTGTTCATTATGATCTCTAATCGCTGACACTTGCTTGCGTAGTTCCGGGTTGGTTATCACCTTCTCCATACACAACATCAGACTTAACCTCTGGTCAGCAAATCCATAACCAGAACATAGATCTTTAAAGACCTGTTTAAAGTTTGGGTAATCCGTGTCAGTACCGTCGAACGACGGCAACAAACTGTTGTCCCAGCGCCCATACTGCGGGTTGGAACTCCGAATATCCACGGCAGACATACTTCTGGAGAGCATGGCAGGTGTCCCACTCTCATCCAGGTTAGATGAACGACGTTCCATCTCTCTAAGCCTTCGGTACATATCACGTACTTCTTGGCGCAACTCCACGGAAATTTTAAGCACTCCCATGTCCATCTTCACCTTCTCAATGACGTCGAGGTTCCTGGCGACAGTGCTTGACCTCGCGTCGTCTGAATCATTGTCAAGCCAGTACAGAATTTTTGTACACTGCTCCAACGACGCATAAACTTTATCTGCAACAGTTTTCTGCTCACTAGCTTCATCCAAATCACGCTTGAACTCGCGCAGCTCACTAGTCTCCACGGCAGGTTTTAGACTTTTTATTAGGTCAGATTGGTCCTTGACCTCACTAAAAATGTCACGAATTGATTTTACAGTCACATTTTCACATGAACTAAAACTTTGGCAGGCTTTTAGATTGTCATAAAACAATTTTAACTGTTCATCAAAAACTTCTAGCCTTTCACTGCCAATAGCGATAGCTCGCTCAATTTTCTGCTTTTTGGTTAGTGGCATATTGATTCACTAGGTACTTATTTCACAGAAAAATTGTCACAGTTTATTGCATCAATAATTCACTGGATGCTATTGATCTCTTGATGAATGCTAACGCCTATTCATCAGATACTTTGAAATTGTCTCAACCATGACACTTTGGTTGAGCTTGACTTCCGAATTAGCGGGAAGTTCACGAGATCAGTTGGCGAACATACAAACCCCCAATACCAGGAACCATCAAGTTTCAACAGCAGGTTTGAATATAGATTTATTGATGAAATTATTTCAAAGACCTGAAATTACAATATCAATTAGTTCATAATTCCAGTTATTTGTAACCACGTAATCTTATTTGCTTTTTTAAAATCATTTTTCTCTACGGTAAAAAATCTTTGGAAACTTTGGCTTTAAAGGAAAATTATTTGGTTTAATAAATCATTGTTAAATGCAACAATAAGGCACATAAAAATTACTAAAACATATATTAAACATAATTAAGTTTCATGCTTAGCTGGCTAAAGCCTTTTTTAAAACTACATATAATCGTCCTATACACCATACTTCTTAATAAAAATAACAAATTCTACCTGAAGCTCTTATGGTTTCAAATCCCTGATATACTAGGGTCGTTCACACACAATGAGACCAATGATAGGCCCAATTTTGTTCTCCGAAATCTTCACACTCTCATATCTCATTCAAAAGTAAAGAACGTGCGCTTCAAAATAAACAAACAATCTATGCCGCGCCACATTATGAAAGGAAAGCCCTAAAAAGACGACATTTGCACTTTGTTTTCAGTTAATGATAAGGAATTTAATTTCGAACTTGATAAACACAAAGCTTCCTCGAAAAGAGGTTAAGACAAAAAGAGTCTTAAAGGAATTTATATTTTCATTAGAAAAATTTCTGGTTTTTATAAATTTGGGCCTATTTACAACTTTAGAATTATTCAAAAAATGAAAAGGTGCATAGTGATCAGAAATATGTGTAGTTATTATCCCTGATGAATAAAAGTCATTTAAACTGTTTGTCCAGATATGATCTATTAACGTTGCGCTACTACTATTAGCATGGCTCGAAATTCTTGTAGGGTGATTTATAATTTGTAAAAAACCAGAGGCAAACATGTTATCAATAAATTCTTGAGTTTTTCTATGATTTTTATATTGTAGAATATCAATATTAAAATCTCCTAATATATATACTTTGCTATTATAATCTGAAAGTTTAGACACAACATTTGACATTATGTCAATAAAAGAATCAAGTTGCACACTTTGAGTCATATTTTCTATTGGAGAAGGAGACCTATAAACGTTACCAATAATAATCCTAGTTTGATCTGGTAATTCTGTTTCAATAAATATAGATTCAAAAATCATTTCATGAAAAATAGAAACCTCATCTAGAATTTTATATTTTATAGCTTCAGAGAGAAAAAATCCCACCCCTCCCCCCCTTGATAGAACTCTATTCTTGTTAATCAATTCATGGTAGCCATTTAATTTAAAGAAATCTTTATTAATTATAGAATGTATTTCTTGAAGACCAATAATATCAAACGAGAATTTGTGACAGGCTAATTCATTCAAAAATTCTTGGAAATTATTAAACTTGGAAGCAAGACCCTGAATATTTAAACTAAGCAGAGAAGTAAGTTTAGTATCTTTAAAGCAATTTGCAAACTCATCTTCACTATAATATGCACAATTTAAAAAGCAATTTTCGTAAGGAGAATCAAATATATTAATATCTTCATTTCCAATGCCATTTTCATTTTGAAATACTGTATTAAATTTAAATTTATTATCGGCCAGTATACTACCCAAACCTAAAAGGTTATCATCCTGGATCATGTTTGAGCCCTAGGAAAAAGTCACGCCAGGTACGTACGTCCACCGCCACCGCCTTCATTGCTCCTGCAATAAGAAAAGAATTAGATTCAATTTTAAAAAGCAAAAGTGCTAAAGAGAAAATTTGTTTAAGAGAAAAAAAGTAATTTAAACCAAAGGCGGGCCCTAACTTTACAATAAAAATAAATTTAAATAATAAAATTAAGAAATATATTAATAATAAAAATATATAGACATTAAGTAAGTGCAAAGAATGTATTTTTGAAATGTTCATGTAAGAAATGTTAAATAGATTTGTTATATATGGGATTTTTAAATAGATAGATAGATAGATTATTAACATAATAAGATGTGTAATATCTCGGGTTGTGTATCTGTGTTTACTTAGGTATAAAAAATGAAAACTTATCACTTTTTTTTGTTGGTATCAACCACAGCTCTGGTGCCAGCCCTGCGTGAGCCAATGGGAGGCGGTTGTCGTTGGCCTCCTCGCATCTCTGCTGGAACTGGAGACCTGCTGCCCGTCCTGCCAGGAGACCTGCTACCAGTCCCGCCAGGAGACCTGCTGCCTGTCCCACCTGGAGACCTGCTGATCTCTCTGTCCTCGCCACTCTCTCCACTCTCGTCAGGTGTCTGCATATTATCGCCATCAGTGCCTCTTTTTTTGACAATTGAAGTCAAATTTTCGGCTGATTTAGAGCCGGCTGTGGCACATGAAGCAATAATCTCTTCAACTGGGCTAAACACGTCCTTTACTTCAAATTTAACTTTATCATTAGCCAGGAGACAAAATCGAATATGGCCGTCGATGGACCAGGCGGCTTTGACCCTAGCATCTCGTTTTAGGTTTGTTAGCAGGTTATGGTTGGATCTTGTAAGATCTGGAGTCACAGAATAGTATAAAATACCTCTGGTAACCTCGGCGTCTGTAGGGGTAGGCATGTGGTTTCTTTTCAGCCTCAAAAACAGGTTTCTCAGGTAACGGGATTTAAATCTGCAAATAATTGCAGGAGGTAACAGTAAATCTTTGTTTTTTCTCGACTTTGTTGGTCCGCTGTGAATATACAGTGATCCCCCCCCCCCCCTCCTTCAGGTGGACATTTTCTTTGGACATTGATTACAGAGTTGCTTCATGTAAAAGAATATTTTTTAAAAAGCAAGGACAGCTAAGGTTAGTTTTAGGGTGCTTTCCCATAAAGTGCATATCAAGCACTGAAAACACACTCCCATATTTTAGAAATAAAATGTAAATGAAAAGGGATAAGTTTTCATATATGCAGAACCCTTGCAGAGGTCCATAACCCAGCTGGATTTACACATGCTCTGCACTAACTCAGGATGAGTTTTTAGATGTAGAACATATAGAATTTCCAAGAAATTTTAAAGATTAACAATGATGCACAATTAGCTATAATAATCAGCCAAAATTTACAAAAATGTCTTGGATTTATGACTTGATATGAGGGAAAAAGGGAAATATTTTTTATCATTTTACTGTCTTTTTCTAGGAATTTTTTACTCTCATTTAAAGTAAAAACAAATTCTTTACTGTTTTTTTATCAAATTGCCCATTCATGTATTATAACATTGTAATTTAGATAATATCTAATTAAAATTATTATTTAGAAAAAAAATATGACTTTATCAAGGCAACATTATTTAACTTGTGGCACAAATGGGGTATTGAGTCTACTTGTGGCAGTCTTTCAGCAGTAAGATTGGTGTATTTTTGCAGGCAACCATTATCAGCACAATTAAATAATCCGCACAGCAATATTTTTTTTGTAAATGATGAGATATTATGAATGAGATGATTTAGGGTTTGATGATCAGATGTCCCTTTAAAACTCCAAATAAAATTTTTTTGGTCAACTGCAATTCAAGGTAATATATTTCTGGTAACGATTATCTCCATAAATCTATGAATTATAAAGGTGCTAGCTGCCAACTGGCTGAACATACATATCATGCCTGCACACCGTTTAAGCAGCTTAGAAAGGACTACAAATAATCTGGAATAGCCAAAATTAAATTATGCGCAGGGAAAGCTTCATTGAAGAAAAAATGCACAAATAAGTCTTTTTTGCACATTCCTATGCACTGTCAGATAATTGTGCATTATTGATTAATGACTATTCTAGATTATTGTATGTAGGCCATCTTTAGTCAGTTTAAATCTTGTGCGAGCATAATATATATGTTTCTTTTGGCCATTAGAAGCCTTTAGCACACCCTTTATAAATAGCTTACTTATATATTCATCCATAATAAGGGGGTTGTTGTTTTAAGTATTTTACTTAATTTCCTCCTCTAAAAAATTAAGATAGAAAATAAAATCATCTGTCAATTTATTTGTATTATTATTGATTTTATCTGTTTATTCACATTTGGTCAATTTAAATCATAACAGAAGTAAATACTTTTCAAATACAAAAAAAATGCTTCTCAATCTTTTTATTAATATTTGGTGAACTTGACAGGAACTACTGTCTGAACAAGAAAGGGATGAATTGCTCAATATAATCGGACAAACTTGGGAAGAGCTTGATTCAAGTGCCAAAAGTGAATTCAATGAAATCAAGAAAGAAATAAAAGACTTGCAGGTATTTCTTTTGTACAAAATGAACTGATAGAGACCTTAACCCTGACCCAACCAAAAATATCACATATATCATTTAAACCAAGGTAAAACACTAAGAAACGAAAAAATACACTTCCCCCTCCCCCCCCTTACTTATTGGAGGGAAGCTACTCTGTAATTTACTTTGTCCATTCGTTAGTCCGTCCTTCTGTCCATAACACTATGGGATGAATGTGATTTTCTCAGCTCATATTCAAGATAGACAGTTGAAATTTTAAGTAAAGATTCTTATGACATATGCCCATCTAATCTATTTATTGTTTTGTTCATCTGTCTGTTATTAAGAATGCTAAATTGATTCCTAGATTTTGAAGTTTTTGTGATTTTCTCAACTCCTTTTCAAGATAGAGGGCTGAAATTTTAGGGATTAATTTATTTTACATTATATATATTTTCACTGAGGTTTATTAAGATTTGTCTAAAAATTGGGCTGCTAGATTGATTCCTAGATTTTTAGGTTTTGTGATTATTTGGATTGACGGCTGAAATTATCAGGGATTGAATATGCACATATTTTACCTATTTCTATCTAGTTTCATTAAGATTTGTCTTTTAATTACGGTGCTAGATCGATTCCTAGATTTTTAGTTCTTGTGATTTTAAATGTTTCATGATTTTCCTATTTTTTCAAGTTAATGTATATTATATGCCATTATTGTGTTTGTTTCCAATATCCATTCATAATTTTTGAGTTTTGCTACTTATGGATCTTGTCATCCTTGTTCATTTATTGGAGGGTTTGTTAGTTTGACTTGGGGCAACTAAATAATGTATTGGACTGTATCACTGTATTGGACTAAGTGTATATTATTAAGGTTTAAACAGAACTAACTACATATTATCAATTGGTACAAATAAACAGGATAAATGGATAGCAACACAATAATTTAGTTATCAGCTATAAACAAGTACATTTCCAGGCAATTAGAACCCCTATCCCTTCCCTCCTGTCCTGGAGAATAGGTTAGGAGTGAAAACCCAGGTGAATAATATATTACATCAACTTTTATACAGAATTAATTTTCACCTACGAATAAATTTAGACACATTATTGAAATAAAATAAGGAGCATAGGTATTCCAAAACTTATGGGTTGGGCTTTTTCCTTGCTACACAAAACATTTGGTGACATTGAAAATAAGTTTACTAAAGCTATTGACAGTTAAATCTTGCACCAGAAGTACCTAGAAAGTCTTATTGAATTTAAATGGACATTTTGGCAATTTTGCCACTGATATTAACGTCTAAATTTATTTAGGTTTTTCATATTTTAGGCAACCTATAAGTTTGAACAACTAGAAATAATGATTGTTTATAGGGCGGTGCTACGAATTATGATATACCTACCCTCTTTGTAGCCTTAAAATGAAAGAAATTAATATTCTAAAATTTATTCCATCTACAACCCCCCCCCCCCTTGACGCCTTTTGGGTAAACAACTATTTTAACATTTTTTTACAATAGTTTTTAAAAATTTATGCTTACATATTACCATTTAAATAAAATTAATTAGAATATCACAATTTACTCTCTCTATGATTTTTCTAATTTTTCACTTTTCTTGAACAGTGTCACAACAAAGAAATTAATTTAATCAAATTTTTATACTACTTTTTATGTACAACTTTGCTTTTAAGTGTGTCTTAATATCTCTTATAGTTTTTGAAATAAGAGACGAGAGTTTCATATATAATGGGGTATATTCCTATCCAGTTTTTTGTTTACAAATGAATATTTTAAACCTGAGGGAATAAATGATGGAGCGATATCTTTAAAAAAAAAATCAAAAATCTTCTGAAAATATTTTCTCAGATTTTCATATAAATATGACTGTATAGACATGGGAACTTCAGTCGTGCGAGGCTTGTGGTGCAGAACTGAGATTCTGTTCACCGGTTGCCATGCTCGGGGGAAAAAAATGACTACCTCGGGGATAAAAATGATACCTCAGGGAAAAAAATGACTACCTAAGGGAAACAAATGAATATTTACATCCACTATTTAAGGGGTTGTTTAAGTGAGAATGGTTATTATGAGCCCCACCACTACGGAATAGGCATAAACCTCTTAAAGGACGCCTGCAAGAACTACCACGCTTTAACTGCTGAAAGACTGCCACAAGTAAACCCATTTCCCCAAATTTAAAGCCTTCAGCTTCAATAACAAAAAAGTTCTAGGCATTTCAAAATAGCATTTTATGTACAATGAAAATTATGAAAGATTTCTAATGCTCATAAAAGAAAAAACTATATTAAATTACGTTGCCTAGACCTTATCTAACCATATTTTATATCCTTATTAAACCTTATCTTTGTAAGAAACGTAGATTTCCGGTAACTGATTACATTTTTACAATAAAAACACCACATTTCATAGTCAAAATCTATGAAAAAAATTCGATTTAGGTCACATAATTTAATTTCAAAATTTCTAACATTAGAATTGAAATTCTTTCAAAATTTTCATTGTATTTAAAATGTCATTTTTAAAAGAACTTTTTGATATAGAAGCTGAAGGCTTCAAATTAGGGGTATTGGGTCTATTTGTGGCAGTCTTTCAGCAGTCAAAGCGTGGTATTTCTTGCAGGCTTCCTTGAATATTTTTTTTTTCAGGGGAGTGTTAATCTTCTGTTAGATATGGTTGCAAATATGAATTATCTCAGAGGATGTGAATATATTCATCAACAATTTGCTCTAATGTCAAACATGGATGTGGTGGAATGGGTCAATGAATTTTATCAGAATAAAAACAGATTTAGTTTATATCTAGCTGATTTCAAAGAAGAAAAAGTGAAGTCCTATCTGAGCTATGTCTATAAGAATAAATGCTCTGAAAACATGCAGCCTATGTTTCAAGCTTTTGGGTAAGATTTTGGATACATGTTACCATACTGATTTTCTAGTTTAGTATCAAAGTAACTAATCATTAAAAAAAAGTCTGACCTTTCTTTGTCTGTTTGGTAGAAACAGTTGGGGGGGAAACATTGTCTGTCATTCAATCTAAATAGAACACTACATATTTTATGCAAAAAACGTTTTTACATTGTTTTCATTTATTTGTTATAACAATGTAACAATGAATATCTGCTCTATCTCCAAGTCTTTGATGTTCCTTCGGGTATTGTGATTCTTGTTTAAAATCAAATCTAATTCAAAATTCATTGAAATTCTTCATACTAATTTCAGGTTCCTTGTGAATTCTAGAGAGTTATACAAGCTTATCCTTACTACTTACTATACAAATATCACTGACCATATATTTGATAAAACACCTAATTTAAATCCACTAGAAAATGTTTCAAAAGAGTTAGAAAAATGTGAAAAAGATCTTGAAGAAATGGAAAAGGCGGCAGACAGTGTTGTTGGTGTTACAGAAGGTGGTTTCATTGCAATGATGAAATCTAAAGAAAATCTGGGTAAGATAATTTTTATTTATATACGTTTTTTTTGGTATGATAAAGTGATAAGAATCAACTTATGTGTATTACAACCAATCTATAAATCTGATAGATTTAAATTTCTATGTAATAAAGCAACCTTAGATGTTTTATTTAATAATATTTAATAAATAAAAAAAACACATTGTTAATTGAGATTTTATCAAAAGTTAACTATTAATATCTTCTTACTTTATTAGAAATGTATTGAAAAGAAAGTACTATATTATAAAGTGATTAAATTTTCATTTATCATCAAATATTATTCTCTATTTGAACCTTTTATTTTCTTTAACTTTAGGTTTTGTTCCAAGATTTCAAGACATATCTGATGATAACTATGTTGGAGACTTCAGTCAAAATTATTTAGTTATGATGCCAATGGATGAAAATGAGAAATACAAATTATTTTCCAATGAAGGCAAGGAAGCTTTGCAATCACCAAAGCCAGCATTCATAAAATGCAAATCTACAAATGATGATTATGAGACCATTGTTGCTATGAAGGATGGAGTTGTTCACAGAGCTACTGGATTCAGGACAAAGTTTAAAAATGGCTCTGAATGTTTAGGGAAAGTAACATCAACAAATGTTCTAATTCTGTACATCAAGGCAGTCAGTAATGAAATGGAGATTTATTCAAATGGCAATGTAAGTCAATGGAAGAAAGATTTAGTTTGGAAAGATACAAAGTAAGTATTTCAATAGATCTTGATTGATAATTGACTCTAATGTATTTCTGTGAATTTTTTTTTGTTATTTTGGCTAATATTCTTTATCAAAGTCTAAATCAAAATCATACCTACTGAAAAGTTTTTTTTAAGGGAGAAAAAGAGGTTCACTGAATATTTTGGAAAAACTCCTGAATATTATATAATACATCCTAAAGGTAAAATTAAAAATTAAAATTACTGTTTTAAACAAAAGGGGAAGTTTCACAAAATGCATTTGAACTTATTTTGTGCTAGTTAATGGGTTAAACTATATTTATATGGCATATATTTGAAAGAATTTCAACTTTCTACCCTGTAGTCTTGATATTTTTAAAACTACGTGGTAGAAAATTGTAATTCTTTCAAATATTTGCTATATAAATTAGGGTGGGTTCATATCGGAATTAGACAAAGCGGGGATATGCAACAGATAAAATTAACCTTAAAAACATTTCTGACCGAAAAAGAATTTTAAAAAATTGAGTTTTAGAACACGACCACTTAAAAATATAATTCATTACTTATTAGTATGCAAAGACGACATTCAAAATTTTATTTGAATCAGAACTATGGCTTCATGGTGCTCCCTGGAAAGGCCTTGAGGAGCTGAATCAGGAACTTTTGTCCGTTTCAAAATATCTCGTTCCTAGCCTTAGAAATCACTAAAAAACCAAAAAAATTTAAGGTTTATTGAGAATTGTCCAATTTGTAGAGGTTTTTTAGATTTTCTCAGGCTAGGAACGAGATTTTTTTAAACGGACAAAAGTTCCTGACTCAGCTCCTCAAGGCATTTCCAGGGAGCACCATGAAGCCATAGTTCTGATTTAATAATTTTTTACTCCCATTTACAAATAGCTATACAATTGAATGTCTGGTCGTCAGCGGTTTTAAGACTTAGGATAAATTTTAAATCACCCAGAGGTGTATTATATCTATATAAATTGAGTGCAGATCCCCGCTTTGGCCTCAGAAAAAAAAATGTCCAAAATCGACCCACCCTAATATAAATGTAGTTTAACCAATTAACCAGGAAAAAATATGCAGTTCACTAAATTAAGTTTATATGCCTGTTGTGAAACTACCCCTTTAATTAATCCCAAATTTAAAAAAGAAATTGGGTGCTTTCACTTTCAAGCCTCACGGTTGGACCCTCAGATGTAAAAACTTTATTTTAGTGTTTGGCCAAAATGACTTAGCAATTGTATCTGTAAGTAAGTCTAATAACACCCTTTGCTATTTTTAAAATCCTAGAAAATTTTTTTTGCAAGAAAATTGCATAAATTCGCAACCTTTTTTAGAACCACTACATAACTTGAGTTTTAAAACTTTTTATATGAAATCCTCTTTACAAAAAATATCAATAATTACTTAAAATTAAACCTGAAAGAAAAAAAATCTCATTACACGTGTTAATTTGCATGTTTTAGGTCTTTTTTTGAGGAAAGTATAACTTCCACATTTTTGACAATAATTATATATTTTTAACATTTCAAAGTAAAATATAATAAAACTTAAACGATTTTTCTTGAATTATCAGTTGAAAATTTCAACAAACATGCAATATAAGTGATGAAAATTTAATAAAATCATTTTTCGAATGTTTAGAATTACCAATTTTCTACATTTAAAACAAAATGTTAACAAAATTTAAAAACATTTTAACATATAACTTCAAAAATCAATAACATTTTGTAAAAAGATGTTTCAAAAAATAAATCATTAAAAGGTATTAAAATGCATTTGAAATTACTTAAAATTAAAACGAGAACATCTTTTTACACTGTATTCTGTGTAATAGAGTTTAAATGACATGATTAGTGAATGAAATATTTCCTAAACTTATCAAGCCTTTTTGTGACTATATTAAAAACTAGAGTTGGCTCGATATAACTATCTCCCTATTGGCTAGTTTTCTATATGCATATATATTTCTCAATAAATCTATTTTCCTCACCCGGCATTACTATTTAAACGGAAGTAAATATTTAATAATTTAAATGATCTTAAAAAGATCTTTTAAATTATATTTTTTTCTTTACATTGCCATCACCAAAGGGTTTATTATATGATTACAATTTTAGTTCAATATTTGAACACACAAAGTGTCGCCACAATCGAATTCTTTTAAAACAGAGTTTTCTTAAATTTATTATATCATAAATTTAAATTTTCTTTTTTATGATTAGAAATTAAATACTTCATTATAATGTAAATAGCAACATGAAATGAAAACAATGAATTTGTTTTTAATAAAGTAAAATAATGGGTCTTATTGTTCTGGGCAATGAGAGTTTATTATGGATTATTGGAGCACTATGAGTTTTCAAAGAATAGTCCTTGGAAAACTTGAGCTCGTTTATAGACATTTATTTCCTATATAGATCTGACATGGATCTTGAAGCAATTAAGCAGGCCGTTTTGTACAGGTTAAAAATTGGAAGATTTCATTAAATAAAAGTTATCGCAAATATACTTAGTAAATAATTTATTTTGTTTTATATTGTTTTTTTATTCAAATATTTGACAAAATTTTCCCTACGTCAATAAAATAAAGTCAGTTTTTTACTGTTTCCAGGTTTTTCTTTATAATTATAACAATTAAATATAATATAAATCTTCATTATCTTTTATTGTAGCTCCCTTGCTGATGGGCGATTACCCCCTAAAAATATATATATATTAATTGTAATATTTAATCAGCCAGCCCCTTCACTGCTTGGAGGTGCATGTCGTCAGGCCAGAGGAAGCCGCGGCTTGTAGGAAATATATATTAATATTATTATTATTTGAATTATCATACACATTAAAATGTAAAGTATAAGCTAGAATAGCACTTTTTTCAACGAATATTTTAATGACATTATATCAAAATAATTCCTCTTAAATATCACACAACATATGATTGGGAAGTATAGCCATTTCTTGGAGGTATAATATTTACAAAAATACCATTAATTCTGTTTTTATCAGAAGTTAAAAAAATTGAACAATTCTAAAACAATGGTTGGCTGTCTAGATATTGAGTACACTAAGACTACGGCTCTGTTCTATTGAAATAACGTTGCAAAAAGAGGGGTTCTTAAAGTAATCTACCTAATTTTTTTTAAAGAACCAACAAGTACTGTCAGTATCTTTTTTCTTGTAATCTAGCAGACAATCAAATCATAACACAATTTTCATGATAAAATATTCAGGTTTCTACTTCACATTTTAAAAAATATACTGATCAATAAAATGTTCAAAATTTTACTTTGTACTAATTGAAAAAATACGTTGTAATTCTTATTTTAAAGTTACATTTTTATCCCTGACAAAATCATAGACGACTTTTAAAGGCATCTTATCTAAATTTTTTGAAGAAAAACTTTAAAACGTTAATTAAGTATGAAAACTATTTTCTTCGATTTTTCTGAAGTTATTATCGCATTCTATGGGTTTTTTATTATCATTTACTTATATCGAAAGTGCCAAACATTGTACCCTAACTTATTTATTTAATAAAAAAACAACCGTGGCCTGGAAGTAAATCGAAAATAATATCAGTCCATAATGCTATGGGGGAGATGGGATTAAAAGGCGGTCGGACTGCTCTTTAGGAGGTTTTGGACAAGTTTTATATTTTAAAAATTTTTATATCTTTGGTGTTCATAGTTTGATTTCAAAATTTTTTTTAGTTATATTAAAATTTAAATTTTCATTGTTTAAAGAAAACATCCATGGCAGTTGGACTGCTTTTCAGCAGGTTTTTGGCTATTTTTTTATTTTTTGCTAAGAATATTAAAATGAAATTTACTGCCTCCTCAACCACTGGCAGGCCCAGGTCAAGATGTACCTGTCCAAGCTTGCGAAGTTCTCCTTGATAGTGGCAATGAGGAAGGTCTTTGTGATATGGGCACATTTATTGGTGCATGCTTCATAATAGCCCCAGGTCCAAAAGTCCATTGAATTAAGATCATGCTGCTGGGAGGCAACATTTCCTTAGGAACGTGAGTAAGTGAGAAGTGTTAAGCTAAAATGATTTTTTCTACTATTTGGGAAATTCCATGACGATTCTGCTAGGGTTGTCAGCGCAATTCAGTCTAAAATGAGTTTTAAAGTTCCCTGAATATGGGTCCCTGAAATAAAGAACTGAGAAATTTTCACGATTTTTGACGTTGTTGACATCTTAAAATCTGCTTTGCTGGAGTACTACGGCCAAGCCATTTCAGATAGAGAGCTCTAATCTTTTCTAGTGTTTTACTTATCTATCTAACAGTATCTCCAGTGGTCCCTAGTCAAGAATCAAGATTAAACCACAAGCGCATTTCGAATCTGCCTTGTTGAACCTATGCAGATCAGCTCGTGGTACACATCCTCCATCGTCCAAAGATTTATATAAGCAAAAAGTTCATTATCTAAGTTTTTTATAGTAGGTTTAAACATCCTGATCAGTCAAGTAGTTTTGGGGCTATGGACATTTAATCCAGAGAATCATCCATTGTAATGGGATTAAGTACTCTAACACCCAAGGATAAAGGATAAAGGACAAACAACCCTTTGATAACACAACCTTTGTCTGAGAAGTCCAAACTGTGCCTGGTAGTGAGTTGCGCCTGTTTATGGGCCAAGGCATTCCCCCATCTCTTACAATTTATGTTGCACACCTGACACAGCAGCAGTAGGAAACATTTTTAACATCTTTAGTTATAACACGTTGTCACCCGAGATTTGATCACCCTGGCAATGAGCAGATGCAATCGAGGGTATATTATAATATCTAATATAATTCTTTCAGTTGCCAAGCGGATTAAAGAAAAGCCTGGAGTGGATAATAAGGATAAGAAAATAAAGCTATGGTTGATAGGGCATAGACCTTTGTTGGCTCAGGGACTGGAAGAGAGTGGTTGTATGCTCCAGTTCCTGGATAACACTTCTGGACCAAGCCCACTTTCAGTTATTAGCCAATGCTATAAGCAATTAGGTTTAATATTGTTGAAAGAGAAAGTTGAGGTAAGAAGATGTAAATTTTAAACATCTATAATACAAAGTAGCTTGATGTCTGTCCGTCCATCCGTCTGTCCTTTAAGATCTTGGTAACCACTGAACCGATTGGATTCTACTCTTCAGGGAATATATCTAATGGTCCAGTGGTGTTTTTTTAAGCTTCACCCCCATCCCCCACAAAAGATTTTTTTTAGGCAGGTAATTAAAACTTTGGTGGTCGCACTAACATAGGTACCTAATTTGTTTTCCAGCAGGTAATTCTAACTTTGATGGTCGCACCACCACAGCAACTTATTTTTTTTACCTCTTGGGGCTAAGCTGCTTTTATACACTGTGATAATAATTCTTTTATATGTTACATGTCAACTTGGTATATAAAAATTAATTCATGTTTTTTTCTTCAAATAATTAATGATGTAAGAGGAAATAAAAGGTGATTTTTTATGTGAGGAAAAAAAATAAAGGGGAGGATTGCTTTTAAATGGTTCTTTCTCAATTTATAAGTGTTTAAGAATGATGTCATGTATTATGAAATATTTTTGTAACTAAGTAAGTATACTCTTTTTAGGGATCAGACAAGAAAAAACAGGATTTCTTAGAGATTATGCAAGAGGATAGAGATTCCTTTGCTACAGATGCAGCTGTTGACTTCAATGAGCTGAAGACAAAATATGTAAAAACAAAGGTATAGGCAACAAATGAATGGAATATTTATACCTAATCAATCACTGCATAAATGGTAGCATGATTGATTAAAGTCAGGGGGGTGGTGGCTTTGAATCTGGTCTATAGTGCATCATACTAGAGACTTTAAAAATGGTACCTGTTGCCACTATGTTTGGTGTTTGACACTAATAGTGCGATATAAGGAAATGCCATTGTCATACAACAGGTGCAACTCACAGGATAACCAGACTTAGTGTTGATGTTTGAATGTTATTTAACCTTGTTATCCTACATCATTTGAGTATCACATATTGTGCAATGTTTTTAATATCTTCCTTGGAATTTACCCAGCAATTAAGACTTTGACTGCTTTACTAACTTGATCATGCTAGAGGCAGATGAAAATGCTCTTGAATATTTTGTGAGTTTTTATTGCAAAATATTTTCTAGAAATAATATACACATTAATAAGAATTGTTCTTTTATAGTTTGAACTTCAAACAACTCTGGAAATGTTACATGAACTATGGCCTTCCTCTAACTTCAAGTGGATCCTAGATAAAGTGGATGGAATGCTCTCACAATCTGATATGTTACCTTTATGGGCTTTAATGTTTCACAGAGGTATAGGTGATTTTCAAGACAAAAAAAAATATTTTGATGAATATAAGATTGGAGAGTTTCTGAAAAAAATATTCCACAAGAAATGTGAGCAATCATTAGAACCACTGTATAGCGCTCATAGGTAAGAATAGCTTAAATTATAAAGATGTGGAATGTGTAATGTGTGATGTCAAAAAAATCCATCTCTTGTTTATGGGTTTTCTTTCCCACTTCTCCTCTCGCCCTTCCGTTTAGTCCTATTTTTTTATGACGTCACACATGACATTTCTGCATCGTCTTAAATTACTGATTTAATCAGATTACGAATTTAGAATATTGTCTTGTCTATACACTAAAATTATTAAATTAATTTATGCATCTTAAAATAAATAAGAATGATCAAAAAAACTGAAATCTTTATTTTCATTTCAGGTTCCTAATCTGTTCAAGATCATTGTACTCTCTCCTTCACCTCACCTATTTGGCATTTATTCCTGAGAAATTCCTGGAGGAGCTACCTGGCCTTAATCCTTTTGAAGAGGCCATTGAAGAAATAGAAGCCACAGAGTTGTATGTGAGGAAAATAACTGATGTTTGTAATTCAGTGCTTTCAGGTAGGAATCATCTTAGGATTATTAATCCTTTTTAGATCATAAGGATTTTTAAATGGGTAGAGGTTTGATCATCAATTAGTGCTAAGTACTTGTTCTTGGCAGACATTTTTTTATTTCTCTTGACAAAATTGCTTCTAATGTTTTACAATTACAATTTACACTTTCAGACTTTAAGGAACTTCTTTTATATACAATGCTTAAAACTCAAAAAAATATAAATATTATCTCTTTAAAATAAGGTTTAATTTAGTTATTCATTAATTGGAAGAAAGCTAAATTTGCTTCTGACTCTCTTTAGAGATTTTTAACTAAAATAAATAAATTCCATGTTATAGGATTTTTTGAAGCTGCTTTGTGTCTCAAGCCTGAATGGAAACTTCAACTATGTAAGTATCATTAGACATGTGTATACATAGAAATTCATTTTCTAATCACTTTAGATATATACTAGCGTCTACGCCCCTAAAACCTTTAGGGGCACTTATAGTAGGAGGGCAAAAAGTCGACATCATCTCATTTTAAATTTATGTTCAAAAGAGTTTTTTTTAAATATTGTCAAGACACCCTCCCCAAAAATAGTTTAGAACCTTCCCAGGACCTATAAGAAGCTTCACTGTAAAGGAAAACAATATTAATTCAGCGGTTAGGGAGATCCTTCGGGACAGACAATAAACGCTTACTACTTTATATAATAGGATAGATTGACCAAAAACATACTGTTAACAAAAACATCACAGATATGTGGCTTAATTTTGCAGCTTTTTGAAAGAAAAAAAATAAAACTAGAGACAGGCACATTGTTGTCTATCTGTCTGTTTTGATCTAAGTTCAGCAAGATCTCATAAACAGCTGGACCATAACTTTGGCATTTTGAAATTATTCATTTGCTGAAGACATAAATTACCACACCTCTAAGAAAATTTACAAAAGAACCAGAAAAATAAATTATGCCTTCAGTGTTTCTTGAATACTTACAAATAATATGATTAACAAGGATACCAACATCCATAGATACGCAGCTCAACAAATCAGACAGACAAATAAAAACTGAATGATATTATTAAAGTGACACCGCATTCAATACCTAGAATTCTATAAAAATCAGCGAAAATATGTTCCAAAAAATCTGGATACAAGGGTTAATTCAACATTTAGGGGGGGGGGTCAAAATTGCCCCCCCACAAACCCAAGAGGTAAAATTTACAAGGAGAAGGGGGGGGGGGGCGTCAGAGTAAAACCCCATATTATAGATTTAAAATGTAAGAAAAAGTGCATATTGACTAGAAATTATCATTTAAAAAACAAGGATGACAACATCCATAAAAGCGAAGCTCTGAAACGGTAGGACAAACAGACATAAACACTTGTAAAGTGTCAGAACTGATTAATCAGAATATAAAATGAATAAGAGTCAAAGCAAAATTGTGAGTAAATTTGTTGAAAAACTTCTTGATACAGGATAATGTTTATGGACATACTTACATTTTTAGGACAGTATACCAAAAATCAGAACAATCGGATATTAAGATCACATAAAAAATAGTTGTTATAAAAGTAATAATTCAACATGGTTATGGACATACGTACATTCTGGTGATGATTATAGAGTTGCTACAATTTCTAAATCGTACCTAACTACTACAGGAATCACCAAAGTTTGAAATTTATAGGAAAATTCTAAATACCTAAATTTACGAAAAAAGCTATCCATCTCAGACATACGGACCAATCCTAATTATAGAAAAGCTTCGCTTTTAAAAACACTTTCCTTATGCTAAATGTAGTGACCGACTGATATACATAAATTAATTATATAAAAGCTAATAAACAAAAATTAATCTAGGTTATGTCCCTGATCTTGCTGACATACCAAGAACTGATGAGAACTTTGTTAAAGATGAATGCTGGAACACTTTGGTATATGGTGGGTCATACAAAAATAAGAAGGATAAGAAGAATATCAAGGTGTATCAAACAGAGCAAGTACCAGGGTTTGCAAGATTATATAATACTGATACAAAGCAAGAGAGTATTTATAGATTTAAAGAGAACAAACTTCAGGATGGAGGTTACAGAGTGATATTTAATAATGGAGTTAGTTGCTTCGGGCAACGTAAATTTGGCAAAAGTGAAGATGATGGGGAGGAGGAGAGGCTATATGGTTTATACAAATATGCTGCTAGTGGGAATATTGAGTATAATGAACATATTTTGGTAATAGGTCAGGATAAAAAATGGAGATTTCTCAGTAAATATACATTTAATCCTGACAAACTTGAGTGGAACAAAGTTAATTTGTAAATTGATTATTATTTGATTTATTGATTCATTGATTGACGTTCATAATAGGTATAGTAGCTATAGACATTATTTTAGGTATGTTAGAATAGCTCTACTAATTTTAAACTTTTCATGAATGATTTCTATATTGGTTATTAGCGGCTTCGCCCCTAGAGGCCTCTTGTTGGCACTTAAATATTTTCTTTCAAAATATCTAATTTGGGAAATAGTTATTTATCGCATTGTATTATAAACAGTTTTCCGCGGATATTAAAATGATAATTTGTAAAATTAAAACTAGTTTGGGCCCTCCTCAGGGCTAACAAAACTGGTAAAAAATTTATGATTTTAATTTCAATATTCATGTAAAGTTGTCTGTAATACAATGCTATATAGGATTTTTCAGTATGGCGGGAAAAGGTTCTAATCCAGCAGATATTAAGATAATTAATTAATATTTTAAAGCCATACTGGAATACTACCTATTTTATCTTTAGAACAAATTAATGCTTTCAAATGAATTGATAATTATTAAATAATATATTTACAAAAACATATTTTCCATTTAAGATTAGATTTAGAAAATAATATAAAACAAAATTAATTTTGTTTTATATTATTTTCTAAAAAGTTTTGTATTAAATGTATATTTAGAAGTAGTCCATTCTTTAACCAAAACCTACCCACCCAAATTAACCCCACCCCCCATTCTAAAAGACTGATATTCAATTATTTTTTTATTTTTATTTTAAATATTCATATATCTCTTCTTTATACGTTTAAGGGGGGGGGGGAGTTTGTACACTTATAGGAAATGAAAATTCAGTAACAAATTTTGCCCTGGACGTTTGGACTTGTTTTTATAGTTATCAACCTAATTCTTTTTGTAAACTCTCTTATATGATTGGATCTTCCTATAAAACTTTGAAAATTTAATTTTGGGACTTTCCTTCTTGGGGCTAGTGGGGCAAAAGACCACTTCAAATACTAAAATTTTAAGTACTGAACTTATTTTTTTTTTAAATTCGAGCTGATTTTATTTTTGGAAACTATTTTCACATAACTGAAATTAGTATTAGCTACAGATTTCATTTACGCTCTATCCTTCTAGGGGCTTTTGGAATAAAACAATATTAGTGTTTGGAGGAGTCTTTTGACCCACTAGCCAGGGCAAAATTTGATACTGAATTTTCATTTCCTTGCTATTTTCAAAATTGTAACTTAATTTGGAGACCCCATTCCCCTTATATTGTATTGGTTTTAATTTTTATTTGATTGACATTTTTAAAATGATTATTTTAATTTCTAATGATTTTTATTCGATCATATGATATTGTAATTGCTTTTCATGTAATTTTAATATATTATATAAAGAAATGCTCTGATTTATATTTTTCTGTAACATACAATTATAGCTACATACTCTATAACTTATTTTGTCTTTAAAATTAAACTTTTTGCAAGTTTGCAGATAAGGTTTTAGAATAGTTATTTATCACATAAGCTAACAAAACTGGTTTTAATCTTATAATTTTTATTTGCATAAAACTTTGGGTACCTAATTGGTTAAGTTTTAAAAGGTTGGTACAAAATAGCAGTGTCCATTTTTTTCCACCATTAATTTTAATCTACAGAAGGGATAATTTTGTCTATCATAATATAGGTGTTTTCATATATATATAGATAAGTAGATAGATAGATAAAAAGATAGAAAGATTTTTTTTAAAATAAGAATGATAACATTAATAAAGGTGAAGCTCTTAAATCTGAAGGCAGGGCAAACGAAAAATAACTTTTGTAAAGTGTCATAACTTTATAAGATAACATAAATTGTAAGTTTAAACAAAATTGTGCAAAAATTTGTTGCAAAAATTCTGTAAATGTTTTCAATGGAAGTTTTGCGTAATAGATGCAAGCTGTAGACACGAAAGAAGGGCGTTACTCTATTTCAACTGTAGAGAATACTCACTTATTTTCAAAATAACACAGAGGTTATATTTACAAGTTTAACAGCGATGATAATAAGTTCCTTCCCCATAACGGTTTTTTTATCTCATTTTCTGTGTGTGAAAGGTACAGAGCCCAAACTGCGTGACATTTTAAGTATGGGTATGACACATAACTGAGAGTTGGAATTTTTTTAATATCTCCATCCTGGCGGGCACAGGATGCCAGCAAACCTGGCAGGGTCATCCAGGTAAAGAGCAAAAATATTTTTTATTATTAAACAAAGCATTTTAACTTACCAAAATACTAAAATATTCTCTAGTAGTACCTCCTAATATTAAATATAGGTGTTCAAGTCAATTTCAGGTTCCAGCTATGATCCTGCAGGTCCTTATCCTCCAGGTCTTCAGAAATCTTTAAAAGGCTCCTGTGGCCGCAATTTTAGACTTAAAGACTTCAAATTTTAAACTTTTTAAGCTTTTCTTACATGTTAATATGACATATAAAAATTTTATAAAGATCCGCCGCCGTTTTCCCGCCGACTGCCGCGGCTGGCAGCTGCCAAGTACAGCTGCGGCCGCTTAAATTTATATTTTGATAATACTAATATAAAATTTACATAAAAATAAATTTTCTTCTAGCTTCAAAAATAAGAAAATTACAGCCGTTTGAAATTTTTAAGTAAAAAAGGACCTAAAAACAGAGGTTGTTATATAAAAGGGTAAAGGAAGCGAAAATTGACTTTGACTTACTTAAACATTATCAAACAGGGGACTTGCACAAAATTTTTTAGCCCTCTAGCTCTAATAGGAACTGAGATAATACCGACCGATTAAGGTGCGGCAAGGGGCCCGACTGTTAAGGGTTAATCATATTTACAAAAATCATGGTTTACAAGCACAGTATTAAAAGAAGAAGCGCAGCCATTCTTAATAGGTCAGTCCTCTACAGAAGTACGGTCTTTCTGTTAATAATTATTTATTTGCTACGCTTCCTAAATCGTACCAAATTGTTATGGGAATGTACACAAGGATGTTGTTAGGTTAAGGAATATTTTGGTCCATCCGTTAGCGAGATTCTCAGCTACAGACAAAGAGACACACAGATAGACAAACACCGTGTTACTTTTGCATAGACTAGCTACAAGTCTAAAAATTAAATAGCCTAATACCAACACGGAAACCTATTTGAAGATTCCATAAAATGGAGAACTCAATCAGTTCAGTAATTATCAAAATTTTAAAGCTAGGGACAACTAACACCTCATACTATTATAGTAGATTGAATGATATTAGGAGACAATGGGCTGTTTATTACTCTAGTCTCCAAATTATTCGTTAGCTTCACAACTTGAGGCACTTTTATTCAATTTTCATTGGTTGGTTCATTAAGTTAAGTGCCCAAACGTTTCTATAACACTAATTTTAATCTAAAGAAGGGGTATTTTTGTGTATCATCATTGGGGATGTACATTAAATTTATCGGCCAGTTTAAAATCTTGATTGGTAGGTACTAATTAACTAGAAGTATTAAAACTTTTCAACCAATAATTTCAATCCACAGAAATTGAATTTTTATTCATCAGAATTAGGGGTATACATCAATTTATCATTCATAGTCATATCCAAATATAAAGGTTCAGGTACAAACGTAGGAGTCCCAAACGTCGGAGTGGACAAGCGCAGGAGTGTTAAAACATCTTAGGTATTTCTATACATATTAGGTTAGGTTAATATATGAATGTACAAATAAGCCCCCCGCAGGGGTTTGGCATTTTAAAACCTATAAGATGGTCTAAATTAGGTTAGGTTAGGTTAAGTGTTCACTCTTGCGTTTGTCCACTCCGACGTTTGGGACTCCTGCGTTTGTCGTAGGACCAATATAAATACTGATTGGGTTCTTTAGGTAAGGTTTAGGTAAGATTCACATGGTTTTAAGCTATATCATTTTCAGATTTATTAAGTCTTGGATTGGTTTTCAGCCCCATTGAATATAGAGTAAATAGATCAAGGATCTAAAGGGATAAGACAATGGCCTATAAATCAATGTACATCCCAAATGACGATACACATTATTACCCCATCTGTAGATAAAAATTAGTGGTTGAAACGTTTGAACATCCAACTTAATAAACCAACAAATAAAAAGTCTCCAAAGGTTAAGCCAACGAATAAGAATAGTTATTTCTCACATCATATTAAAAACGGCTTTCCGCGGATATAGAATGTACAAATATAAGATTAAAAACAGTTCTTTTAACCCCAAGGTGCGAAGGCACGGGCTAAAAAAACTGGTTTCAAACTTTTGATTGTACATCTTTATATTCGTAGAAAGCTGGATATAATACGATGCTAGACATAGTTTTTTCGTATGGCTGAGAACCAGTTCCTATCCACCGGATTCGAATTAATACGAGAAAACATTATTTAAGAACTTTGGGGACCAGTGTATTAAAAAGCCTTCTTTCTCTCCGTAGATGCTAGGTGCACAGCCGCTGGTAACTTGTAATTAGCAGTCAGTGACTGGCCTAAACAAAATCGAACTTTTATATAGAGTAAGCTGCGTTACTAAATTATAATTATATAAAGTTCAAGGATAATAACATCCATAAGTAGCGGTAACGTGATAAGGTTTCTTTAAACACCATTTACAACAAAAAGCTAGATAAAGATTGCCCATTTAAGTTTTTTTGTATAATTGCTTTCAAAACAAATAAATGTACATTTTTAAATTATTTTTACCAATATACAAAATTAAAACAAATTTATATGTATGAATTGTTATAATGTTGTATTTTGAAACGTAATAAAACATCACCTAGCGGCTAAATTTTGAACTATGTATAATAGAAGTTTCGTGGATTTAATGATATTTTTAAGTTTTTTCTTTGGTATAGTTAGTTAGGAAAATGTATTTATTTGTATAATACAAAGTTTTATTAATGGGCGTTTTTTAGTTATTATAATATCTCTTTTAATTATAATTTATTACTATGATACATTTTTTTTTTAAATTAACCATAAGATTAGTGCATTGTAACATATTCAATTTATAATACATTAAAATTTACTTTAAAATATTATTTATTTTACATGTTTATCCTTTTCTAATTATACAACTTTAAGTGCAGTAATAATAATGCATTTTAAAAATTTATTAAAAAAAAAAAATTTTCAGCGTAAATTCTAACAAGACGACCTATGATTTCTTCTTTTTTTTAACAATTAACAGGGAGGGAGTGACATTAGACTGTAAATTACACTTGTACCCAGAGTTTTAACACCATTCGTCGGCATAGATACTTTTTAAAATTTTGATTAGTTACTACCAAATAGAGGTGTCCAAACTTTTTAACGAACAATAATCTTCAGGGGTAACTTTGTTTATCATTATTGGGCTTTAAACATTGTACCTTGTTGTCCAAAGGAATCATTATTCTACCATTGAGATGAATAGAATAATTATGTTATATAAAAAATCAACAAGTCCTAAATGGACGTACAGACTTTTTAGTAACGATTATAGAGTTGCTTTTCTCTTAAAATTGTACCTAAGTATTGCAGTAATCACCATGATAAGTTTGAAATCGACAGGAAAATTCTAACATGCCTAAATTAACGACAAGAGCTCTGTTTGTTTTGTACGGACGGATGAATCTACGCTTATTATAGGAAAGCTTCGCTTTTAAAAAGAAAAATGATTTAAAATATATTTCATTTATTATTTATAATATTTCAATAATCTTTAATGTAAAGATTATTTAAGCACAAAAATTATAGATTTGTGTTTTTAAAGGGAAAAAAAGTATTACTTAATTTAACCCATTGACAGAAATTTATCTTTTTTTCTTCATTTCTGTCAATGGTAAATAGGTTTAATTAAGAAATACTTTTGTTCCTTTAAATAAAACTAGCGGCTACGCCCATAGAGGCCTCTAGTAGCACTTTAAATGTTTGGGTTATTAAAAAAATAATACGTAATTTTTCAATGTTGAGTTCGTTCAAGTCTCTTCGTAAAAAAAATCGATTTTTTTTGTGATTACTCTTGGGAGGTTGGTGGTACCCTCCCCCAAACTAGTTATAAACCTTGTTGGGACCTATGAGAAGCAACCCTGTAAAGGAGAACCCTATCAGTTCAGCGGTTAGCGAGATCCTTCGGTATAAACAAACAGACAGACAGACAAACACACATCCTTTTACTTTATTATAAGGATAAAATAAGTGAAGTTAGAACCATGGTTTTATATTGCCCACGGAAACGCAAATGAAAATAGTAATCCAATAATAAAGATTGGACTTAAGATTTTTTAATCACGTTTCTGTGGCCAACTGAAATATATAAATGGATATAATATACATGGATGTTATGGCAGGGGAAATTTTATCATCAATTTTGGTTGCTACTTTAGTCCTCATGTATTGGTCAGTTCTTTCTTCTAATAGGAGAAGGGGAAGGGGTGGAAGGGGGGTATAGTTATATTAGCCAGCTTGAAGGACTATTTTATTAGAGTAGGGGAAAATATGGTGCAACATCCAAGAAATTATATATCCATTAACATAAATGATAAAAATATTTACATTGTGAGTAAATATGGTACTATATATGATTAAGATATTACTTTAGTTTGGCTTTAATACGGATCTTAAGGGATTGTGGTAATACGACACCCAGACGGACAGGCCGTTTACAGAGTTGCTTCGCTGTGACTTATGATAACAAACCCCCTGCACTAATCTGATTATATCACCATCTATCTCATGACCGCTGTTGACCCCGCACCCAGCGGTCAAACTAGCCTGCCTAAATGTGGGGAGGGGACTCAAACATGCAACTATCACGAGTGCCTCACGCGCTTATATAACCGGGAGGCGTTGCCTCCCCTTTTACCACCGCTGCCCCCACAGCCTGTCTGCCGTCGGGAGTTAAGCCCTAGCGCCCCACACCCCCTTCAAACCTAACCATTGTTATAATCTGTTGTATATATATAGTAAACATAACTTGTAAATATTATTCAGTTTAAATATATAATTTCTGTATGATTGAATCCTGCTTGTTTGTTTGGTAGAATACTTAAAGGCTAGGGCTCGTTGAATCCGAACTCGTTACCCCGTGGGCCGAGAACGCTCGGCTTACCAGAGGATAAGACAATGGACGATAAATCGATGTACATCCTAAATGATAATCACAAAAATATAATCTTAAATTATTGGTTTGAATTTTATAAAAGGTATCCATTTTTGAAGCCTACGGATGAGAGCACGTGTTTTATTACGATTTACAGTCCAATGCCCCTAATAGTTAAGGATCTTAAGGTGTGAGACAATGGACAAAAATTTTATAAAAATTAAATAAAATTAAATAAAATCCCCCAAAGTTTTTAAGCCAACAAATAAAGATATACGTGGTTATAAAACCAATTAGTCAGCAGTTAGCAAGTTCCTAAAAAGGTTACTTAAGGGAAAAGACAATGAAGGATAAATTGATATATGTACATTCCCGATGACAATAAACAAAGTTATCCCTCAAAAAAAGTAATAAACGTTTTTGATTCAACCAATAAGATATTGAGATCCCAAAACTTTGGGTATCAGTATAATTTGTGGTCCAACGTCCCTCCCACTTTGTTTTAATTGGTCTTTTATACCCTGATTACAAGAGTTATAAATAAATCCCCCCCCCCCCCCACCCGAAAAAAATGTTGTTTTATAATGTAAAAAAAGTTTTAATTTCATCTAAATCAAAGTTTTAATTTAATCTTACAATCGTTTCAAGTTCTGTAAAAATAATATAAGATATCATTTGAAATTTTATGTTTTTCTTAAACCTTTTTCTTGAGTTAGTAGAGTTGATTCATACTTAAAAGACAAATTCTTATAAAAAAGTAATAAGATCTCTGTTTGTTTGTTTCAAATGAGCTTGCTAACCACTGAACCGATAAGGTTCTCCTTTATAATGAAGCTTCTCATGGTTCCTTTGAACTATTTTTGGGAAGGGTAATCCAACCAATTATTTTTTAGTGGGGGGGGGGTTATTTATTTTTTTATTTTTTCTTTTAAAACGAAAATAAAAAAAATAGAGATTCATGTCTAAAATGAACGTACGGACATTCTAGTAACTATTATAGAGTTGCTACGCTTTCTAAATCGTACCTAATGACTATATGAATCACCATGCAAAATTTGGAATCGATAGAATCGAATTTATAGACAGCTTTAACGGATATTAAATAAAAAAATATAAGATTAAAACCAGCTTTGTTAGCCCTGAGGGGTCGAAGGTTCAGGCTTAAAAACTGGTATTAATTTTATGATTTATATTTGAATATTCGTGGAAAACTGTCCATAAATTCGATTCTATCGATTCCAAATTTTGCATGGTTATTCATATAGTCAATCAATTACAACAGGGTACAATTATATAAACGAAGCATCTCTATAATCAAGCCCTAAAAATGTAAGTATGTCCTTAATCAGTATCATGTATTTAGCATTTTTGCAACAACTTTACCTATAATTTTTTAGACTTAATTATGTATAATGGATTTTATTCTGGTACCCAAAACTAATGTCAACTAGTTTTGTTAATCGTTCGTTTTTGGTACTTGTATTGAATTTTTGATTGGCTGGTATCAAACATGTAGTTTCCAAACTTTTTTTTAAAATATTTGATAATAAAACAATAATCCACAGAAGAGGGGATTTTGTTTTATAAACAATGGGGATGTAGTAAAATGTAAATCTTTCAACCAATAAATAAACCTGTTGGACATAGCCTAGTTGTAGAGAATAGCTACGACCCTGAAAATGTTTGCTTTATTAAGATCAAGCTTGTTTGTTAAGATAAACTTTTATTCTTTATTGACATTTTTAAAAGCGAAGCTTTCCTATAATTAGGGTTGTTCGTCCGGAAGTGTTAGCTCTTTTCTTTACCCATGTTAGAATTGTCCTATCGATTTCAAACTTTGTATGATGATTTCTATAAAATTAGATATAATTTAGAAACAGTAGCAACTCTATTATGGTTACCTGAAAGTCCGTACTTCCATTTAAAACATGCTTATTTTCTTACATCTTGTCAACATTTTTTCTGATTTTAGAGCTCCGCTTTCATGGATGTTTTCTTGTTTAATGTAACCTTCGCCTTTGTTGACGTCAATCACTGATATCTTTAATGAATTTTTTTAAAAGCTAATCTTTCCTACAATTATAGTCTCTCCATACGTAACAGTTGTCTCTTATCATTACTTAATTAGGCAAATTAGAATTGTTCAATCGTTTTCAAACTTTGCATTTTTATTCCAGTAACCCATGGGTATGATTAAGAAAGCTATCCTACTCGATAATTGTTACCATAAAGTCCGCACGTTAATGTTTTAGTAACGGATAGCTTTTTCCGTTTATTTAATCATGTTAAAATTGTTCTATCGATTTCAAACTTTACATGATGATTCCTGTAGTAGTAAATTACGATTTAGAGAGCGTAGCAACTCTATAATCATTACTAGAAAGTCCGTTTATGAATGTTATTATCCTTGTACTTTGTAAAATTTATTGACCTTAAAAGTGAACACTATTTTTTACGTGTCTTTTTGATTGGCCTTTTATCTTTGTTTGTTTATTATTTCTTACTTTAAATAAATATATAATGTAAAAATAAGGTCAGTTGAATTTGAGTTGCCGATTGTGTACACAGTTTCCTTGGTGTTTCCTCATCCTAACTCAATATTTACTACTAGCTAAAAAAAGCTTCAAACTTCCCCTAAAAAATCAAAATCTTAATTTTAAAAAAATTTAAATTTGGAATGTATACCTAATGTATAAATCGTGGCACCATCCCAGTTGAGGAGATTCTACCCCATGTGAAAAATAACCCTCCCCCCCCCCCCCCAACTCAAAATCTGGCAAAATAAAGCCCCCAGGGCATCATGTAATTTTGTACCCCATCTTAAATTTTGGTCCCTTTAGTTTTCAATGTATAAAACAAAGCTTAGCTGTAATAAACTATGAGTTATAGGGGTACAAAAATTGATATCGGGGGCATTTTTTTGTAAAATATTACATATGGGGGGCATTTTTTGTGATAGGGTAAAATATTACATATGGGGGCCATTTTTTGTGATAGTGTAAAATATTACATATGGGGTGATTTTTTTTCATGAATGGGGTAGCTTCAAATGCTTACTTCTGGAGAACCGTAAGAGATAGAGGCCTAGTTGCCTGACTGTGGTAACTCAGATTTACATAAGGAAGCCATATATGCACATAGGGTACCAAAATTTGATATGAGGTATTTTTTTTCATGACGGGGGTAGGTTCAAGTGCTTATATCTGAAGAACCATAAGAGATAGAGGCCTAGTTGCTTGACTGTGGAAACTCAGATTTTCATAAAGAAGCCAGATATGCTCATGTGGGTACAAAATTTAATATGGGGTCATTTAAAAAAAAAATGGGTGTAGGTTCAAGTGCTTACATCTGATAAGAGATAGAGGGTAGTTATTTGACTGTGGTAACTCAGATTTCCACAAGAAAGCCAAATATGCACATGGGGGTATAAAATTTAATGTGGGGGTCATTTTTCCATGATGGTAGGTAAAAATTGAATATAGGGGCCAATTTTTTTATGAGGGGGGGGGGACATTAATTTAGGTAAGGTCAGGTCAGGTCATGTTAGGTTAGGTAATATCAAGTAGCCCTGCAGGGGTTAAGTTAGGTTAAGATGGGTTAGGTTAGGTTAGGTTAAGATGGGTAAGTTAGGGTAGGTAATATTGAGCCCTCTAGGGTTAGAGTGCCCCACAGAAGTTAGGTAATATGATTAGCCCTGCAGAGTTTGGGCCCCCGCTAGGGTTATGTAATATGAGTAGCCCAACAGGGTTAGCGCAGCCTGCAGGGATTAGGTAAAATTGAGTAACCCTGCAGGGTTAGGGCCCCTCGCAGGGGATAGGTAATATTGATTAGATTAGATTAGATTAGATATTTTTTTATGACACACATAACAAATAATAATAATAACAGTATTATAATACAGGTATTAAATATTCATATACAAACAATAAAATTGAATATGAATAAAAATTAAGGACAGGTCAATCAGACAATAATTATGTACAGTGTCAAAGGACTAAACAATCTTGTGAGAGTTAATATTGGATAGCCTTTTTTAATAGGTAATATAGCCACACAGGGTTAGGGCCCATGGCATGAATTAGGTAATATTGAGTAGCCCCACAGGGTAAGAGCCCCCCCCCCGCAGGGGTTAGATAATATTGAGAAGCCCTGCAGGGTTAGGGCCCCCTGCAGAGGTTAGGTAATAGAGTAGCCCCACAGGGTTAGGGCCCCCTGCAGGGGTAAAGGTAATAGAGTAGCCCTACAGGGTTAGGGCCCCCTGCAGGGGTTAGGTAATAGAGTAGCCCCACAGGGACCAAAACCCTCCGGCGTACTCAATTTTACATAACCTAATCTAATTCTTCCCCTGCATGGATTAGGTAATATTGAGTAGCCCTGCAGAGTTAGGGCCCCCCACAAGCGTTAGGTAATATGAGTAGCCCTGCAGGTAGGGCCCCCTGCAGGGGTTAGGTAATAGGGTAGCCTCACAGGGTCAGGGCCCCCCTGCAGGGGTTAGGTAATATTAAGTGGCATCTTGGGGCTACTCAATTTTACCTAACCTAACCTAATTTCTCCACTGCAGGGATTAAGTAATATTGAACAGCCCTGCAGGGTTAGGGCCTCCCACAGGGGTTAGGTAATATTACCTAACCTTAAGTGACCTGACCTAACCTAACGCCCCTCATCATAAAAATTGGCCCATATATTAAATTTTTACCCACCATCATGGGAAAATTACCCTCATATTAATATTTGTACCCCCATGTGCATTTATGGATTCCTTGTGGAAATCTGAGTTAACTAGTCCTCTATTTCTTACGGTTCTCCAAATATAAGCAATTGAACCTAACCCCATCATGAAAAAAGTACCCAATATCAAATTTTGGTACTCCATGTGCATAAATGGCTTCCTTCTGTAAATCTAAGTAACCTTAGTCAAGCAACTAGGCCTCTATTTCTTACGGTTCTCAAGATATAAGCACTTGAACCTATCCCATCATGAAAAAAATACCCCATATCAAATTTTGGTACTCCATGAGCATAAATGGCTTTCTTATGTAAATCTGAGTTACCACAGCCAAGCAACTAGGCCTCTATCTCTTACGGTTCTCCAGATATAAGCACTTGAAGCTACCCCATCATTAAAAAATGACCCCATTTTAATTTTTGGACCTCCATGTGTAAGGTTTAACCCCTTACTTCAATTTTGATATCATAGCATTGTTTGCTACCCTATGTGTGATTTCAACACCTAGTCATGTTTTGAATATCCAGAAATATATTTTACTATATTTAATTGCTTATATCTGTAAATCCCCCCTCCATCAATTTTGGTACCTTATATACTAAAAATGGCCTCTCTTAATGAATCTGAAAATTGAAGAATCAGATTTTAAGATGGGATCAAAAATACATGATGCCCCGGAGGGGGGGGGGGGGTATTTTGCCAGATAGGGAACGGGTGGGGTTTATTTTGCCAGATGGGGTAAATTCTCACTCCTCAACTTGGAACATCCCATAAATCGTTTATACATTTAAATTTAGATTTTTTTAAAGTTTAAATATTGAGATAGGATGAGGAAACACCAAGGAAACTGTGTACACATTCGGAAATTCAAATTTAGTGCATCGAGGAAACTGTGTACACAATTGGCAACTCCTATTCAGCTGACCAAAAATAATTATTATAATCAGAAGCTGCTATAAAGCCAATTAATTCCATTTGAAATTGCCGAAAATTCACTTTGTCTGTCCATTTGTCTATAACGCGCGGGGTTTACGTGTATAATTAGTATATCAAAAATTAGTTAAAATTCTGTAGGGAGGGAGGTGGTACCCTCTCCCAAATTGGTTATAAACCTTCCATATACCTATAAGAAGCTTTACTGTAAATGTTAACCATATATTGATTCAGCGATTTGAGGTATCCTTCAGCAGGAATATTATCAGGACCAGCAGCTTTATTATTCTTAAGAGTCTTTAAACCCTCCTTGATTTCCCCAACTCTAGGTTGAGGGAAATATCTATTTTTATCCATAGTAACCTAATCTAAATTGTTTGTTCATAATATTACTTAGTATTGTGTTTACCTTTCTTCAATAAAGTTGTATATATTTTAGCCCGCTGGTGTTTGGGTATAGGGGCAAAGCTTCTCTATAAACACCAGTTCGGCCTGCCACATGTGTCTTTCGCCTTTGCCCACTCTAGCTCAAAAGCAACAAATTTTTACACATGTCTTCACACGCATAACTTCTAAGAAAATAGGAAATTTTTGACAGACGTAATAACCTGCTCTGCTTGGATTCTTGTCTGATAATTAAAGTCTCAATAACCAATAAACTGATTGGGTTCTCTACTTTAGGTAAGCTTTATATAAATTCAGTGATGGATTTGGGCTAATTTTTTTTTCAAATTTGATCCTTGGGATTGTTTTGAGCTTTTTAGAAATAATACCTTTCGTGATATCGCCTCTCTTAAGTGTCATATTTTTACAGTAGCTTTTCTCCTATTTCTAGGGCACTAACCTAACCTATCAAAAGCTACTATGAAAATATGATGAATAAGAGGGCGTTGTCACGAAAGGACTATACTTTTTCTCAATTTCGAGTTTTCCAAATTAGAAAACCATTAACACTTTACCATTTTCCTCAATTTTTCTGGATAAATCTGGATTTCATGGCCTTTTCTGTGAAAAGTCTTAAACTGAATTATTTGCCCATTGTCCCAACCCTGTATCCCTGATGTCTATAGATTTTGGTCTTTGCTACTTATGAATGTTGTTATACTTGTTCTTATCTTTCTTAAATTAAAAAAAAAATTTCCATACTTTTATAGTTTAGGTAAACACATTCAAATATTATCATCAGCCTTTATGGCAAACAAAATTTAATTAAAGTCCCCAAAGTTATTGAGCCAATTATAAGAAAACGTAATAATAAAACTTTGGGAACTAGTGTAATAGAAAGCCCATTGTCCCCTTGCTCCGTGATTTATTTTACAGTGCTTGTGTTTCTTCTTCCTTTTTGAGTTTTTTTTAATTGCTTCAAATTAACAAGGATGACAACATCCATAAAAGCAAAGCTCTGAAATGGAAGGACAAACAAACATTAACACTTGTAGAATGTTAGAAGTGAATAAGCAGAACATAAATGTAATATGCTTTAAAAAATTGTAAGTAAATTTGATTAAATACATAGTACTGTTTAGGGACATACTGAGGTTTTTAGGACTTGATTATAGAGATGCTTTGCTATAACATTGTACCTTGTTGTTATGGGAATCAGTATTAAAAAAATCAGATGAATGGGATAAGTTTAACATACAAAATTTTGTTGTCAAAAAAAAGCAGCTTGATTTAAATGGAAAGTTTGAATTCAATAGGACAATTCTAACCTGTTTAAATTAACAAAAAGAGCTAACCGTTACGGACGTAAGGACTAATCGACCCTAATTAAATAAACCTTCGCTTTTAACAATATGTGGATGAATTAGCTCTATTGAAGACCCAAAACTGCATGTAAAAAATTGTATAATTTTTTATCAATATTTGCCCCAATGTGCACTGATTATTGTGATTTGATAAATGTTTTTATAGCATGGACGACAGACTGACGGACCAAATTAGTTGTAAACTGGATACTCTTTGGTAGGGTGTATCTTCAAAAAAAACAGCAGCAAATAACATTATATTAATTATAAGATTTTTAAGATAGATAGGAGAGACAAACTAGTCTCTTCAGGTAGAAGTTAGTCTTTGTGCTTTGCTTGCTTGGGTAGTGATATCCTTGTTTTCTATGAATTTATACAAAAAAAGCTCTGTTTTATTCAAATGAAGACCTAATGATATATAAATTTCAGATATTCAAAAATGTATAGGAAGTGTTAATTAGATGTTGAATTCTTCTCACAAAACAAGCCAGGTATTTTCATTTATAATAAAAAGTAGAATAATGTATGTCACTCTGTCCCTTAAGATCTCGGTAATCACTGAACCAATTGGATTCTACTCTTCAGAGAATATACCTACTAAATCTTATTCATCATTGACTTGATATATTTTATATTGACAAAAATTTTCATTTTTTTTCACAATTTATACCTCAAAATCCTATTTTTCCATAGTATATTTAATTGGAGTTTTATTTGAGATATTTTAACTATGAAAAGGTGTAGTTTATTGTGAAAATGTAATTAGTTCCTAGCATTTTAACTATATGTCCAAAATAAGCTTATAATTATGAAATTTCTATTATGCATACTTTTTTACTATATCACTTTTTTGTTAATGAAGCTGAAAGCTTCTAATATATGTGTTATAATAGGGTCTACTTGTGGCAGTCTTTCAGTAGTTATGGCAGTGTATTTCTATTTATGTTAAAAACACACTGTACCTAATTAATGAAAGATATTTAAGTCCCTGCATTGGGGAGGCCTATACCCAACAGAAATAAATACATACAAAATCCCTAAATAATATTAAAGTTGAAGAGTATGAAAATTGCGTTAAAGATAATATGGCTTAGGGTGAAAATACACCTATAGGAAATTTGGGTAAATAATTTCTTTCTGTTTTTTTAGGAAACAAACTAGAACTATGGCTTACAGTCAATCTACAAATACAGACAGCCTTTCTGATATTGCAGAACAGATTAAACAAATACTTAATGATGGTCCCAAAGAGCAACTAGATATCAGAGTAAGGCCGGCAACTGAGACCTACTGTGAAGCAAAATGGGATAATTATCCCATGAAAACTTCACCAAGAGGACTTGCAGTAATTTTTAATTATGACATAATCCCAAACCATGAACGCAGGGAGGGTAGTAGGGAAGATGTCAAAAATCTAGAAGAACTGTGCAAGCAATTAGAATTTGAAGTTATCACCTACATTGATCGCACTAAACAAGAAACTTTAGATAAACTAGATTCCTTAAGAAAAAATCCATTGATGCAAACAACAGATATGCTCATGGTGTTTATCATGTCACATGGGAACAAGAGCTCAATAATATGTTCTGATGGAAAGCCGTTGGAAACTGAAAAAATATTAAGAAAGTTTACCTGTATAGAACTCAAAGGAAAGCCAAAGTTTATTGCTTTCCAGGCATGTAGAGGTGAAGATGAAGAAGTTGGTATATCAAATAAGATCATGGTAGATTCATCGTCAGCTCAATATGATTCAATGTGGCAGGACATGTATATAGTGTATAGTGCAATACCTGGCTATGTGTCGTATAGAACTAGAAGAGGAAGTTGGTTTATACAATCTTTAGTCAGAGTATTCATGAACAATGCTTGGAATTGTAATCTAAAAACTTTGCTCAGGGACGTGGGAATTGTAATGAACTGTCTAAGCAAAGATGAAAACAAACAAATGATAGAACTTGTTGAACGAGGATTCACAAAAAATCTTTATTTTAATCCTGGCTTGAAGATGAACATCACTAACCCTAGCTTGAAGAATAAGGAGAAGAATGTAAATGACCCTGGCATGAAGAAGCATAACATTAATCCTGGCTTAACCTTTACTGACCATGAGATAGAGAAGAGCATGCAAACACTTGGCTTGTCTAATGCTGATGACATCTTAAAGAAAGGTATCTTGCTTTGCAATTAAAAATATGTGGTGTCCCACTTAATCATATTTTGTTTTGTCACTAAAAAATGTTACAGTAATTTAAAATTGAATTGCCAGTCTACTACTGACTGTTTTTTGAAATTATGTTGAAAAATCCGCAAAATAAACAGAAAAAAATCTACATGGTATTACTTAAAAGTTACCAGTTTAGTTTTCAATACTCACCAATATGACTGGTTTTATATGGCAATAAAAAAAACAAGAGTCAAGAATCTTTGGTGTATACATGAATGACATTTAAAATTTAAATAAAATTTTAGGTCTTTTGATCTCCTATGTATGTATACCAAAAACCTGGACTATTGTAGATATTTTGTTGGCTTACAAAACCAGTTCTATGATTTTAAGGAGAAGTCTGTGTGATCAGATTCAACAGCTGGTAGCTGTCAAAGCTTACTAAGGCTTGTTGTATATCTTATTCATGTATAATTATTTCAGTGGCTAAGATAGAACTGCCTGGCCTTGATGGAAGAGATAAGAGGACCAGGCTTTGGTGTATTGCCCTCAGACCAGCATTGGCCCAGAAAATTGAAAAGAGTGGAGGCATGCTCAGATTTCTGGACAATACTCCTGGACCAAACCCGAAACTTGTACTAGATAGTTGCTTTGTGCATTTTGGGTTAATAATGCTGAAAGATAATTACAAGGTAAGTAAATATTCTTGTTATCTAATGTAATACTTTAATGCCCACTATAGGATATTAAGTGAAGTAATATCCACCTGACAAGCAACCCTTTAATTGCATAAAGGGGGAGGTCATTTTCTAGTAAATTCCGTAAAGGTGTGTGTGTTATAAGGCCTAAAAATAGTAGTAGAACGATAAGGTGCTCTATATATTTGTATTCCCTATTGAATAGAACAATAGGGAGCACCTTATCGTTCTACTACTATTTTTAGGCCTTATAACACACACACCTTTACACACCTTTACGGAATTTACTAGAAAATGACCTCCCCCTTTGTCTTGAACTCCTAAATGTTTATGGTCCAAGGCATACCTGGTACTCTTTCTAGTATAAATATAGCAGCAGTAGGTACAATTATTAACATCTTTAGTATAGTATATATCTTTATTTATAAATTTATTTAGATTTATACAAATATTTGATATTTTTGAGGGCTTATTTTTCTTAAGCGTTAGGTGTAAATAATTATAGATAATATATTTGAAAGCTAGAGAAAAATATTTTTTTAATCAATTGATGTTTGTCAAGAAAGATTCATTATCAAACATTTATATAATGAATTATATGAATATTTTTTAAGGGATCAGAACAGAATTCCCGGAGTTTCTTAAACTTTATGAAAGATGATAGAGATTCTTTTACTGCTTATGCAGCTGCAAGATTCAAGGATTTAAAAACAAAACATGACAATGCACAGGTGTAATTTATTTGTTATTTTTTTTATTTTTAACTAGTGGCTTTGCCCCTAACCTCTAGGGGCTTTTTCCCTAAGAGGTAATCTAAGAAAGAAAATAAAGTAGAATTTTGAATTAATTGCCTAAAAAAAATTTTGTTTTTGTTTTTTGGGGGGGGGTTGTAGGTGACCCACCCCCCAAAAAAATAGCTTAAATCCACCAAAGGACCAGTATTTATGTTCCCTGAAGAGCAGAATCCAATTGGTTCAGTGGTGTCTGCAATCTTAAGTAACGTACAGACATCAAGCTTCTTTGTATTATAGATAACAACAAATAATTTTGTATTAAGAAATAATAAAGACAATAATTATATTTCTCATTTAGTCTGCTCTGGTTTATATTCTGGGAAATATTTTACACTATAACTAATATAATTTTTCTTTATTTAGTCTGCTCTGAATAAAACACTGAGATTTGTCCAACAACTATGGCCTTTCTCTAACATAAAGTGGACTTTGGACAAAGCAGATGGATTGTTATCACAATCTAAGTTACCTTCGTGGGCTTCCAAGTTTCATTGTGGTCTATCAGACTTCGAGGAGAAAATTACTGATTTCAGAGAATATCAGATAGAAAAGTTCCTGAGAAACGTTTACAGCAAGAAATGTGACAACTCATTGGTACCACTCTATCATGCTCACAGGTATGAATAGTGAATTCAAATTTCCATGAAATACAGATTAGATAGATTATTTTTGAATAAAATATGTACAATAAAAATACTGGGAAAATAAGTTGGATATTTTATATACCAAACAATGATAATACTCAGAATAATATCATTCTATGGTATCAAATTTAATTTTTTAAGGTTCCTGATCTATGTGAGAGCGCTCTACTGTCTCCTGAAGCTGACCTACCTGGCACATGTCCCTGAGAAATTTCTGGAGCGGTTACCTGGCTTTAATCCTGTTGAAGAGGCCCTTGATGAAATAGAAGCCACAGAGTTGTGTGTGAGGAAATTTACTGATGTTTGCAATTCATTACTCTCAGGTAAGAATCATCTTAGGATTATTAATCCTTTTTAGATCATGTTTAAGGCTTTTAAGATGAGTACCTAAATGTTAGAATATAAATTAGTGTTAAAAAGTACTTGTTCTTGGCAGATTTTTTTTATTTATCTTGACAAAATTGCTTCTATTTACAATTTACTGTTTCAGACTGTATAGGACTATTTTGATGTGTATTGCTTGAAACTCATTAAATTAAATTATTTTTTTAAATTAAGGTTTAATTTCAATTTTAAGCTACATTTGCTTTGGGCTTTCTTTACAGATTTTTAACTTATAGAAATAAATGATATAGGATTTTTTGAAGCTGCTTTGACTGCCAAGCCTGAATGGAGAGCTCATCTATGTAAGTATCATTAGACATCCTATTTTATAAAGTAGTAAGCGTTTTTTGTCTGTCCAAAAGGATCTTGCTAACTGCTGAACCGGTAAGGTTCTCCTTTACAGTGAAGCTTCCTATAGGTCCTGGGGAGGTTTTAAACTATTTTTGGGGAGGGTGTCTTCACTCCCCTCCCTCCCCCTCAAAAATATCTTTTTACTCTTTTGAAACTCAAATTTAAAATGGGATGACTTTCCCCCTCTTACCTTAAGTTCCCTAGAGGCTTCTAGGGGGCGTAGCCGCTAGTTTGTATATATAGAAATTCATTTTCTAATCACCTTTAGATGACGAAGCCCAATCTGTCCCACTGTCAGGAAGACGATTCCCTTTTCTCCCATCTCTTTTGAAGAGATTTTCTTCCCCCCCCCCTTCCCTTTTTCTTTTCCCTTTATATGACGTCACTAGCGGCTTCGCCCCTAGCCTCTAGGGACGAAGCCCAATGAGATAATTTTAAAAAATTTTAAATTTAAGGTAAAAAAATCTATTTCTGGTGCTGCCGCCAATAATTTATGTGAAGTTTTTGTTTTGTTTTTTTTTTGGGGGGGGGCAAATTTTCATTTTTGGGGGGGTTGGGGGTGTCCCACCCCCCAAGAAAATAGCTTAAAACCACCATAGGACAAATAGGTATAAATCCTGAAGAGTAGAATCAGATCAGTTCACTGGTTACCGAGATCTTAAGGGACAGACGGACAGACAGACAGACAGACAGACATCATTCTACTTTGTATTATGGATATAGGAATCATCTTCCTCACAGTGGGATATATACAAATTGACAAAAAACGTCCTGTTATCAAAAACATCTGAGATTTGTGGTTAATTTCGCAGCTTTTTGAGAGAGAAAAATTAAAACTGGAGATCAGCATATTTTTGTCTATATCTGTTATGATCTAAATTCAACAAGATCTCATAAACAGCTGGACCATAACATTGGAATTATTTAATTATTCATCTGCTGAAGACATAAATTACCACACCTCTAAGAAAATTCACTAAATGACCAGAAAAATAAATTATGCCTTTAGTGTTTCTTGAATACTTACAAATAAAATAATGAAATAGGATAACAACATCCATAGATACGCAGCTCAATAAATCAGACAGACTAATAAAAACTGACTGATATTTTTAAAGTGACAATTGATTCAAAAATCAGCATAAATATGTCCCATATTACAGGTTTAAAATGCAAGAAAATAGTGCACATTGACAAGAAATTATCATTTAAAAAACAAGGATGACAACATCCATAAAAGCGAAGCTCTAAAACAGTAGGACAAACGGAAATTAACACTTGTATAGTGTCAGAACTGAATAATCAGAATATAAATGAATAAGAGTCAAAGCAAAATCATGAGTAAATTTGCTGAAAAACTTCTTGATACAGGAAAATGTTTATGGACAGACTTACATATTTAGGACTTGATTATAGAGTTGCTTTGCTTATAATATTGTACTTTATTGTCTCAGGAATCAGTATACCAAAAATCAGAACAATCGGATAATTAGATCACATAAAAATTTGTTGTTAAAAAAGTAAAAAATCAACATGTTTAAAATGAACGTACGGACATTATTGTAATGATTATAGAGTTGCTACGCTTTCTAAATTGTACCTATCTACTACATTAATCACCATGCAAAGTTTGAAATTGATAGGAAAATCTTAACATGCCTAAATTAACGAAAAAAAGTATCTTTCTCAGATCGACGTACGGACTGTCCCTAATTATAGAAAAGCTTCACTTCTAAAAATAGCAATTTAAATATTAGTCCCTCCTTAAACTAAAGTAACAGGATGTCTTTTTTGTCTTTTTGTCTGTTTGTGTATTTGTGTGTCTGTCTGTGTGTTTGTACCAAAGGATCTCGCTAACCGCTGAACCGATCGGGTTCTCCTTTACAGGCTAGCTTCTCTTAAGTCCCGGGAAGGTTTATAACTATTTTCTTGGGGGTGGGACACCACCCCCCCCAATAATGAAAAATCCCCCCACAAAAATTTTTTTTTTTTCAATTTTAATAACTAAAATAAAAAATGACGGGGGCCTCCCCAAAAATTTTTTTTTACTTTTTCTTTAAAATCTAAAATAAGAAATTTAATTATTAAATTCGACTCTCTCCTCAAGTGCCCCTAGAGGCCTCTAGGGGGCGTAGCCGCTAGTACTTACTAAAGTGACTGACTAATAAATATAAATAAATCATAGAAAAGCTAATGAAACAAAATTAATCTAGGTTATGTCCCTGATTTTGCTGACATACCAAGAACAAATGAGAACTTTGTTAAAGATGAATGCTGGGACACTTTGAAATATGGTGGGTCATACAACTATAAGACGAATATGAAGGTGTATCAAACACAGGAAATACCAGGGTTCACAAGATTATATGAAACAGATACAAAGGCAGAGGATATTCATAGATATGAAGATAACAAAGTCCAGGATGGAGGTTTCAGAGCTATATTTAATAGTGGAGTCAGTTGCTTCGGGCAACGTAAATTTGACAAAAGTTCAGATGATGGGGAGGAGGATAGGGAATATCGTTTATACAAATATGCTGCTAGTGGGGATATTGAGTATGATGAACAGATTTGGGTACATGGTCAGGATAAAGAATGGAGATTACTCACTAAATATACATTTAATCCTGACAAACTTGAGTGGAACAAAAAATGATTTGTAAATTGATTATTATTTGATTTATTGATTCATTGATTGACGTTGATAATAGGTATAGTAGCTATAGACATTATTTTAGGTATGTTAGAATAGCTCTACTAATTTTAAACTTAGCAAAAATGATTCCTATATTGGTTATTAGCGGCTTCGCCCCTAGAGGCCTCTTGTTGGCACTTAAATATTTTCTTTCAAAATATCTAATTTTAGAAATAGTTATTTATTATAGACAGTTTTCTACGGATATTAAAATGATAATTTATAAAATTAAAACTAGTTTTATAAGTTTGGGCCCTCCTCAGGGCTAACAAAACTGGTAATAATTTTATGATTTTAATTTCAATATTCATATAAAGTTCGGTTCTAATCCAGCGGATATTAATCGGTGTTAAAGCCATACTGGAATAATACTTATTTTATCTTTAGAACAAATGAATGCTTTCAAATGAATTGATAATTATCAAATAATAAATACATTTACAAAAACATATTTTCCATTTAAGATTAGATTTAGAAAATAATATGAAACAAAATCAATTTTGTTTTATATCATTTTCTAAAAAGTTTTGTATTAAATGTATATTTAGAAGTAGTCCATTCTTTAACCAAAACCAACCCACCCAAATCCCTCCCCCCCCCCCCCCTTCTAAAAAACTAATATTCAATTACTTTTTTTTATTTTCTATCTAAATTCCCATATATCATATTCTTTATTAGATTTATTTCTATTTTCAAAATTGTAACTTAATTTGGAGACTCAATTCCCCTTATATTGTACTTATCTTAATATTAGTTTGATTGATGTTTTTATAATGATTATTTTAAGTTTTAATGATTTTTATTTGATTATATAATATTGTATTTGATTTTCATGTAATTTTAATATAATATATTTTTAAAAAGCTCTGATTTATATTTTCTGCAATTTTCAATTATAGCTTCTCTATAACTTATTTTGTCCTTCAAATTAAACTTTTTGCAAGTTTGCAGATAAGGTTTTAGAATAGTTATTTATCACATAGTATTAAAATACTCGGGGCTAACAAAACTGGTTTTAATCTTTAATAATTTTTATTTTTATTTGCATAAAACTTTGGGTACCTAATTGTTTAAGTTTTAAAAAATGTTTTAAAAATAGAAGTGTTTTAACCTACAGAAGGGATAATTTTGTCTATCATAATATAGGTGTTTTCATACATATATAGATAAGTAGATAGATAGATAAAAAGATAGAAAGGTTTTTTTAAAAATAAGAATGACAACATTAATAAAGGCGAAGCTCTTAAATCTGAAGGCAGGGCAAACGAAAAATAACTTTTGTACAGTGTCAGAAGCAAACATAGTTTGTAAGTTTAAACAAATTTGTTGCAAATATTCTGTAAACGTTTTCAAAGTCTACCGTAATAGGCGCAACCATCAGATACGACGGACGGCCGTTACTCAGTTACAAGTGTAGAGAAGCTTCGCTTCTATTCCAAGTAACACTGTGGTTATATTTACAAGTTTATTGATACACAGTTTTAACAGTTTTCTACAGAATTAGGATAGGTTAAATGTGATGATAATAGGTTCCTTCCCATTATTTATTTTGAGGGAATGAGTCACAACATACAGGGTGCGGCACATAAAACTGGACGTTTTAAAACGGCCATAGCGCAAAACCTACTTGACCGATCTTGATGTTTGACCCCACTATAGGCAAAGCTTAGGCAATGACCTTTTTGCCCATGAAAGTCTGGACGATTTAGACGTGTACTCTGAGCTGACTGCGCATATGTTCAACAAGGCAGATATGCCCATAGTTTACCCTAGATTCTCGATTTGGGTCCACTAAATCTGAATTCAGCTCACCTGTAGGTGTGATAGACTTATGAAACTTGATAGAGTTACTGTTAGATACATAATGAAGACACTATCCCAGCTGGCTTTGCCGTAGTACTCCTGCAAAGTAAAAAGGGGCAGATTTGAGATGTCAAAAACATCAAACATTGTGAAAATTTCTCGATTCTCGACTTCAGGGGCCCATATGGACTATGGGTTGCGCTGATAACCCTAGCTGAATCTTCATGTCATTTCCAATAAGATATAGACGTCGTTCTAGCTCAAGTGTGGCTCAAATGTGAGCCTCCAATTCGAAGAGTACTTGAAAGCAGCTCCAATCTTAATCCAATGTAATACTATTGAGCCTGGTGTGACATTGAAGCATGAACCAATAGTCGCACCCATACCAAGAAAGACCTCCCTCATTGCCACTTTTAAGAAGAACCTCGCCAGCTTGGACAGGGACATGGTGGCCAGGGCCCGTGGGCGGGTAGAGGTGGTGATTTTTTTGTTTGATTAGCCATAGTTTCTTAGGATTTGGACCTAAGACTCCTGGAGTATGTTGAGACACTTTTGTATAGCTACCAGGGCAAGTTTAAGCTCCACGTTCAAGTATGACTTGACACGCTGTCTCATGAGAGCTCCTCGTTATTACCTCACCCTCGCCGGTTTTGAGTATGGCAGGTGTCCCAGATTAAGTCACCGTAATGAATGACACTCTCCTCAGAGGAGCCTGGGATTAAGGGAAGTGATGGTATTATACACTTGATTATTAGGCATCCAAACTACCTAACAATCTCCCTTCCAACGCAACTGGGGGAGGTTGCGTGAATACACATTGGAGAATTCGAGACAACATGTTGTGATTGCAACATGCATGGGTTTGAACTCGAATTCTCATCACCGTAACTCAGTGCAGTACCACAGAGCTACGGCGCCCCCGTAGAGGTGGTGATTGAGGCTGGCGGTTGAATAATCTAATAGTCATATACCTAGTTTGCTTCCCAATTTTTAAAATTTAATAAAAACTTTACAATTAACGATTTTATGTTTATTTGTTTAGAAATTAGAAAAAGTTCGGTTTTGTGTGACGCACCCTGTAATAAAGGCAATATTTAAATAATTAGGTAGGGTTTAGTACGATATTAATGGATTCCTTACCTTTATATATTTAGGGGGAAGGAATCAAAAGCACAATAGCTTTACAAAATTAAAATCATATATTTACAAGCAAGCACATTATAATTAGAAGGAGCGCAGCCTTTATTATATAGGTTAGTCCGATACAGAAATACGGACTGTATGATAACAATTATTGAGTTGCTACGCTTCCTAAATCATACCAAATTGTTACAGGAATGCACACAATGTGGTTGTTAGGTTAATGAACATATTGGTCCATCAGTTTGTGAGATTCTCAGCTATAGACAGAGAAAAAGATATAGACACACAGATAGACAAACACCGTGTTACTTTTGCATAGACTAGCTACTAGTCCAAAAATTAAATAGCCTAACACGGAAATCTATTTGAAGATTACATAAAATGGAGAACTCAATCAGAGAACTATGATAGTAGATTGAATGATGGGAGGAGACAATGGGCTGTTTATTACTCTAGTCTCCAAATTATTTGTTAGCTTTACACCTTGAGGCACTTTTTTATTCAATTTTGATTGGTTGGTTCATTAAGTTATGTGTCCAAACCTTCTATATATCACTAATTGTAATCTACAGAAGGGGTATTTTTGTGTATCATCATTGGGGATGTACATTAATTTATCGGCCAGTGTCTAATCCCTTTAAATTACTAGTTCTCATTCGTTGGCTTAGAATCTTTGGGGACCTCTTGAAATCTTGATTGTTAGGTACTAATTAACTAGAAGTATTCAAACTTTTCAACCAATAAGTTCAATCCACAGAAATTGAATTTTTATTCATTAGAATTAGGGGTATACATCAATTTATCATTTACAGTCATATCCAAATATAAAGGTTCAGGTACATACGTCGGAGTGGACAAACGCAGGAGTGTTAAAACATCTTAGGTATTTCTATACAGATTAGGTTAGGTTAAGATATGAATGTATAAATAAGCCCCCCGCAGGGGTTAGGCATTTTAAAAACCTGTAAGATGGTCTAAAATAGGTTAGGTTAGGGTAAGTCTTCACTCTTGCGTTTGTCCATTCCGACGTTTGTGACTCCTGCGTTTGTCGTAGTGTGGTATGCGGCAACTCTGGACCATGCAGAAACCAAGACATTATAGTGATGCTACGCACCCAGCTAAATCCTGTTATTCTACAATTGTAAAGCCACCTGAAAATATGTCAGATAACGGTATTGATTTCATCTCTCAGTTGTCCTGCAAATGGAGGGAGGGGTGTTACCCCTCCCTCTCCCATCTTAAGCACCGGAACCTTCACCTTCAACCTTATCAGCACCACCTCAACCCTGAGGACAAAGGATCTAAGCCTTCCCTCACCTGATAGAATCACCCCCCACACAGACTGTTGTTGTCACAGTAATCATCAAACCTTCCCTCTTTAGTACCCAGACCTACCACTCAACCCCTCTATGCTTATCTACCTATTGTGCTGTTCCATGGGCTATCCTGCCTTCCCCAGACAGGGATAGCTATCTACCTAACCATTGCAATTATCTATGTTTTACTTGTATGATTTATCTTTAACTATCTTTATTCCTAATCCATATGTATTTATACTATGTTGTACAACTTTAGTAACTCTTAGACCTTCAATAAAGTGACAACTGAAATAGATGTTGATTATTATTTAGTGAATGCTAGAGAAGCGTAGCTTCTCTATAGTAAGGTGTCCACGTCTGTCACACTGCCGTAATCTAATTGAACTCCGGTGTCTGCCATTTATCCTCGGCGGATACCACAACTTTTGGTGACAGCTGTGTGAGATTACGGCAAACCACAAGTGTAGAGCAGACGCGCAGCTGAGGCTAAGGTACTCCCAGCAGTGAAACTGGCAAAACTGACACAAGCAACCTGAATTACCCACCCTGGATAGCAAGGTCTAACTCTGTATCCGGCAGTTGTGGAAGCGAAACTGGCAAAACTGACACAAGCAACCTGAATCACCCATCCTGGATAGCAAGGTCTAACTCTGCATCCGGCAGTTGTGGAGGTGAAACCGCGAGAAGCGCCGACATCTAACGGAGAATTGAGCGCTCAAAAGGCTGAAACAGGCCTGCGGACTGGCTGAAACACGCCAAATAAGTGCAAACGGCTGAAAATAGGCCAACCTTACTGCAAGAGATAGCAGGATCCGAACCAGCGGCGCTAGCAGGACGGGACATTCCCTGCCGCCATCAGCCGGATTTGGATCAGCGGCGCTAGCAGGACGGGACATTCCCTGCCGCCGATAGACTGAAACAAGCCAAGGATTCGAACCAGCGGCGCTAGCAGGACGGGACATTCCCTGCCGCCAACAGTCGGATTCGGATATACGGCGCTGCAGGACGGGACATTCCCTGCCGCCGATAGGCTGAAACACGCCACATAGCTGCGAGCTGCGAGCCAACATACGAGTGTAGTGCACCAAAGCAGAGAAAACTACGTCAACTCCAAGTATCCTGAGAGGCTACAACGCAGCCACCCATCTAGAAAAACAGCTATTATATCACATTGCAGGGATTACCACCCTGGTGTGATGGCTAAACAATAGATTTATGAGCAAAGATTGGCAAACAATTTGTTGTGTTGTGATAAAACTAAAAATAGAACAGGCTTGGATTTATTGTGTATTGTGATAACAACTAAAAATAGAACAGGGTTGGTAAACAAATCTGTTATGTAATTGTGATAAGGACAAAAATAGAAGCTAGATGTAATATAACAAATGCCCTGATACACAATCTAATCACCTCAAGCCTACAGCACAACAACAATACACCCCTTATCTCAGAGGAAAGGGAGGGGCCCACTCTCTGACATAACAGATAAGCCTAGGATTAAGGAGAGAGGGCACCATTACTTCATCACACAGTTACCTCAAACCCACAGCACTCCCCCTTCCTCACAGGGGGAACGGACGGATTTACCCCTGTCCCCTCACGCGCTTCCCCCCTCCTACCCACGGTGTGGAGCTAGTGGCCGGGAACACAGAGCGCCATTTACGGGTAGCGCAACGGAGTGCGGAAATATCATAAAATTCAACGGACAAAGCGGACCAACGAGAGAGCGAGTTGAGGGATAAGTGCGCGTTTTACCTGTGTGCGCGGATTGACGGTGCGTAAGCGCGCTGCAAGGAAAGGAGATTTCACGCACACACACACACACACACACACACAGGAGAGGGGCCACTCTATAGCATACAACAGAGATATTTTTTTAGGAGAAAAACTTGCAAGCTCCTCCCTCCCTATCTACAGTGTGATAAGGAAAACTAAACCAGTTCCTTAAACCCGCTCAGACCCTCAACATCTTCCTAGCCCTGCCAACCCTACTTCAAAGCTGAGTGGTTAGTGAAACAAATATATGTATATATAAATACCCAAGTGATAAATAGTGTTGTTTCTTTGTATCATGGGTGCAAGTAAGTGAATACTAACCCCACCATACAACACTGGAAACTGATATGGTAACTGAACGAAAGTACGCCCACCCTGTGGACATAGCCTGACTTGATGCCCCACACTGGGCAGTGGTGGTGTGTACCTGGACCATCGACCCTCATAGTTGTGAACTATATACAGAGGAAGCGTGATTTTTTGGAGCAAGGAGGAAAGCTAGCTAGCTCTGGGGATATTCCTATACACGTATATATATATATGGGAGTGTAGCCATATATATATAGATAGCCTACCTATCCATATATCTACTAGCGGATACGCTCCTAGAGACATCTAGGGATACCTAACATATTCCCTTTTATCTTTAAGCTAAGATCCGCTGGTTATCACAGAAATCAAGAGCTATACTGGAAAGGAGAACAACTCAGGCTCAACAGTTAAACAAGACGCTGGCACCAACAGACCAACCCCCGGCTACTTATCATGGGGACGCGCCAGCCACAGCAACTCTTGAGCCAGGAGGACCGAGCCTACGGCTACGTGGACTACCACCCTAATTACACAGCTATAGTATTTATACTAGGGGTGAGCCGGCTCGAACCTCCTTGCGGCGCGGCTACTCTACTCCGCTCCTATATCTGCAAGATAAGAGATTGTCAGCCCCTAGCCAGACGTGCGGCAATAGAAGACATTCCTGATTGGGCATTAACTGTGTGCCTAGGCCTGCTGCTGGCACTGTGGTGGACAGAAGTCTTCATTTGGACCAGAACCACCAACATCTGTACCCCACCACTCTCTGCTTCTTCATACAAGATACTGCTTCTGTTATTACTTTGGCCTACTGTGTTGAGTACAGTGAACATCAAACACATGCCAGGTCACAGACCCCTGGTCCCTGAGATGCCCTTGCCTGGAAGGGTGACTGAATGTCCGCTGCACAGCTCCTGTTCAGTTGGTGCCCAACGCACGAGAAATGGCGATACTGGACTGGGGATTGTTGAACCTGTAGGTGTCCTCCTGGGGGTGTCGAACGATGCAACTGAGCCTAATGAGAAGGTGACAAGCTTCAGAGACTTAGTGGCCAGCCCCAAGATGGACACTACCACCAGAACTGAGACTCCAAAGGGGCCCAGCCCTAGGGCCAGTACCACCTGTTTCTGGGGTGGAAAGGTCCTCCCTGGCGCTGGCCTCAACAAGCTGGAGGATGGGGAGCTGTCCCAGGGGAATAGGCTCTTCACCCAGATGCCCGACGCGTACCTGGGGGTGGGGGAGCCGCCACCCAAGCCTCCCTGGGAGCCCCCAGGCATGGAACGACTGGGGACCGGCCTAAGGATGGGGAATGGTGACCTGCTGCAGTGGAAAGCTTTACCCAGCACGAAGGGAGCAGGGTTGACCAGCAGCAGTGAGGCTGTTCCCCCACACTCCAAGACCAGATGCCTCTACTCTGTTGAACCACTGCACATGTCCCAGCCAAGACCCCCCATGCTGCTGAAGATGGAGGCCCACCAGGATGCAGAGCTCCAACTAGGGAAGTCAATAAGAAGGCTACCCTCGCCAAAACCAGAACCACCACAGGGGCTCCCCACCAGCAGCTGACGGAGCCTGGCAGGGACGCAATACCAGCTGGCAACTCTGGCCCAACTCAGGTGGCTACCAACAGCCTGCTGGCAGTCCAGAATACAGTCCAGGCTACCATCAGTAAGGCATCTTCTGGGCCTTGCTGGTTCAACTGTGGGTACCTGTCCACACACTGGCCACAGGTACCCCCCAGAGATCATAGCCCCCCTTCCGACTGGCACCATCAACGGCCTTTGCTACCAACTACCTGGCGTACCCAGAGGCAGGATCCCTCATGTGGAGAAGCACCTGCAGAAGCTAAGGCCGAGGCTGGCCTCGCCACCCAGGAGAGGAGAGCCGCTGTTGGATGGAAGGGACCTGTGTGTATGGGGAGGAGGCTGAATGTAACCAAGGAGCCACCACAAGCAGCCCAGCACCGCCTGACCCCTAGTAGGGGAGACCCTGTTTGTCAGCTGGTGCCCCAACTGGAGGAGGAGAGACCTGGCAGGTTGATACACCCTGGGGAAGCCGGCCTGATGGGACCCAGCTGGACGAAGGGGCGCTGCCGCTTCAACGGCCACACAGCCGCCAAGTGTAGAACCGGTTGGGACCAGGCAATGAAGAAACACCAGGCCGCCCAACAACCTGCATGCAACCAGTCTGACACCCAGGTCCACCTGGAGGGAGATGCCCAGCCGTCACTCCAACCAGCTGCCGCCGCTGGAGCCGCGGCTACCCAGGAGTCTGTGTCTCAGATTGGGACCATAGTGGCCAGGATCAACGTGCTGGGAGGAGCGGCTGAACCCAACCGGGTTGGCCTGGACCTCAGCCTCAACCACAGGGGACCGGTGTCCGTAACCCCTGTCACCCCCAGCAAGAGCCGAGGGGCGCTACCCAGCGCCACCGGGACGGGGCACGGGGAGGCCCTGGCGGCCGCCGAGTGGGAGAGGCAAGAGGCGCTAGCCAGCGAGTCCGAGTCGATGTATGGGACGCCAACCGGCGTCGCCACCTGGAAGGAACGAGAGGTGCTTCCCTGCACCACCAAGCTGATGTCTGGGGCGACAACCGTCGCCGCCACCTGTGAAGACTGGGGGGTGCTATCCAGCGCCCCACGCTGGTGCCTGGGGCGACAACCGTCGCCGCCACCGAGAGACCTGGACCCCTGTGAAGACTGGGGGGTGCTATCCAGCGCCCCCACGCTGGTGCCTGGGGCGACAACCGTCGCCGCCACCGAGATACCTGGACCCCGGAACGAGCCCGCAGCCCCAGAGGAAGGGGTGACACCCGTCACCCCCAGCCAGCCAGAGCCCCCAGCCAGCAGGGAGAGTCCAGCTGTCCCTCACCCTCAACTGCATCCAGCTGTCTACCTCCCTCAACCAAGCCAGGGTAATTGTATTGCACCGGTGTACCAGGAAGTTTGGGCTGGGTCAAACTTGCCTACGCCCCCTGCATCTGCCCCAGGAACCAGGATATCAGCCATTACCAGCCAAACTGAAGAAGCTTTGACCGCTGCCTGGGGAGTAACCCAGCTAGATGCGCCAAGTGCCGAGCCCAACCATAGAAGTAGAGGATCCCCAACAACTATGTCTACCCAAGATGGAGACGATGGGCCTGGACCCCTTCAGGCTAGGGGAGGAAATCCGGAGCCTTGTGCCTCCAGTCCACCAGCAGCAGTGGCCGTGGATGGGCCTGTCTCCCAGCCAACTAGAGCGGAGCCACCCTTGCAGATCCAAGACAGCCTCTGGCATAAGGGATGGACTGTTACCTTCCCCTACCCCGCAGGTCTGACTGCCATGCACCACCCTGCCAATGTCCAGGATGAGCCTGAGGGAGGCAACGCTCCTACAGTATGGCACCACCACCTGCCCGCGTTGACAGAGACCCTGGAAGCCGAATGAACCTGACCAGCCCCGAGGGCGAAGAAGCTGCGCCTGCATCCAGTAGCCAGCCTGCCAGCAGCAAGGTGACCAACACGATGGAGACCACCAGCCCAGTAGAGAAACCTGAAGAGGTGTATACCAGGCGGCTGTTGGTCCAAGCCCCCTCATGTGCTGTGCCACCCCTGGAGGTTGCCAGGGTGGCCTCAGAGGTACACATCCAACGGCCAGAACATCCAACAGGACCAGCTACTCCAGCAGATATAGCAGATTCCGTTCGACCTGGGGAGGGCTGGAGTCCACCACCGTTCAGCAGCTGGTATCCTGGCGGACCCATTCCACAAGGACAACAAACTGAAGGCCGCAACCACTGTCGGAAATCTGGCGGTGCAGACAACCCCTCCCAGCCTTCCGAGGGGAGAGTTGTGGTATGCGGCAACTCTGGACCATGCAGAAACCAAGACATTATAGTGATGCTACGCACCCAGCTAAATCCTGTTATTCTACAATTGTAAAGCCACCTGAAAATATGTCAGATAACGGTATTGATTTCATCTCTCAGTTGTCCTGCAAATGGAGGGAGGGGTGTTACCCCTCCCTCTCCCATCTTAAGCACCGGAACCTTCCCCTTCAACCACCAAGTTATCAGCACCACCTCAACCCTGAGGACAAAGGATCTAAGCCTTCCCTCACCTGATAGAATCACCCCCCACACAGACTGTTGTTGTCACAGTAATCATCAAACCTTCCCTCTTTAGTACCCAGACCTACCACTCAACCCCTCTATGCTTATCTACCTATTGTGCTGTTCCATGGGCTATCCTGCCTTCCCCAGACAGGGATAGCTATCTACCTAACCATTGCAATTATCTATGTTTTACTTGTATGATTTATCTTTAACTATCTTTATTCCTAATCCATATGTATTTATACTATGTTGTACAACTTTAGTAACTCTTAGACCTTCAATAAAGTGACAACTGAAATAGATGTTGATTATTATTTAGTGAATGCTAGAGAAGCGTAGCTTCTCTATAGTAAGGTGTCCACGTCTGTCACACTGCCGTAATCTAATTGAACTCCGGTGTCTGCCATTTATCCTCGGCGGATACCACAGTAGGACCAATATAAATACTGATTGGAATCTCTATTTTAGGTTTTAAGCTATTTCATTTAGATATATTAAGTCTTGGATTGGTTTTCAGCCCCTTTGAATATAGAGTAATTAGATCAAGGATCTAAAGGGATAAGACAATGGCCTATAAATCCCAAAGGATGATACACATTATTACCCCATCTGTAGATAAAAATTAGTGGTTGAAACGTTTGAACTCTCAATTTGATGAATCAACCAACTAAATGAAATTCACCAAAGGTTAAGCGAACGAATAAGAAAACACTATTCAAGAACTTTGGGGACCAGTGCACGTGTATTAAACAACCTTATATCTATCAGTAGATGGTAGGTGCGCAGCTGCTAGTACCATATAGTTAGCCGTCAGTGACTGGCCTCAACAAAACCGAACTTTTATATAGAGTAAGCTGCGTTACTAAATTATATTTATGTAAAGTTCAAGGATAATAACATCCATAAGTAGCAGTAATGTATAAAGGTCGTTTTAAAAATTATTTGAAACAAAAGGCTAGATAAAGATTACCCATATAAGTTTTTGTACAATTGCCTTTAAAATTAAATTAATGTATAATTGGTTATATTAATAATCAATTTACAAATTTCAATCAATGAAATTGTTTGAATTCAATAGAATATGGTGTTTTGAATGAAACTACAAACCACCTAGCGGCTAAATTTTTAACTATTTATAATAAATGTTTTGTGAATTTAATGATAATATATCTAACTTGTTTCAATGTTATAGTAAGTTATTAAAATGTATTTATTTGAATATAAAGTTTTCTTAATGGTCGTTTTTAGTTATTATAAAATATCTTTTAATTATACTTTAATATGAAAACTTTTTTAATTAACCATAAAAATAATGTATAATAACATATTCATTTTATCTTATAATTACAATAAAATTTCTTTAAAATATTATTTCTTTATATGTTTATCTATTTTTAATTTTCAACTTTTAATAGAATAATAATCAAACATTTTAAAGATTTTTATTAAAAAACATATTTTCAGAGTAAATTCTCTAAAGACGACCTTAAATTTCTTCTTTTCTTAACAATGAACAGGGAGGGAGTGGACATTAGACTGTAAATTACTGTGGTACCCAGAGTTTTAACACCAAGTTTTCTTATTCGTCTGCTCAAAGACTATTTAAAAGTTTAATTAATTACTACCAAACTAGAGGTGTCCAAACTTTTCAACCAACAATAATATTCAGAAAGGGTAACTTTGTTTATCATCATCGGGTTGTTTTGCCTAAAATATTGTACCTTGTTGTTCTAGGAATCATTATTCCACAATTCAAATGAATAGAATAATTATTTAATTATAAAGTTGAACAATCAATAAGTCCTAAATGGACGTACAGACTTTTTGGTAACGATTATAGAGTTGCTTTTCTTTTAATATTGTACCTAACTATTACATAAATCGCCATACTAAGTTTGAAATCAATAGGAAAATTCTAACATGCCTAAATTAACGATAAGAGCTCTGTATGTTATGTACGGACGGACGAATCTACGCTGATTATAGAGAAGCTTCGCTTTTAAAAAAAATAACTATGTAAAAATATATTTCATAATAAAATTATATTTCAATAATCTTTAATGTAAAGATTATTTAAGCACAAAAATTATGAATTTCAGGGTGTTTTTAAAGGAACAAAAGTATTGCTTTATTTAACCCACTTATCATTTACAGAAATTTATTATTTTTTCTGTCAATGGTAAGCTGTAGGTTTAACTAAGAAATACTTTTGTTCATATTAATAAAACTAGCGGCTACGCCCCTAGAGTCCTCTAGTAGCACTTTAAATGTTTGGGTTTTTTAAATAAGACGTATTTTCAAAAAAAAATTCGATTTTTTTGTGATTTCTCTTGGGAGGGTGGTGGTACCCTCCCCGAAAATAGTTATAAAGCTTCCTGGGACCATGAGAAGCTACCCTGTTAAGGAGAACCCGATCAGTTCAGCGGTTAGAGAGATTCTTCGGTACAAACAAACAGACAGACAGACAAACACACATTCTTTTACTTTATTATAAGGATAAAATGAGTAAAGTTAGAACCATGGTTTCATAATGCCGACGGAAACACAAATGAAAATAGTAAGCCCAACACGAACTATAATAAAAATTGGACCTAAGATTTTTAATTGCGTTTCTGTGGCCAACTAAAATATATAAATGGATGTGAAATACGAGGATATTATGGCAGGGAAATTTTATCATCAATTTAGGTTGCTAATTTAGTCTTCATGTAATTGTCAGTTCTTTCTTCTAGTAGGAGAAGGGGAAGGGATGAGTAAAAGGGGTGGAAGGGGGGTATAGTTATATTAGCCAGCTGAAAGGACTATTTCATTATAGTAGGGGAAAATATGGTGCAACATCTAAGTAATTATTTATATATCCATTAACAAAAATTATGAAAATATGTACAATGTGAGTAAATATGGTACTATATATGATTAAGATATTACTTTAGTTTGGCTTTAATACGGATCTTAAGAGATAAGACAATGGACGATAAATTGATGTACATCCTAAATGATAATCACAAAAAAATAATCTTAAATTATTGGTTTGAATATAATAAAAGGTATCCATTTTTGAAGCCTACGGATGAGAGCACGTGTTTTATTACGATTTACAGTCCAATGCCCCTAATAGTTAGGGATCTTAAGGTGTGAGACAATGGACAAAAATTTTATAAAAATCCCCAATAATGTAGAACTAAATTACGAGACAGCGTAAACTGCCGCCAAAAATATTACGCCATACAATAAAGTGACCAATGAGAGGTCAATAAAATGTTTACCATATTGGTCAATTACAATGTATACTGGCCTATCATTGGTCATTTTATTGTATGACGTCAATTTTTTGGAGGCACTTTACGCTGTTTCCTAAATTAAATAAAGTTATTGGTTAAAAATTCGTAACTATATAAAACCGTTAAGTACCGTTGAAATTTTTAGTCAAATGTCCCCTCCCTCCCTAGTTATAGACAAGTTACAAAAATGTGTACAAAAACCTAGTTCTTAATAGATTACATAATTTGTTATACAATTTTTTGAAATTTACGAGTTGAAATATGTCTTTTGTTCACAAGCTTGATGGAATGCACTTGACATTGTTAACGAAAACAGAACCAACATCCACCGTCCCTGAAAAGAATTATAAATTAGAAGCGAAGCTTTCTATTATTTGTTTCTGTACGTCATTAAAATACTAGTAGAAAGGTTGCTTTCTAAAAGAAATGGAGCTTTTTTTATATTTAGGTGGATCCCTATGGGGAAGATGTGATTTTCTTGGCTGCTATTCAAGGTAGACGGCTTATTTTTTACAAAGATTCTCTATATCGATAAATATTGAGTATATTATTTACATAGAGCGTCGGTCTGTCAGTCGATCTGGGATATGTTATTTTTTCGGTTGCTATTATTGTTGCTCATATTTTTGTAAGGATACCCTTTTCCAAAGTGCATCCAGTATATAACTTACTTTGACTGTAGGTACTTCGTTCGTGCATCAGGAATTGCACAAAAAAAATTAAGTTTTCATGATTTTCTATCATTATCTATCTCTTTTCCTTATATCCTTCTTTTATCTCGGATCATGTTACTTGTCGATGCAGCGCTGCACTTACAAGTAACATGTTTAACTTTGCTGCACTTACAAGTAACATGTTGAAGGGAGATAAATAAAGGAGATAGGCAGACAATGTTAGTTATATTTTTTATTGATAATAAGCTTTTTAGTCATTTCTAAAGAACTTCAAAACTTCATAGACTCATATCAAAGCAATGAGAGGTTGTCACAGAACCTTCTTACAAAGTTATTTGAATGAATACATGTGGAGGGATCGTTATTCAGGGGCGTCCAAGCTTTTTTTTTTGGGGGGGGTAAAAAATTTTAGGGGGGGGGTAATTCGTGTTTGGGGGGGGTAAAATGGCGCGCGAAGCGCGCCGAAATTTTTTTTTACCCCCCCCAAAATTTTTACCCCGGGGGTAAAATTTGATTGGGGGGGGTAATTACCCCCCCTAAAGTCTGTTGGGGGGGGTAAATACTCCCCCCAAATCTGTTGGGGGGGGTAATTACCCCCCCCAAACTAATTTACCCCGGGGGTAAAATTTTTGGGGGGGGTAATTTAATTATGTAAAAAAAGCACCTACCTAATCTATTAAGTTAATAAGTACTATCCTATAACATAAAGTAGTAAGTAAGGTTTATTTGACTATAGCTTCAGATTTCATTACTTTTAATACTGAGTTCTCCTTTTTAGGAAAGCTTCACATAGATCCCATGATGGTTCCACACTATTATAGGTCAATCCTATGAGTGGTTTTAGGCTATTTTTCTCCTCCCTTTTTACCCTTTAGAAAACACGAGTTCTTAGATGCTAAGGGCGCCACTACTATTCAAATATATAGTAGTATCTCATTCTTTAGAACATAAAAATACAATAATTAACTCACTAACCAATGAACCAATATGATTATACTTTAAAGTGAAGCGTCTTATAGGTCCTGGTAAGTTTTATAACTAGTTTTGAGACACCCTGACATCCTCCCAAAAGAAATCGCCTATAGAAATTCTTTTTCATTATTTAATGAAATATTTAATTTAGTTAGGTATCTATTTTATGGAATCTTCAGTGCTTTACAATTACATCATAGATCCCCGGGATGGTTTAGGGGGGGGGGCGGGGATTACTCCCTCCCCCCCCCAAAAAAAAAATTTTCAGTAAAATTTTTTTTTAAGAACATTCAATTTGGGGGGGGGTAAATACCCCCCCCAAAAAAATTTTTTTAAAGAACATTTATTTTGGGGGGGGTAATTACCCCCCCCAAAATGGTTTGGGGGGGGTAAATACCCCCTCCAAAATCGTTGGGGGTGCCTACGGCACCCCCAAGGTAGGGGTAATTTTTTTTTGGGGGGGGTATTGTTCAAAAAATTTTGGGGGTGCCTACGGCACCCCCAAAATCGTTTGGGGGTGCCAAATGGCCCATTACCCCCCCCCTTGGACGCCTATGGCTATAATGATAATGTATTTTACAATTTGTGCAACCAGATTGCTATTCAATATCATGTGTAATTATTTAACAACATTTTTGCATATATTCAAAACCAATAAATGTTTAGCTGACAAATTAATTATAATTGTTTCTATTTATAATTATATTAGTATCTTTATAGGGAATGGAGGGGGGATATTGCTGCATCTACAAGTAACATGTATGAGTTTGCTGCATCTACAAGTAACATGTGATAAGCGCTGCATCGACAAGTAACATGATCCTTTATCTCTTTTTCCTCGCTCTTTTACGACTATTCTTTTGTCAAACCATAATTTTATACGACTTCCCTACTTAAGGATGTTGCCATTTTTGTTTAAGTTTTTTTTTTGTAAACTAGGCTAACCGTTTGAGAGATTATAAAACACAGACAAACATCCCATTACTATTTTGAATTGTTTTTACCGACAATAGCGATGGCTTCAATTTCTACGTTTCCTCCTTTGGGCAGGGCTGCTACCTAGACAGATAGATAGATAAATAGTTAATTAAATAGATAGATAGATGGATAGGTAACAAGATACCATAATAAACAACAAGTATGATAATATCCATACGTATTGAAGCAAAAAATCATGGATACGATAAGAAGATTTAATGCATTAAATGGTAACAACTTTTATACCTAGACTACGAGAAAGCTAAATTAATCCAATCCTCCTTAAAATGTTGTTTTAGAATGTAAAAAAAAAGTTTTAATTTCATCCAAATCAAAGTTTTAATTAAATCCTACAATCGTTTCAAGTTCTGTAAAAAAAAGATAAAATATCATTTGAAATTTAATGTTTTTCTTAAACCTTTTTATAGGGTTTATTTTTGTAGGGTTGAAAGGTATTAAAACAGATGGATAATAGATTGATAGATATATAAATATATAGATAAATAGATGAATAGAAAGGTAAATAGAATTTGATGGAGAAAAAAATAGGCAAATATGAATATAAATAAATAAATAGATTTAGACGATAAATAGACAAACCGAGTGGGGGATACACAAAGCGTCGGGGGAGGGGAGGTGAGAACGCATTAAGGGTTGAAAATCTAGATAGATAGACAGATACCTGGAAAGCTGCTCTGGCAGGTGCGTGATCCTTAAAGAAATCACTGCAAATCATCATCATTGCCTTTTAGTTCTCGGCAGAACGTAGGCCATGCACAATGGTTCTCCAATCTTCCTTTTTTTTTGGGCACGTTTTGAGGCATTGCTGAAAGATGGAATTTTCTTTTCTTTCAGTTCACTTAAGAGTTCCCTCCTCCAGGTTGTTTTTGGTCTACCTGGTTTCCTCTTTCCTACGTGGGGGTTCCAAGTCAAGGCTTGATTGGTTATATCATCATGCCCTTTCCTTAGAGTGTGCCCCAGCCATCTCCATTTTCTCTGTTTTATTGTCAGTTTAATGTCTGACATATCACTGCGCTCTAGAAGCTCAGCATTTGTGATCTTATTTGGCCAAAAGATCTTGTGGATTCTCCTTAGACATTTATTGACATATGTCTGTAGCTTGGAGACCACTGCTGTGTTTAGGAACCAAGTTTCAGCCCCATACAGCAAAACAGAGAGAACATTTGACTTGAACAGTCTTAACTTGGTCTTTATGGAGATGTTGTTGGAATTCCAAATTTTGTTCAGGCTGGCAAAGGCTGTCCTAGATTTGTTAATTCTAGCTTTAACATCTGTTAAAGTGCCTCCAGCTTCATCAATTTTACTTCCAAGATACTCAAAACAATCTACATCCTCAAGAATTTGGTCTCCAATAGTAATTGGTTCTTGGGAATTTGCATTTAATCTGAGTATTTTGGTTTTAGGAACATTTATTTCTAGTCCAACTTTCTTGGAAGTTTCAGCTATCCTGTTAGTCCTTCTTTGCATTTGACTTCTATTGCTTGTTAACAAAGCGATATCATCAGCAAAGTCCAGATCTCCTAAATATTTGGGATTGCCAAATAGCTCCCAACGAATGCCATCATTACTTTCACAGTTCTTCATGATCCAGTCAATGGCAAGGAGGAAAAGGAAGGGAGAAAGAAGGCATCCTTGTCTGACGCCTGTTACAATCTCAAAAAAGGTTGATAGTTTACCTTTATACATTACATTTCCACCTCCTTTATGATAGATAGCTTTAATGATATTGATTATCTTTTCTGGAATGCCATAGTGTCGGCAGATTTTCCAGAGAGATCTTCTGTCTAAAGAATCAAATGCTTTTTTGTAGTCAATGAAGTTTACAAAAAGCTCAGAGTTCCATTCCTTGGATTGCTCTATGATGATTCTTAGAGAGGTTATCTGATCAATAGTGGAACGGTTTGGTCTAAATCCAGCCTGATTAGGTCTTAGCTTTTCATTAACCTTCTTCTTTATTCTATTAAGAAGAATCTTACTAAGGATACGGCCAGGTACTGAAAGGAGCATTATCCCTCTGTAGTTTCCACATTGGGTCAAGTCTCCTTTTTTGGCTAGTATTGAGATATGTCCATTCTTCCAGTCCTCTGGGCATAACTCATCATTCCATATCTTTGTGATCAGAGGTAGGAATGCCTCAGCAGATGTATCTAGGTCTGCTTTTATGACCTCAGCTGGGATGTTATCAGGTCCAGCGGCCTTGTTATTTTTCAAACTTTTAATGGCCTCCTTGATTTCCAATAGATTTGGCGCTCGACAGTCAATGTCAAGTGCATCTGAGGGTGGAATCTCAGTTTCTTCCTCTGGAACTGGAAGATTCAGCAGTTCAGTGAAGTGCTCTGCCCATCTATTTAGAATATCTTCATCAGTTTTAAGGAGTGAGCCATCCTTGTCCCTGATGTGTGATCCTGATTTGTGTACTTTACCTGCAATGCTCTTAGTAATCTCATAGACATCTTTCATTCTATTTTGATTAAAAGCATTTTCTGCTTGCATAGCAAGGTTTTCCAAGTGTTCTTTTTTGTCAATTCTGACACTTCTTTGGATTTCCCTGCTGAGCATTTTATACAGGTCTTTATCTTCTGGAGAGTTTCTGGAGAGTGTCTTTTGTCTTACCTCTCTTCTTTGATCCATGAGATCAATGGATCTTTGAGTGATCCACGGCTTTTGGTTAGCCTTTTTAAAACCTAATTTTTCTTGGCTAGTATCATTATAAACTTTTTTGATACCTTGCCAAATATCTTCAACTCCATCATCCTCTTGAAGAGTCAACAACTCAAATCTGTTCTTTAGAGTGAGCTTAAACTCTTGTAGCTTTTCAGAGTTTTGAAGGGTTGTTAAATTATACTTTTTCCTGGGGTTAGGCTTTGTGTCCTGCTTTTTAAATCTAAGCCGAACTTTAGAAGATAGAAGATAATGGTCTGAATTAACATCAGGTCCTCTTTCAACCCTGACATCAAGGAGAGAACCTTTAAAACGTCTAGATATACAGATGTGATCTATCTGATTAAAGGTTCTTTGATCTGGTGATCTCCAGGTGGCAGTATGAATCTTCTTGTGTTTAAAGATGGTTCCACCAATGACAAGTTTGTTTTCAGTACAAAAACTTACAAGTCTATCACCATTGTCATTTTCCTTGCCATTACTTAAGCCTAGGCCATATCTGCCCATGACTTCTTCTAAATTCTCATTATTACTCCCCACTTGAGCATTGAAATCACCTAGGAGCATGGTCAGGTCCTTTTCTTTATGACCATTCTTAAATACAGAGTCAAGCTGGTCATAAAATTCGTTTTTGACCTCTGTATCTGCTTGTTCTGTAGGAGCATATGCTACTATTATTCTCAGATTGATGTTTTTATCTGAGGATTTGAAGTAAGCCTCCATGATTCTTGGACCATGGGGTTGCCAACTGATCATGGCCTGCTCTGCTTGCTTGGTCAGCATAAGAGCCACCCCTTGGTTATGTCCTAGATCCTCATTCATATGGCCTGAGTAAAGTATTTTCAAGCCAGAATGATGTTTAAACTCTCCATTATTTGTCCACCTTGATTCGGTGATAGCCAGGATATCAACCTTGGCTTTAAGCATTTCTCGGCAAATGTTTTCTGTCTGGCCTGACTGAAACATTGTCCGAACATTCCAGGTGCAAATTTTTGCTGGTCTGCGGGAATTCAGAATCATCCGCCTGACTGGTCCTTTAGCGGTTTCCCAGCCAAACATCATATTGTTGTTTCCAACCTCTACTTCGTTCCCGAGCCCAAAGTTAAATTGGTCTTTACTTTGTGCAGATTGAACGTGAGCAGGTTTTTTCTAGGGAAGGATTGTTAGCCCCACCCAAACCCCCTGAACTGGGGGAAGTGACCAGAATTCAGTCTGGCATCTACCCTAGGACCTTTCCAGCACAGTAGGACTCTTCTGGTGTAGCTCCTAGGATCATTGATGCACGGTGCAGGATGGACGGCGTGCACGTAACTGGTCTCCCATCCCAATCACTGCAAATAGATAGATAAATATATAGATATACATATAGTTAGATAGAAAGAAATAGATTGCTAGATAGATAGATACCTGGAAAGCTGCTCTGGCAGGAGCGTGATCCTTGAAGAAATCACTGTAAATACTAAACATTTTATTTCATCACTTTTTTGTAAAAAAGAATATTGGTGAGAAAAATCACAAAACCTTTGCATTTTGAAAAATCCTATTCATGTATATATGAATAGGAAAGTAGTAGGATGTCTGTCTATCTCTGTGTATTTATATATCCCCATTAAGATCTCGTAAATGACACCTCCTAGGACAAGGTCTGCAATTGTCTTTTGTGTGAGTATATGTAGGTATGTGTGTGTGAAGGTGTGTGTGTGTATGAATACAACAAGTCACGTGACTAAGAGTGATGAAATTTTCCTGTTGACTAGATTAAAGTTAGAAATATATTGAATACTAGCAGCTACTTGAGGAGGGGGGAGTCGAATTTGATAACCCAATTTCTTATTTTAGATTTTAAAAGAAAAATTTTAAAAAATATTTTGGGGGGTTGAATTTTTTTTTTTTTTGACGGGGGTGCCCCCCCATCATTTTTAATTTTAGTTAAAAAACGAGAAAAAAAAATATTTTTTTTTGGGGGGGGGGTATTTTTCATTTTGGGGGGGGGGGGGGTTGGGGGTGTCCCACCCCCCAAGAAAATAGTTATAAACCTTCCCGGGACTTATGAGAAGCTACCCTGTTAAGGAGAACCCGATCGGTTTAGCGGTTAGCGAGATCCTTCGGTACAGACACACAGACAGACACATAGACAGACAAACATCCTGTTACTTTAGTATAAGGATGTGTGTGTGTGTACAACAAGTCACGTGACTAATAGTGATGAAATTTTCCTGTTGACTAGATTAAAGTTAGAAATATCTCTGAGTGTGTGTGTGTGTGTGTGTAGGTGTGTGTGTAAGTGTATACAACAAGTCACGTGACTAAAAGTGATGAAATTTCCCTGTTGACTAGATTAAAGTTAGAAATATCTCTAAGTAGGATTGTGGTTTTTATCACATCTTTGTAACTAAAATAGATAAACTTATAATAGTTATTCATCTCATCGTATTATAGACAGCTTTCCACGGATAATGGAAAAAAAATTTAATATTAAGTTTTGTTATCCCCGAGGGGCCAAAGGTACAGGCTAAAAAAATAGTATCAATTTTATGATTTTGATTTTAATATTTGTGAAAAATTGTCTTAATACGATGTTTCACTATGGCTGAAAACCGATTCTATTCCACCGCATATTGATCGGTTTTGAAGCCATACTGAAATAGTTATTTCTCGCATCTTATTATAAACAGCTTTCCGCGGATATAAAATGTACATTGTACAAATATAAGATTAAAACACGTTTTGTTACACCCGATGCTATTCATGACTTTTCACAATGGCTGAGAACCAATTCTAATCCAGCGAATAATAAGTAAAATAATAATTGGATGAGCATTATTTTCAAAAGAAATTTACAAACTACAAAACACACAAAAGTACTTTCTAAGTACTTTCATAATATGAAAAATATTTTTAAATGGTGGAATATAAGTATTGTTATTGGCAATATTGTTAGTCATGTAAATCTAAATAGACACACCAAAAGACGCAAACGAATTCCTCCATAATTATAGAGTAGCTGCTTTATTAACTAATTAGTAGCTCTCTATAGTGCCCTAGCAAAATGGGGACAGATGTCACTGCTTTTGGCCTACCTATTTTATTGACGTCAAGAAATACCAAATATCTTTTTTAGGAGGTTTCTTTCCCACTTCCCTTTCTCTTTCCCTCTACTTTGACGTCAATAGAATAGGTAGGCCTAAATCGGTGACATCTATACATTCCCCAGGGCACTACAGACAGCTACTTTGTCAGCTAGTCTGATCAGTATGTACCTGGCACCAGCAGCGCGCAGGATGTGTCCAAGGTTCTCCAAGGCCTAAGGTTAAAGTTTGTTAGAAAAGATCTTTCAAATGGTCTAAAGTTTTTTAAGGCCTAAATTACAAAATCTATTAAACATGTTATATATACCAATGCAAAAGGATGCTTGTACAGGAATCTAAAAGGATAAGACAATTGCCGATAATTCATGCATATCCCCAATGATGACAAACAAAATTTACCCCTATATACATTACAATTAGTGGTTGAAACGTTTTAACACTTAATTTAATGAATCAAGCAATCAGTATCCAAAAAAGCCCCCAATGTTGTAAAGCCAACAAATAAGTAAACTTCATATTAAACTTAAGGGGACTAGTGTGATAAACAGCCCAAAGTCCCCTTCTTCCCTAATATTTGTGCTTTTTTTCTGTTTGATGGGAAACATCTTTTAAAAGGCAAAAAATAAATTACACAATTAAAAGCAAGGTATTTTATAAGTCTAGTGAAAGTTTTAGGCTACTTTGTAGGAGGAAGAGGGTAGGTCAATACCCTTTCAAAAAAAGGAAAAAAACTGTAAATTTTCTATCCTCTATCCATATATCTATCTATACCTGTCTAGTTTCATTTTCAACTCCTCCCTTCACCAAAGATAAACTTCTGTCCATGCCCAATTGTCCGGATATGTACAGGGTTTTGTCTATTTGCACTGCCTAAAATAGATAGATAGCTGGATTTATTGTAGAGAATCAGTGGATGGATTGATTGATCAAATGATATGGATCGATAGATAGATTGATAGATGGATCGCTAGATGGATCAATAGATGGATCGCTAGATGGATCGCTAGATGGATCCATAGATGGATCGCTAGATGGATAAATAGATGAATCGATAGATGGATCGATAGATGTATCAAGAGATGGATAAATAGATGGATAGATAGATAGATTGATAAATGGATCAATAGATGGATCGTTTGATGGATCGATAGATGGATCAATAGATGGATCAATAGATGGATCGATAGATGGATCGATAGATGGATCGATAGATGGATTGATAGATGGATTGATAAATTGATTGATAGATGAATCGATAAATAGATTAATAAATGGATGGATTGATAGATGGATTAATAGATGAATGGATCAATATGTTATAGATAGGGTATGACTGAAGGACAGACAAACAGACATGAGTAACTTGTATGGGCATGAGTGACATTTTACTTATACAATTAATGTATTGATAGATAGACAAACAGTCTCCCTTTTATATTCATAGGTGTATGCTGATGTAAATTATGTATGATAATAAAATACGTATGTAAATCATTAATTAGGAATGAATCATAAATACTGAAAAATACAAAATATTATTCTTACAATTTGTAATTACAACAGATATGTATATGATATTCATTATAATTCTGAGAACTTATTTTTCAATGCAAAGTAGATGATGTTAAATTATTTTTTCTTTAGTTGATATGTTTTTTTTTAATCTGTTAAAGAAATAGATATAGAATATAAGGGATATTATGACAGGATTAAAATGGTTGTCAATTAAGGTTGCTATTTCCCCTGTCATTTATTGGACAGTTCGTTAATCAGAGAAAGGGGTAAAATGGTGGAAGAGAGATATCTATTTAAGCCTGCTGCATGTTGCTTTATTAGAGAACATGAAATGGTAGTCAAATAGGGTTGCTGGCATAGACATCACTTATTGGTTATTTTATTCATACATTGCATGGGAGGGGATGTATTAAAGGGGTTGGATAAGTGGGATCGTTATAACAGTCAACTACAAGGTTCACTTTATAGAGACATAATAATCTGGTGTAAGATCCAAGTAATGATAAATTGTTATATAGATGAACCAATTATATCGTAGATATGCATTTTTGTTTACCTCTCAAGTAGCCCCAACAGACAACTTTTTGATTGAAGAACCTTTGTCTTAAAGCCCTAACTGTGTATGATAATTAGTTGCGCCTATTTTGGGCAATGGCATTCCCCCAAATATAACTATTATTGTTGCAAATCTGACTTAGCAGCAGTAGGAATCATTATGACGCTCCTCAAAACCTGTAAATCCATGCAAATATTTTATAATTCGATTTTGTACAAACATATTCTGTACAAAGGTCTTTTCTCTCAGGAAGGGAGGGGACATTGGACTCTAAATATTACTGTACTCAAAGTTTTAAAAGTACATTGGTTTATATAAACTTTCAGTAGCCGTAGAAGTCCACCAATAAATCTTTAAACGGGGTAATTTTGTTTATCATCATTGGGGGATGGGTGTACACTAATTTATCTTTCTTTCATGGGGAAAATAGAGTAGAATTTTTGGGTAACTTTTCTTCTTTTTTTAGCCCCTGCGGGAGCTCTAACCCTGCAAAGCCAATTGCCTAACCTAACCTAACCTATTAAAAGCCATTTTAAAAATACGACGAATCGCCTCTGAAGGGGCATTGCCACAAAGGGACTATTTCCGATTTTTTTACATATTCTAAACTCCTAATTAGCATATAGATCATATCATTTTAATTTGTTTATTCATTTTAACAAAATATTCTCGTATTTTCAGGAAATACTTGAGAAAATTTAATTCAGGTTTTTTTTATCAGATTATTACATAAAATAAAGGATTAGAACTTACATTAAAGTTAAGCTAAAAAACAGAATAACTAACATTGACAAATATTAAATGGAGAAAAAAGAAGTATGCAAAATTTGTGGTAACACTGTAGTAAAAAAGGGTTTTATTGCCTGATTTTCTTTTTTTTTTCAACTCCAAAGGAAAAATATGTTTCATCCTTTTAACTCTACCAAATAAAAAAGAACACAGTAATAGTGTCTGACTAATTATGACGTAACAAAAAAAAATAGCCAATGAGAGGCCGTATTTGACCAATGGTAAAATGTATAATGGCCTCTCATTGGCTAATTTTTTTTTGTTACGTCATAATCAGTCGGACACTATTACTGTGTTCAAAAAGAACCCTAGTAACAGAATGATTCTATTACTAGGTTTAATGCTCCCAACTCTACAAGTTACAAAAGATGTTTTATGCTCCTAACCATACAAATTACAAAAAGAGGTTTCCTGCTTCCAACCCTACTATTTTTAAAAAGTATTTTTGGTCCAAACTCTAGTAGTAATTATAGGGTTTCATGCTCCCAACTCTAACAATTAAAAAAGGGTTTCATGCCTCCAACCCTAGGAGTAGAAGGGGTCTGATTTCTAATTCTTGTTTGTCTTATCGAGAAACGTGTTACAGAACTATGTGTCTGCAAAACAACAAAAATAGGTTAAAAAGACAGAAAGATAAAAGGGACTTCTAAGCTTTTTTTAGGGATAGTAAACTAAATCTTAATTATTCCCCTAAAATTCAAATCATTTTGGTTACCATTATTGGGGTTTTTTGAGGAGGGGGGAGGGTAAACACGTTTATCAAAGTATTTAATCGATGTGAAAATTGTCAAAATTACAAAATTAAATTAGTATAGCCATGACCACTTTTTATTAAAGCTATATAGTCGACATAAACCATTGAAAGCAAATATTGCCAGGGAAACCCATATTCGGTAGGGTTTCTACACCAACTGTTTTTGAACGCTTAACATTTAACAGACAACCAACCTTATATTGACATTAAATATTTATACTATGTCAAAACTGTTTCTAACGATATCCACTTAAAAGGATTGTATAGACTTTAAATAATACTTTTGATAACATTTATACTAAAAGAATGAGAGACCCAAGAACAACTCCTAAATATAGAGTAGCTTCGCTACTAAAAAAGTAAATTTTTCTTGGTGAAAATGTATAAATATGTGAAATAATAAGATAAGGAAATCCGGTTGAAAAAAGAATCAATAACAACATTACAAAGCCAGGCCTCTGGTTTTCATTACAGGGATCTTAAGGGATAAGATAAAAAATTTATTGTACATCCCCAATAATGATGCACAAAATTACCCCTTCTGTAGATTAATATTGATAATAGCAAAATGTTGACACTTAAATCAATCAATCAAGCTATAATCAAACTTTGGGTACCAGTGTAATTTACAGTCCAATGTCCCCTCCCTCCCTGAGTTTTAGAAACTAAGTGTAAAAACAAGCCCCCAATTTTGAAGTAACTTGTAATGTAAAGAGTTAAAGTGTACACTGACATAATTATGCTAATTTTAAAGTAATAGAATGTGTGCTTGTTTGTCTGTTTGTCACTTTTTGGTGTCATTAATTACTGGACCAATTGAGGTTTTTTATCCGTGGTTAATGTTAACGCTTTTCTAATAATAACACTTTCTACTACAGTATTATGCTAATATTAAAATTTCAAAAGAATGTTTAAAATCGAGAGGACTATTCTACCATGCCTAATTAATGACCCTGAAGTTAGAAAACCTTCAATGATAAAAATAAATTCTTTGGGGGTAAATAACCCTTCATTACCCAAAAAGCCAAAAAAAAACATTTACAAATATAAACTAATGTTAACTTATTTTTTAGAATTAAATGCTTTATAATAGTCAAATTGTCCTGTATTTCATATCTTTCAAATCCAGAGAGAGAGTGGACCATGGGCTGTTTATTACACTAGCCCCCAAAGTGTCAAAATCATTTTTTTTATTCTTAAGCTTTACAACTTTAAGAACTTTAATAAATTTTGATTTGTTGATCATTAAGTTGCTCAAACGTTTCAACCATTAATTCTAATCTACAGAAGGGATAATTTTATGTATCATCATAGTAAGAAGATCTATGTCTGTCTGTCTGTTTGTACCGAAAGATCTTGGTTCTCCTTTACTGTGTAGCTACTCATAGATTCTAGAAAGGTTTATAACTATTTTGGGGTAGGGTACGAACACTCCCCCCAAAAAAAAATCTACAAATGCACTTCCCTATTCCAGAGCACTTGAATTTGAAATTGTAACATTGAGTATTAACCAGTACATAACCAGTATTAACTAGATTGTTCTTGATATTACTAGTTTTTAAAATTACTGATTGAGTACTCTAAAACCCCATCAACTCTAAGATTTTATTTAACAAGGATGACAACATCCATAAAAGTGAAGCTAGCTGAAACGGTAGGACAAACGAACATTAACACTTTAAGAGTGTCAGAACTGAATAAGCAGAATAAAATGTATTAGTCTAAACAAAGTTGTAAGTAAATTTGTTACAAAACTGCATGAATACAGGATACCGTTTAAGGACATACTTACATTTTTAGGACTTAATTATAAAGATGCTTTGCTTATAACATTGTACCTTGTTGAAATGGGAATCAGTATTTAAAAAATCACTTGAGCAGGATGATTTTATGACTTTCTGGCAGCGATTATAAAGCTGCTACATTTCCTAAATAGTACCCTAATGTTGTAGGATTCATGCAAAGTTTGAAATCGATAGGACATTTCAACATGTTTAAATCAACCAAAAGAGTTAAACGTTCTGGACGGACGGATCAACCCTAATTATAGAAAAGCTTCGCTTTTAAAAAGAACTATTATGTCTAATGTTAGCGCAGAAAAAATATCAAAACTCATCAGAATGATTTAACTAAATGTTAATACATATTAAAGAAAGAGAGAGATAAAGAGAGATCAATTGCTATCTATCTATCAATCTATTTATCTATCTACCTGATTATAAGGACCAATAGCGGCCGGAGCATCTCAACAATTGATTATCTATCTATCCATACATCTGTCTATCTATCAATCTATCTATTTATTTTATCTATCTATCTGTCTACATGATTATGAGAACCAATGGCGGCCGGGGCATCTCCACAGTTGATTATTTATATATCTATCTATCTTATATCTATCTATCCATCTAATTATTCTATCTATCTATCTATCTATCAGTCTATCTATCTATCTATCTACCTGATTATAAGGACCAATAGCGGCCGGGGCATCTCCACAATTAATTATCTTCCTGTAGTCATTTAAAAGTCATTTTATTTGCTTTATTTTTTTAGATTTTACCTCCATTGAAAGTAATAATAAAAGTTTGGATCATGGAACGAAAACTAACCTAACCTAAAATATGCATAAAATAACGTTTTTCTCAACAAAATTTTGGTTCATGGAAAGTAAACGAAGTAGCGGGTTTTGTCGCATTTAAACAGTAGGTTTTCTTCTATTTCGAGCCACTGCGGAGGGCTCTAACCCTGTGTGACAATCATTAACATTTAATAAACCTAACCTGACCTATCAAAAGCTACTGTGGAAATATGAAGTAACCCGCTAATTTGTTTTCTCTACATGATAAAAAAAATTTCGAAGGAAAAAACATTATTTTGATATTTATTTTAGGTTAGGTTAAGTTCGGGTTAGGAGAGCCCTGCTTACGCTATTTCAGGGAGAAGAAGGGTTATATGCTCTAATAGCTGGCTCGAGGGATAATGACGGTTATTCTTTTTCAAGTTTTAGGATAAACCATTTATTGGAGATGTATATCAATTTATCGTCTATTGTCTTATCCCTAGGGATTATGAAAGTTTCTTTTTTGGTATAAGAAATAAAACTAATGAATTTGACTTAATAAATGACTTTCCTGCAGACTGATAGAGGCATTGATGGGGGATTCAATCCTGACATCATTCTGAATACATAGATAGTTAGATAGGTAGATAGATATAGATAGATAAGTAATAGGTGGATAGAAAGATATAGATAGATAGGTAATAGGTGGATAGATAGATTGATAAACAGATATTTAGTTAGGTAGATAGAGGCATTGGTTGGGGATTCAAACCTGACATCATTCTGAATAGATAGATAGTTAGATAGATAGATAGATAGATAAATAAATAGATATATAGTTAGGTAGACAGTTAGAGGCATTCAATGGTATTCAAACCTTACATCATTTTGAGTTGATAGATACTTAGATAGTTAGATAGATAGATAGATAGGTAGATACATAGAGAGATAAAAAGATAGAGGCATTGATGGGGGATTTAAACCTGGCACCATTCCAAATAGAAAAGTAGATGGATTCTTATTTAATGGGTCATTAAGGAATCATTTCCTTATTGATTGCAGCTTAGGAAAGTTTTATTTTAATCTCATAAATTTTCAATTTAATCTCACCTTGCTGTTGTATAATAACTATTAGAGCGTGTATATTCTATGAAAGTTGATATATAACTGATAAATTTTAAAGAAAATGATAGATAGATAAACTTAAACTGGTCCTTAATAGAATTAATGGATTGGTAGTTGGGCTGAAAATTAAAACGTGGATGTTTATGTGTAATGTTAGCAAAGATTTTCTTAACAAATAAGAGTATTAGGAAAGTGAGAAAGAGGGATAGAGGGAAATGGAGAGAAAGAGAGAGAGAGAAAAAAAGAGTAAGACAAAAAGAGGGAGAAAGAGAGATAAAGGGTGAGACTTAGAGAGAATGAGAAAAGGTGTGAGAGAGAGAGAGAGAGAGAGAGAGAGAGAGAGAGAGAGAGAGAGAAGGAGAGGGAGAGAGAGAGAGAGAGGGAGAGAGAGAGATAAAGAGAGAAATAGAGAGAGAGAGAGAGAGAGAGAGAGAGAGAGAGAGAGAGAGAGAGGGAGAGAGAGAGATAAAGAGAGAAATAGAGAGAGAGAGAGAGAGATTGAGAGAGATTGAGAAAGAGAGAGAGAGAGAGAGAGAGAGAGAGAGAGAGAGAGAGAGAGAGAGAGAGAGAGAGGGAGGGAGAGAGATAAAGAGAGAAATAGAGAGAGAGAGAGAGATTGAGAAAGAGAGAGAGAGAGAGAGAGAGATAAAGAGAGAAATAGAGAGAGAGAGAGAGAGAGAGAGAGAGAGAGAGAGAGAGAGAGAGGGAGAGAGAGAGAGAGATAAAGAGAGAAATAGAGAGAGAGAGAGAGAGATTGAGAGAGATTGAGAAAGAGAGAGAGAGAGAGAGAGAGAGAGAGAGAGAGAGAGAGAGAGGGAGGGAGAGATAAAGAGAGAAATAGAGAGAGAGAGAGAGAGAGAGAGAGAAAGAGATAAAGAGAGAAATAGAGAGAGAGAGAGAGAGAGAGAGAGAGATAAAGAGAGAAATAGAGAGAGAGAGAGAGAGAGAGAGAGAGAAAGAGATAAAGAGAGAAATAGAGAGAGAGAGAGAGAGAGAGAGAGAGAGAGAGAGATAAAGAGAGAAATAGAGAGAGAGAGAGAGAGAGAGATAAAGAGAGAAATAGAGAGAGAGAGAGATAGAGAGAGATTGAGAGAGAGAGAGAAATAGAGAGAGAGAGAGAGAGAGAGAGAGAGGAGAGATAATTGAAAGATAAAAAAAAGAGATAGATCAATTATGTATACGGCCCCTACTGGATCAAAAGTCAAGAAATTAGTTTCATTGAATGAAAGCACTTTTAATGACTTTTAATGCTTCTCAGTGACATAACCTAAGCAATATTTCAAGTCCATTTGCTTGTCCCTCCATCCAAAAAAAAATTGTAGTATTGGTTAAAATGAAAATATAGGTTTTGAACAATTAATTATATATAGACAGATTGAATTATGTAATGTTTTGATGGATTTCTAGTTTATGTTTTCCTTTTTTTTTTGGGGGGGGGGGGTCATAAGAATACATATTATATTATATTATTTATTTTTTTTTAAATCATAAACTTAAACATGATTTTAATTAATTAAAACTTAAAACTACTGAATATTTGAGTCAGTGAATGGTTTAAAAAGTACATTTTAAAGTAGCGGTGCCTTTCAGGGAGGGAGGGGACATTGGGCTGTTTATAACACTCGTCCCCAAAGTTTTATAGTAACGTTTTGTTATTCGTTGGATTAATAACTATGGGGACTTTTATTTAATTTTTATTGGGTTTGAGTGTCCAAACGTTTCAACCAATAATTGTAATCTACAGAAGGGGTGATTTGGTAATGTAATGGTAAGGTACATCAAATTATCGGCCATTGTCTTATCCCTTTAGATCCCTGGGTGCCTCTCAGGGATAAAGTGATGAAAAAAATAAAATTGATAGCATATATATAAAAAACAAGGATGACAACATCCATAAAAGCGAAGCACTGAAACGGTAGGACAAACGGACATGAACACTTATATAGTGTCAGAACTGAATAATCAAAATATAAATGTATAAGAGTCGAAGCAAAACTGTAAGTAAATTTGTTGAAAACTGCTTTATACAGGATAATGTTCATGGACATACTTACATATTTAGGACTTGATTATAGAGTTGCTTCGCTAACATCATTATACTTTGTTGTCCCAGGAATCAATATACCAAAAATCAGATCAATCGGATGATTAGATCACATAAAAATTTGTTGTTAAAAAAGTAAAAAAATCAACATGTTTAAAATGGACGTACGGACATTTTGGTAATGATTATAGAGTTGCTACGCTTTCTAAATCGTACCTAACTACTACAGGAATCACCATGCAAAATTTGAAATCGATAGGACAATTCTAACATGCCTAAATTAACGAAAAAAGCTATCCGTTACGGACGTACGGACGGACGGATGTACGGACGGACCGACCCTAATTATAGAAAAGCTTCGCTTTTAAAAAGGATTTATTTGCTACGACAATTATGAATAAAGCTGCCATTGTTTTATTATTAAACAAACTATTTATCTATAAAGCTATACAGTATACTTCTAAATGTTTTAATCTTTTGAATGTTGTGTCATCCTTGTTTTATAATCTTTTTTTAATCTGCATATAATTAACATTTTTATTCCGAAATACTTTTAAGAATATCTTCTATGTGTACTTTTTTGCGATTTTACGTTTTTATAGTAAAAAGTACACTTTTTAGTAGGACAATATATGTATCTATAATACAAAGTAGAATAATGTCTGTCCGTCCGTCCGTCTGTCTGTCTGTCCGTCTGTCCCTTAAGATCTCGGTAACCACTGCACCGATCGGATTCTACTCTTCAGGGAATATACCTACTGGTCCTGGTTTTAGGCTATTTTCTCGGTGGGTGGGACACCCCCTACCCCCCCCCCCCATTTTTATTTTTATTTTTTTTGCAGAAGATTTCCTTGGTCCTTTATCTTTTTTTTTTGCAGAAGATTTCCTTTGTCCTTTATTTTTTTTTTCTGAAGATTTCCTTCGTCCTTTTATGAATTTCGCCTAAATTTTTTTTGATCACCTCTTGGGGCAAAGCCCCTAGAGGCTAGGGGTGAAGCCGCTAGTCTACTAATATAGTATTGTAAATTGTACTAGTATCCAGAGTTTTATGAACACGATCTTTTGTTTGTTGGCTTAAAAACTTTAAGTACTTTTTATAATTTTGATTGGTTGCTTCAAAACAAGTAGTGTTGAAAACTTTATTAATCATTAAAAAGTGAAAAGATTATTTTTTTTCAACACCCTTTAGCTGCATTTAAAGTAATTTAGTCCAAACAATATTAATCATATTTTGTGTTGGTTAATAAATATTTCCCGAATATATGGGACAGACGGACAGACTGATATTTCGAGTTATAAAGTAGCTTTGCTACTAAAAATAGGGCATAAAGACTAAGGTTGCTAAATTATTGATGACAACATCCATAAAAGCGAAGCACTGAAAACATTAACACTTGTGTCAGAACGGAATAATCAGAATATAAATGTATAAGAATCGCAGTAAAATTGTAAGTAAATTTGTTGAAAAACCGCTTAATACAGGATAATGTTTATGGGCATACTTACATTTTTAGGACTTGGTTATAGAGTTGCTTCGCTTATAATATTGTAGTTTGTTGTCCCAGGAATCAATATACTAAAAATCAGACCTATCGGTTGATTAGATCACATAAAATTTTTTTGTTAAAAAAGTAAAAAAATCAACATGCTTAAAATGGACGTACGGACATTCTGGTAATGATTATAGATTTTCGTACCAAACTATTACAGGTATCACCATGCAAAGTTTGAAATCGATAGAACGATTCTAAAATGCTTAAATTAACGAAAAAAAGCTATCCGTCACGGACGGACGGACGGACCGAATATAATTATAGAAAGGCTTTGCTTTTATAAACACATGTCATATTTATTTCCATATTTAAATCAAAAACGATATCTCTAAATAAATATTTTAAAATAATCATTAATCATTTATTTTAAATATAACAACATTCTATTGATGTAAGGATTTTTAGAAATATTTGAATTTGATAAATTACATATACAATTTTAATTATGTTTGACTACAGCTAATTCTTCAAATGGAGAAGTTTTTCATGCAGCTACAACTGCAGGCACATACTGAAAAAAATAATTAGATTTTCATTTTTAAATGGCTACTTACATCTAAATTTTTATTTAGGTATTTATAATTTCTCTGGCCAGACTTTGGTTGTTTAACTCATTCTTTCATTTCATTAAAAATCCTCAAAAATTTTCCTTATTTGTATATTAACAAGGATGACAACATCCATAAAAGCGAAGCACTGAAGCGGTAGGACAAACGGATATTAACACTTGTATAGTGTCAGAAATAAATATTCAGAATATGAATGTATAAGAGTTGAAGCAAAATTGTAAGTATATTTGTTTAAAAACTGCTTTATGCAGGATAATGTTGATGGTCACACTTTCTTTTTTAGGACTTAATTATAAAGTTGCTTCGCTTATAATATTGTACTTTGTTGTCTCAGGAATCAATATACCAAAAATCAGATCAATAACATAACAATTTGTTGTTAAAAAAGTAGAAAAATCAACATGTTTAAAATGGACGTACGGACATTCTTGTAATAATTATAGAGTTACTACGAGTTACTACGCTTTCTAAATCCTACCTAACTACTACAGGAATCATCATGCAAAGTTTGAAATCGATAGTACAATTCTAACATGCCTAAATTAACGAAAAAAGATATCCGTCTTGGACCTACGGAAGAAAGAACAGACGGACCGACCCTAAATATAGAAAAGCATTTTTTTTTTAATTTTTAACAGTCAATCAATATTTTACAATAGTTATTTCTTGCATCGTATTATAAACAGCAATATAATTGTAAATTTTTATATTCATAGAAAACTGGATATAATACAATTCTAGACATAGTTTTTTCGTATGGATGAGAATTGATTTTTTTTTTTGGAAGTTTGAAGGTTTTTTAGCTAGTAGCAAATATTGAGATAGGATTGGGAAACACCTAGGAAAATGTGTTCACATTCGGAAACTAATTTCAGTTCACCAATTTTTGTGGTTTTTTAACCCATTCATGATGAGCTTCCTAAGTTTAAAGTTTTGATTCAACGGGGTTCAACAAAATAGATTTTTTCAATAATTACTCAACAGAATGAAAAAAGTAAAGTGTAAATTATTTTTGTTCATAATGGCAATTTTCTTCTTTTTTTGCATTTTTCTCCCTCCTTAACTGTGATGGTGCCAAATAAATCCTTTTCCGATTAAAGGGACTGTAAACGAGAAAATTTCTCATCAGATTATCAAACCTTAACATCAACTCATTCATATAATCTCAAAGATAGGGCAAAATTGTCTCTCGTTTCCTTAAAAAACGGTTTTTTTCCGCTGTTTTTATTATGTCCAAGGTTGGGGAAAAAATTGTCGGACTATAATAAATTGTTAATTGCAGTTAATTGTTTTTTTTTTCCTTCTATAGCTAAAACTAAACTTTTTGACATAGTTCTCTATTTTTCCTAACGGTTAAGCTGACTTTTAACATAATCCTTGCTTTAAACAAATGTATAGTTACTTAGAAATTGATAAAATAAGCAATATTTTTTATTTAATACCAAATACAATAACAAAGCTAAAAACAGGTTTTTTTTATTAGTATCCATGTAACTTTAGTTGGCCCATCTATCTTACAAATTTTAAATAATAAAGGTACAATATTTTTTTATAAACATGTCATAAAATAAATCCTTAACAGTAAGTAAATTGTTTCTACTATATATGACAGGTTAAATATCCCTCCAAACATTATAAGAAACAAATACATTCAGATTTTCCCTGTTTTTTCCTTTTTCCCTCCCAAAATACCATAAAATCAAGGCATTATTCCTGAATATTTTTGTTAATAGGACATTTTTGGTTGATCAGTGTAGTGAAATGTGCTTAGAAAATGTTAAGATTTGATAATCAGATGAGATAATCGCACCTCTAACCCTGTGGGGCCAATTTCCTAACCCTGTGGGGCAATCACCTAACCCAATATAACCTAATCTAACCTAAAATAACCTATAAAAAGCCATTTTAAAAAATGATGAATCGCCCCTTATGTGGCAATGTTACGAAAGGGACTATTCCCGAAATTTTTACACTCCCTTTAAAGTATGCTCCGAGTTTGTAGGCCTTTTTTGTCATTAACAAATATGTTACCTTAGGTTCCAAATGCCTTATGTTTGCTGCAAATCGTCCACATCCAGAAGTATACCTATAAGCACCATCACTACGAAATAATGGATAATTTTTAAAAGCGAAGCTTTTCTATAATTAGGGTCGGTCCGTCCGTCCGTCCGTCCGTACGTCCGTCCGTCCGTACGTCCGTCCGTACGTCCGTCCGAGATAGTTAGCTTTTATTCGTTAATTTAAGCATGTTAGAATTGTCCTATCGATTTCAAACTTTGCATGGTGATTTCTGTAGTAGTTAGGTACGATTTAGAAAGCGTAGCAACTCTATAATCATTACCAAAATGTTCGTACGTCCATTTTAAACATGTTGATTTTTCTACTTTTTTAACAACAAATTTTTACATGATCTAATTATCCGTTTGATCTGATATTTGGTATATTGATTCCTGGGACAACAAAGAACAATATTTTAAGCGAAGCAACTCTATAATCAAGCCCTGAAGATGTAAGTATGTCCATAAACATTATCCTGTATCAAGCAGTTTTTCAACAAATTTACTTACAATTTTGCTTCGAATCTTATACTTTTATATTCTGATTATTCAGTTTAGACACTATACAAGTATTAATGTCCGTTTGTCCTACCGTTTCAGTGCTTCGCTTTTATGGATGTTGTCATCCTTGTTTTTTCTACATATATAAGCAAACAAAAATGATATTGTTAAAAGCAAAGCTTTTCTATAATTATGGTTGGTACGGCCGTACGTCCGTCCGTTTTAACAAATTTATACGTATATTTGTTGCAAATACACAATACTGTTTAAGGACATACTGTTTTAGGACTTGGTCATAGAGATGTTTCGCTTATAATATTGTACCTTATTGTAATAGAAACCAGCACTCCAAAAATCAGATCAATCTGATAATTATATCACATAAAAAAATTTTGTAAAAAAGTTAAGAAATCAAATGTTTAAATGGACGTACGGACATCCTGGTAACGATTATAGAGTTGTTACGCTTTCTAAATCGTACCTAACTATTACAGAAATCACTATACAAAGTTATGTTGAAATCGACAGGACAATTCTATCATGCCTAAATTAACGAAAAAAGCTATCTGTTCCACACGGACGGACAGACAGACATTTCAAATTATAGAGTAGCTTCGCTAATAAAAATGAGAACTAACCCTTGTTCTAATCCAATGATATTTACAGCATACTCGAATGCTTCTCCTTCCGTAGGTAACCCATCCTAAACAAAATCATTAGTTTAGGAAAACCACAGATTATTAGTAGCGAATCTACTCTATAATTTGAAATGTCCGTCCGTCTGTCCGTCTGTTAGAGACAAAGTGGGGGAAATGTGATTTCTCGGCTCAATTATAGATAGACATCTGAAATGACATATAAGTATCTAATCTATACATTGTTTTGTCCATCTGTTTGTTAATTGGGGTGCTAGATCGATTCCTAGATTTTTTTTGTTTTTGTAATTTTCTTGACTCCTTTTCAAGACTGACGACTGAAATTTTCAGGGAGTAAGTAAATTTAAAAAAAAGACTTGCTATTGGTTGGAGTGCTAGATCGATTTTTATATTTTATGTTTTTCTTCTTAGCTTAATTCTTCAAAGACATTTTAATATACTCAACAACAAAAAATTTCCAGATGTCTATTAATAAATTTTGAGCTTCGCCACTTATGAATGTTGTCATCCTTGTTATAATATATTACATTTTTATGATTATTACGGAAAGTAGAAAATCATTTTTACGTTACTGTTTAAAATTAGTAACATAAGATATATGCATTTTTCAAGTCATAAATGAGCTATAGCTAAAAATTATGTATAGGTTTCGCGATTTCTTTAAATTAATTTCGTTTTGGTATAGGCTGCATAAAAGTATTTTTTGTTTGTTTGATTACAATATAAAATAGTAAAATGTGTCTCATTAAATGAGAGATGGTTAACTCTTAAAAGGACTCTCCACAGAAAAATCAACTTTGGATTTTTGAAAATCTAACCTGAAACTATTATTCTCTGTTCAATTTTAGGCATTTTTTGTTTTTGTGGCATCGCGATCGAAGCCCTTTGAAAATTTTGTCCGCCGGCTATTTGTACTGCCGCTATAACAATATATACTACACTTTCCTCCACTCAATATATGTTTGCCGCTAAAGAACATTTGCTCCATTGCAACCGGCCGCTCTACGATTTATCCTCTTCCTTGACTGGACAATCCTGCCGCCTCCATTTTGTGTTCGCCTCTGCCAAATATAACCATCTTTTGCCGCAGTTGCCGCAGTTGCCGCATTCATCGCCCTTCTCCGCCACTACTCCGCTATACATTGCGTACGTCGCTATACACAACACCCCCAGCCTCCATTTAATTTCTGAACAAGGGAGAGGGGAGCAAGTATTAAAAAGCGATGAACAGCGGAGTAGCGGCGGAGAAGGGCGATGAATGCGGCAACGGCGGCAAAAATAGAAGCTAAAAATCACTTAAGCAGCACAAATTAAATGGCGGGAGGATTCACTTAAAGGAGGTAAAAAATTTCAAAGGGCTTCGATCGCGATGCCACAAAAACAAAAAATGCCTAAAATTGAACAGAGAATAATAATTTCAGGTTAGATTTTCAAAAATCCAAAGTTGATTTTTCTGTGGAGAGTCCTTTTAATGGTAGTGGGGGGGGGGGGGGGCGTTGAATGCTCCGAGTCCCATCGGTTTTTTTCTATCTCATATTCTGTGTATGAGAAACGAAGAGCTATAATTGAATGACTTTTTTATTCTCAAAAGCGAAGCTTTTCTATAAATAGGGTAGGTCCGTCCGTACGAGATAGATAGCTTTTATTCGTTAATTTAGGCATGTTAGAATTGTCCTATCGATTTCAAACTTTGCATGATGATTCCTGTAGTATTTAGGTACGATTTAAAAAACCGTAGCAACTCTTTAATCATTACCAGAATGTCCGTACGTCCATTTTAAACATGTTGAATTTTTACTTTTTTAACAACAAATTTTTATGTGTTCTAATTATTCATTTGATCTGATTTTTTGTATATTGATTCCTGGGACAACAAAGAACAATATTATAAGCGAAGCAACTCTAATCAAGTCCTAAAAATGTAAGTATGTCCTTAAACATTATCCTGTAACAAGCAGTTTTTCAACAAATTTACTTACAATTTTGCTTTGATTCTTATACTTTTATATTCTGACTATTCAGTTCAGACACTATACAAGTGTTAATGTCCGTTTGTCCTACCGTTTCAGTGCTTCGCTTTTGTGGATGTTGTCATCCTTGTTGGTATTACACATAACTGATAGTTGGAATATCTCCATCCTGGCGGCCGCAGGATATCAGCAAACCTATTTTATAAGTAGTTGCACTTTCTTGCAAATCACGTGATATGCTATAGATACATCTAAACAGACTAATAGAGTAGCTTTGATAATTATACGAACCCTCAGTCTCATCCATTTAGCTTTTACAGTATCAAAATCTAACCCAACCATCTTTTAGTCTGAAATATTGAATAATGAAAATTATCTTATTAGTAAGATTACTAAATATTAAGGTATGCAAAGTTTGAAATCAATAGGATAATTTGAACATGTCTAAATTAAGGAAAAGAGCTAACCGTTACAGACGGACTAAGGGGCCGACCGTTAGCTTTACTTTTAACAAGGATGACAACATCCATAAAAGCGAAGCCCTGAAACGGTATGTCAAACTAACATTAACTTTTGTAGAGTGTCAGAACTGAATATACAAAATATAAATAAATAAGTTTTAACATAACTATACGTAAAGGGGGGGGGGGGTTAATGCAACCATCTCGTAATCAATGTATAAATGGCACTTAGAATTCGAATTTAGATCTGAAATTTTGCATGAGTAATCCTTGGTAGGTCTATTTTCCCTAAATCAAATAAAAAGTTGGAAAAAGTAACGGCTGGCGGCTCAGCCGTTAAGCCGGTTTTTGGCTATTTTCAGGGAAAATCCATCATTAATTACGGAGGAATAAACTTTTTGAATGATATTTTTACATTATTCGGTCTAAAAATGATACTCTTGGCATTTTATAGCTTCTACCAGCCTTTTTTAGTCGATTCTAGCTGTTAAACAGCTGGTACTAGAAATTTTTAAAAGTTTATTGGTGTTATTTTCGATAATTTTGCCCTAAAAAAAAGCCCCAAAATGGCTAAATGGCTGAGCCAGCAGCTATTAGCCGTTACTTTTCCAACTTTTTGTTCGATTTAGGGAAAATAGACCTACCAAGGATTACTCATGCAAAATTTCAGATCAAAATTCGAATTCTAAGTGCCATTTATACATTGATTACGAGATGGTTGCATTAAACCCCCTCCCCCCCTTTGTTGCAAAACTTCTTAGATATAAGGACAGACTGACATTTTTATGACTTGATCATAGAGATGCTTCGCTTATAATATTGTATCTTAATAATATAGGAATCAGTACTCCAAAAATCAGACCAATCGGACGATTATATCACATCACATAAAAAATTGTTGTTAAAAAAGTTAAAAAAAACAACATGTTAAAATGGACATTCTGGTAACGATTATAGAGTTGCTACGCTATCTAAATCGTACCTAACTACTACAGGAATCATGATGCAAAGTTTGAAATCAATAGGACAATTTGAACATGTCTCAATTAAGGAAAAAGCTATCCATTCCAGACGTACGGACGGACGGACCGACCCTAATTATAGAAAAGCTTCGCTTTTAAAAATGTATTTGAAGAATTAGATACGTTTAATAGGCAAGGTGCGGCATAACTGCACAATATATATCATTTTATTGTTTATTTTGACGTGAATAAAATTTGAATATCATATGATTATAATTTTTAACTTATGTGCCTTGCTTTTACTGTCAACTAATACATTAATCTTATGTGGCAGGGAGAGGACATTGGACTGTAAATAACCAGGGAGTAAGGGAGGGGACAATGGATCGAATATTCAAGACTCTCAGACTTTGGGCACTGGCTTAAAGGAAATGTGCAAGAATTTAGCAGGTTCTGACTGACTTTGGGTATACTAGCGCATCATTGCTGCTAACTCGCTGAGTTAATTTTGTATATAGCAGACAAAAAAATTGTTATGAGATGGCTGGTTTTAAAAAAAAAATTTCTCCAAAGAAATATTATTTCATAGATAAAAACTTTATTGTGATATTTGTGTAATAAACAATCTTAGAGCCCTTAAATTTAATTCTTGTATTTAGAGGCATTTTAAATGTTAGGAATATGGGGTGGATGAGTTCCAGGGACGATTATCAGAATGGTTATGCAGTCTGATGTACTGGTAATCTAATTTTTAAATGAATGCTTTATTTTCTTAGAACTGTTTTCTTATTTTATAGTTATCTAAATTTTATTAATACACCATTTACAATTTTCTTCAAATTTTCTGGATAAATATGGATTTTATGGCCTTTCAGCGAAAACTCTTACATTGAATTAATAATTGCCCATTGTCCCGTCCCTTACTCCCTGGTAAATTACACTGAAACCAAAGTTTTATCCATATTATTTATTCTTAGAAGTGTCCAAGCTTTACAACCAATAATTTATCCTATGAAAGGGATAATTTTGTTTATCATCATTTAGAATGTGTATCAATTAATTGTCCATTTACGTATCCCTTATCTCAATTCCTTAGGGGGAAGAATATTATTTAGAATCGGGTTAAATCTAAAAAACATGTGTATTGAGGGTGCGGCAGCCAAATTGTCACAAACTTTAAAAACCTAATAGATCCAAAGCAACAATATTAATTAAAATATTGGTTCTAGGACAAACGCAGGAGTCAAAAACATCGGATTGGACAAACACAGGAGTGTTAAAAATATTAATTTAATGAAGTATGTCTATACAGGTTAGGTTAGGTTAAGTAATGATTGAATATACCAATCAGCCACCCAAAGGGGTTAGGCATTTAGAAAACCTAAAAAAAATGGTTTCAAATGGGTTCGGTTAGGTTAAGTGTCCACTCCGACGTTTGGGACTCCTGTGTTTGTCCTAGGACCAAAATATTGAACACCAAATTTAGGATGAAAGCTTGGTTTGTCTGCTTTTCATATTTAATTTTGATAGCTTAATGGTGTTACGTGGAGATATTTGGCTTAAAGTGGAACAAGGAGCTTTTGAGGTTTGCCTGTTTAAGTTTTGGTGTCCCCTAGGACACTCTAAAGTCAGGCTATGGGTAGCAACTCAATAAATCTTCATGCTATTTTTAAATTAAAACTATTTAAAATGTCCTTCTAACCCTTCTGTGGACTGAGACCTAAACAAAAGTGAAACCGAGGCACAAGGACATCCAATGGGGGGTGGGTGGGTTTAAGTGGTGATTACCTCCCTCCCCCCCCCCCAAAAAAAAAAATGTAAAAACTTTTACGTCCTTGCCTATATGATATTAAGATTACCCCCGCCCCCACAAATAAAGTTGGGGGTGCCGTGGGCAATAAAAACTATTGAAAAATGTATTATTGTTGTTTTTTGTAACAGTTTGGCTGCCGCACCCTGTACTTGATAAGTGATAAACAATCCCCAGACACAAGTTTTTTAACAACTTTAACATAAAACAGTTCAACAAGTACACAATTATCCATAAAATTAGTAAATATTACCTTACCTCGTAATGGCGGGATTTTCAATTGATCATCTAGAGATTCCAGAGAACCATCCGCTTGTAATGGGATGCGATACTCTAACACCCAAGGATATTAGGTTAAATAACATCCAACAGACAATGGGCTAAGGCATTCCCCTACTCTTACTTTTTATGTCGCGCATCTGACAAAGCACCAGTAGGAATTCGGTAGGAAGCGGTTTTGGTCCGAGATTTGAACACCTTCAAATGCAGATGAGCTACGCGATGGTGTTTTATTTAATTAGTAAAAATAGTTTAAATTTTAGATTTTAGAGGCCAGTAAAGACAGTTTATTAATCGGGGGGAGGAGGGGATTTGACTCCAAAATTCAAATCGTAAAAAGTAAAAACATAAACACACACACAAGCAACTACTTAGAAATGATTTTGTTAATTAAGCTAACGCAGTCCACTAGATTGTCATAAATTTGTATATTAGTATTTTTAGTAGCGAAGCTACTCTATAATTCACTTTGTCTGTCCGTCAGTCAGTCCGCAATGCTATGGGGGGAAACGTGATTTACCCAGCTCCTATTCAAGATATACAGCTGAAATTTATTTAGGAATTAAATAATTTAGCATTTTATTAATTTATTACGTTTCCCTTGAAAACACCATTGAATTTTTTTAAAAATGTTTCGTGATTTTTTTTATCAATTTTAATGTTTATTCTTTATTACACTGATCTAAATAATACTTTTTTGGAAGTCTATTGATATTTTTTAGCTTCGCTACTTATGTATGTTGCATCCTTGTAAATAGAGTATGGAAACAGCCAATTTACAATTTAGTCTTTTAGCGGCTTCACCTCTAGCCTCTAGAGGCTTTGTTCCAAGAGGAAAACTAAAATAAATTAAGTACCTCTGGTGCTGCAACCACCACATTAAAAAAAGGGGGTGGGGATTTTTTGTTTTTGGGGGTGTCCCACCAGCCAAGAAAATAGCCTAAAACCACCACAGGACCAGTAGGTATATTCCCTGAAGAATAGAATCCAATCGGTTCAGTGGTTACCAAGATCTTAAGGAACAGACAAATAGACAGTCGGACGGACTGACATCAAGCTACTTTGTATTATATAAGAGATCAGCTAGAAATCTTAACCTAACTTTAGGAAGGATATTTTTTTCAGGGCGATTTCTCATCACACAAAATAGCTATAAACCTTCCCACGACCTATAAGAACCTTCACTGTGAGCAGTTCCTTCAGTAAATAAGACAGGCAGCCATCCTGTTACTTTTATATAAGGATGATAACTTAAGTATATAGAATGGTACATAGATATTAAACATTTTCCACCGGTGCATATTGATTCTATAATCTTCTATTGCCTTATCTCTTCCATGCAATTATATTTTTACCTGCCTTCGCCCACTTCCCCTTTTTCCCCTCCCCTATCACGAAGTGTTAGTGAAATATTGTTAAAAAAATAGCTAATAGCATTGACTAATATTTAAAAGTTTTTGTGATATATAAGATCCCCCAAAAAAAACAGTATCTAGCAGCTGCTAAATTACGAAGGAAAATAGTCTAAAACCATCCCAGGACCTTTGAAAAGATTCTCTAAAAAGGAGATCCTAATCGGTTCTTTAGTTATTAAAGCATTATGCTATAGAAAAGAAACTTAATACTACATATAATAGAAAAAGATCTATTTTTTTAATCCGGCTTTTATTTACGTAATATTATTTTTTCATTTCAAGAACTTTGTTTCGTGAATTCTTACGATTGTCTGAACAAAACAAAAAGGGATAGGACAATAAACGATACATTTATTTTTCACTACCCCCTCTAGCTTTCTATCATTCTTATAATTTAAGGTGGCAGAAATGGTTTTAGATTTAAAATCACAAACACAATTATTTGCTAATTTAAAAGTTTTTTGCTTTTTTGGACGAACGTCAGGCCGTATTAAGGCATATAACCTACAACTACAACTACTACCTAATATTAGGCAACTTCGCTCTCCCCCCCCCCTCCTTCTACCTGCTTTTTCGTCTCTTATAAAACAGCAGAACTTTTTTTAAATAGCAAATTTTACTGTTTACTGTTCTTTTTGTCTTAATTTTACGGGGATAGATCAATGAAACTAAAAAATTATTTAAAATAATGATTGTATTAAATTATTTATTAAACATATACAAAAGTGAAAAAATATTCGTCAATTTAGGTTAATAATATGGAACTCATTTATTGGTCAGTTTGTTCACCCAGTAGATGAAGAGAAGATTGGGTATCCTTATTTTATCCAGCTGTACCAATTACTTTATCAGAGTACATGAAAATCTGGTGCAACATCCAAGTAATTTTAGAACATTTATATTTTGCTATGTAAAAAATTTTAGCGGGTTTTTAGTGACATTTTCGGTTTTATGTGAGGCTTGATAGCCTGATATCTAGTTGCCGAATGTGTACGCAGTTTCCTGAGTGTTTCCTCATCCTAGCTCAATATTTACTACTAGCTAAAAAAGCTTCAAACTTCAAAAAAAAAAAAAAAAAATTTAAAAAATTCAAATTTATAATGTATATTGTATAAATCGTTTACACATTCAAATTTTGATTTTTTTAAGGGAAGTTTGAAGATTTGTAGCTAGTAGTAAATATTGAGCGAGGATGAGGAAACACCCAGGAAACTGCGTACACTTTCGGCAACTAGATATCAGGCTATCTGAGGCTTTGTTGTTATTTGAAAAGGGGACCAAGTACTGTATTATTTCTTAATCCATAAATTTACTTGGAATCACAATACAAAATCAGCTTGTTTAGACTGAAATCATAGTGTCAAATTAGAATATTAAATGATTACAGAACCAGTACATCGTATTGCCTTTGAATTGATAGTTATAAATTTATAATGTTAGTATTAAGTTTAGTTTTCCAATATATGTGTCATATTTTCTTCCTATTTGCCCCTAGGAGGGAAAAATTATATCCGGTGAATTTGAAGTGTTTTTTTACTGAATCATTTGTTATTTAACGTTATAATATAATTTAAAAGTGATTAATTTATGTTATTTAAAGCTTTGTTATTCATATAAATTTTTTTAGATTTACTTTTAAAAGAATAGTTAAGTATTATACAGTAAGATAAAAGATTTAGAGGCAGGTTAAGTAAATAAAACAACGATTTTGACATTTGCATTGTATAGGAAACTAGCGGCTACGCCCCTAATATGAAAGAAAAGCTTTTATGTGTTTGGGAGGGGGGTGTGTATTTGTTCTAGGGACAATTTTTCTTGGAGGGTCAAGGTACCATCCGTATAAAACCTTGTCTGGGTCCAACTTAAACTGTAAAGGAGAACCATATCGGTTAGATTGGTTTTACAGACATACATACAGATAGATATCTTGTTACTATCAGACATAAGCGACATAAGCAAAACATTTCTATAATCAAGTCTTAACACGTGTATTGGTATGCGCTCATTCGATTAGTGCCCCTAGAGGCTCAGCCACTAAATCTGTCTATCCACTTTACTAAGTACTTAGTAAAGTAAATATAAAGTATTAAGCCTTTTTGTCCCTAGCATAAGATTTTGATAACTACTGAACCGATTGAGTTCTTCATTTTAGGGAAGTTTGACATATGTCTTGGGATGGTTTTAGGCTATTTTTCTGCCCTTTTATACTGCCAGATATACTCTAAATATACTGTCAAAGTCTAAATTTAAAAGTAAATATTACCTAATGTATTTATGTTCATGTATGTGTTTCTTGGGAAAAAAATCTTTTCATCTTTTTGCATTTTACTTAGAACTGAAATTGATTCTACTGGTGCATAGTTTCTCTATTTATACTCTTTGTCATCTGTATTGCTTTAGACAAACTAACTGACAGACATCATTATACTTTAATCTATATATAAATATCTCTCTCTCTCTCTCTCTCTCTTTCTTTCTTTTTATATTTTTCTATTTTCTTTCTCTTATATCTCATTTCTCTCTCGCTTTCTCTCTCTCTCTCTCTCTCTCTCTCTCTCTCTGGGATATAAAGGGATAAGACAATGACAGATTCTGTACATTACAATTAGTTGTTGAAACGTTTAGATACTCTTAATAAACCCAACCAATCAAAATTCAAGTTGTTAGGCCAATGAATAAGAAAACGTTATTATAAAACTTTGGGGACTAGTTTAATAAACAACCATATGTCCCCTCCCTTCCTGCTTTATAGTGCTTTTCTTTCTATCTATCTATTTATCTATATTTCTATCTACAGGGTGGGGCACATAAATCCGGACTTTTTTAAAACGGCCATAGCGTCAAAACTACTTGACCAATCAGGACGTTTGACCCCACTATAAAAAGCTTAGGTAATGACCTTTCAGCACAAAAAAATATTTGGACGATTGGGGACGTGTACTCCGAGCTGGCCGCGAATATGTTCAACAAGGCGGATTCGAAATGCGCTGGTGGTTTAATCTTGATTCACGACTAGGGCCCACTAAATCTGACCTCAGCCCATCTGTAGGTGAGGTAGGGTTATAAAACTTGCTGGAGATACTCTTAGATACATAAGTAAGACACTAGAAAAGACTAGAGCTCTCTATCTGAAATGGCTTGGCCGTAGTACTCCAGCAAAGTGAAATGTGTCAGATTTTAAGATGTTAAAAACGTCAAAAATCGTGAAAAATTGTTAATATTTTTCGGTTCTCGATTTCAGCGACCCATATGGAACTTTAAAACTCATTTTAGACTATGGATTGCTTTGACAACTTTAGCTAAATTGTCATGCCATTTCCAAAAAGGTAAAGAACGACGTTCTAGCTCAACTGTGGTCCAAATAAGAGCCTCTGTGTCTAAGGGTAGCTTGAAAGTTGGATTAATTTGGATCCTGCGGTTACTCAAGATCCTAAGGAAATGTGGCCTCCCAGCAGCCTGATCTTAATTCAATGGACTTTTGGGCCTAAAGCTACTTTAAAGTATGCACCAATAGACGTGCCCATATCACAAAGACCTCCCTCATTGCCACTATCAAGGAGAACTTCGCCAGCTTGGACAGGTACATTTTGACCTGGGCCTGCCGGCGGTTGAGGAGGCGGGTAGAGGCGGCGAATGAGACTGGCGGCCATTTTTTTAATAATCTAATAGTCATATACCTATTCTGCCTCCCAGTTTTTAAAATTCAATAAAATCTTTAAAATTGACGATTTTATGTTCATTTGTTTAAAAATTTGAAAAAGTCCGGATTTATGTGCCCCACCTTGTATCTATCTATCCTAAATTTCTCAAAGAAAATTGAAAGTTATAATATTAACGGAAGTGGTTTTCAAGGGATAAATATTAATTTAAATTTTTAAAATTTTCAATTTTTTTCTTTTAATTTTTCATGTGATATACATTCGAAGTGTAAGAGAGGGGGCAAACAACAAATAGCCTAAAACCATCCCAATTTAAGTACAAAATAACCTAAAACAATCCAATGACTTACATGAAGCCTCCCAAAATAATCTTACTACATGATTTCTCTTGCGAGGTGGAGGTACCTTTGCCAAAAGTAGCTAAAAACCGTCCCAAGACATCTGAGAATCTACATTATAAAAGAGAACCATATCGGTTCAGCGGTTAGCTAGATCTTTTTGTACTAACAAACGGACAGATAGACAGTTATCCTGTTACTTTTAAATACGGATATTTCCATATTAATGACGTATTTTTTATTATTTTTAATGTAGTTAATATATAGCCCTGATTTTTCTTATTTTTGACACACTCACTGATTCATTTCTTCTTCTTTAAAGTAGCGCAGCTACTATATAATTAGGTCGTTGGTATTTTCTTCTGTATGTCTGTTCGTCTATCCAAACGCGGGGAGGGAGGGGACATTGGAATGTTTATTTTTGACACATTCACTGATTAATTTCTTCTTCTTTTTATAAGTAGCGCAGCTACTCAATAATTAGGTCGTTGGTATGTACGTCTGCTAGCCTATCCGAATTTAGGGAGGGTGGGGACATTGGAATATTTATTTTTGACACACTCACTGATTCAATTCTTCTTCTTTATATAAGTAGCGCAGCTACTCTATAATTAGGTCGTTGGTATTTCACTCTGTACGTCTGTTAGTCCATTCGAACACAGGGAGGGAGGGGACATTGGAATGTTTATTACACTAGTCCCCAAAGTTTTATAATAACGTTTTCTTATTGCTTTACCAACTTTGGAGTTTTTATTGAATTATCATTGGTTGGTGTAAAAAGTTGAGTGTCCAAACGTATCAACCACTAAATGTAATATACAGAATATTGTTTATCATAATTTTGGAATGTACACGCCATTGTCTTATCCCTTGAGATTCCTGATTGACGAATTTTAAAAAATTCAATCTAAAGAAAATAAAGCACATTTCGTTTTAACAATGATTATTTTAATGGCGAACACTATAAAATTTTCTAAGACATATGAGCATCTACTCTATAACTCACTTTGTCAGTACGTCCTTATTTGAAAGAATATAGTTTTCTTTGCTGCTATATAATATAAATGTCTGATTATTTGTGAAAATTCGCTGTTTTTTACTTTGTCCGTTCGTCTTTCGAAGCTTTTCTATAATTAGGGTAAGGATAGCTTTTTTTGTTAATTTAGGCACGTTAAAATTGTCAAATCGATTTCAAATTTTGTATAGTGATCCCTGTAGTAGTTAGGTACAATTTAGAAAGCGTAGCATCTCTATAATCGTTACCAGAATATCCGTACGTTCATTTTCATAAGCGAAATTAAGTCCTATAAATGTGAGTAGGTACTTAAACGTTATCGTGCATTAAGCAATTTTTCAACAAATTTACTTACAATTATGCTTCGACTCTTATACTTTATATTCTGATTATTGAGTTCTGACACTCTACAAGTGTTAATGCCCTTTCACCCTACCTTTTCAGAGCTTCGCTTTTATGGATGTTGTCATCCTTGTTATTATATTTATAAGCTTCGCTACTTATGGATGTTGTCATCCTTGTCATACTTTTCAATTTCTTTTCATGGTGTGCAAAGTTTTATGAACCGTAATAAACACATTCCAGTACATTCTGATTCCGTTTTCCGCTGGGTTAGAACCGGTTCTGTGCCATAATGAAAAACAATGAATTGCTTGTTTTTTTTTAAAAACATCATTAATAACCCAGGGTTCTAAAGTGATAAGACAATTGTCGATAAATTGATGTACGTCCCCAATGATGATACACAAAATTTTCCCTTCCTTAGATTATAAAGATTATAATTAGTGGTTGAAATATTTGGAAACTTCTAGATTTGAATCAACCAATCAAAATTCAATTAAAGTCCCCAAAGGTGTAAAGGCAGCAAATAAGAAAACGTCATTATAAAACTTAAGGGGATTAATAAAATTTAAGATTTTGCCAAAAATTTGCACTTTTTACGTACATTATATATATGTTTTTATCATGTTTTTTGATATGTGTAATTTTATGGTTAGCTAAAATTTAAGGATTTTTATACAATTTTCAAGGGCGAAGCAACTCTTTAATTCATTAGTTGTTTTATGTTGAATATTAGAATAATTTTCACAGTACCTTTTGATAGGTTATTTTAGGTTTGGTTAAGTAAATGTTAATGATTGCCCCTCAGGGGCTAGATATAGTAGAAAAGCTACTGTGAAATTACGACAAAACCCGCTACTTCATTTTCTTTCCATGATCCAAAGAATTTTATAGATATGGCTTCTGTAGTAGATATAGTTCCTATAGAGGTAAATGTAAGTGACCAATAGGCATCTACTTTATAATTCACTGTGTTTGTCCGTCTGTATTTCAGTCTTATTAGAGAGTAACGCATTTTAGTTGATGGTATCAGATTGTATTAACATGGCTGCTTAATGAAATAGGCTTCAGATTTTTATGTGAAGATTCCCTAGAGGAGATACGGAAAGTGTCATGCGTGACGTCATAAAAATACGTCTAAATCCATCTCTTTATTAGGGTGTATCCTTTCCCACTTCTCCTCTTACCCTTCCATTTTAGACGTATATTTATGACGTCACACATGACACTTTCCACTGACAGAGCATCTTTGGCTTTACAGATTTGCATTTTGGCCGCTTTTGAAAATTCTGTAGTTTTATTGCGGACAAACAATGCCCTTGGATATTTGCGTGGAGATGATCACTCAACCATAGATATATAGATAGATAGATAGATAGACAAACACGCTGCTAATCAGGGAAGCGTAACAGTCAACGTTTGAACGTGTAGTGTTAAGTTCATAAATGTTGAATTTTTACATATCAGTGATTTTATAATAAGAAGCACAATTCAATTTTACCCGTCCGTCTGTCCATTAAAGTGAGTTAGAACAGTGTCGGTTACAATTCAGATATCTAGGGGATAAGACAATGGACATTAATTTTATATACATCCCAATTGTGATAAACAAAATATAATCCGATTGTGATAATTAGTTAATTGATTTGTACATGAAAAATATATGTACTTGTATATATAAGTAACCGGATGTTTATCCGTCTGTAGCTTGAGATCTCGATAACTGTAGATCCTTTTCAGTAAAGCTTCCTATGGGTCTAGAGAAGGTTTAAAGCTACTCATAATAAATCATAATCAATAATTGCATTTTTGATAGCTCAATAGAGTAGCTTTGCTACGCATAGTAGGTATTAATTTTTGACAGTTGTGACAGGCTGGTTTATCAGGGATCTTAAGGGATAAGACAATGGACAATAAATTGATGTACATTCCTAATTATTGCAAACAAAATTAACCCTAAAGTTTGAATAACCCTTTCAAGATTTAAAAACAAGTTTTCAAGCAAACGTGAAATGATATAACGTAATCATAAAACTTTGGGGACCAGTAAAATTTACATTCCTATGTCCCCTCCCTCCCTTTCCTAGTGGTTTCTGGATTTCATCAAATTAAGAAACAACAAGGATATAAAATTACAGAATGTTCAAACTTAATGTCTATATAAATTTTAAATTAAAATTAAATTTGAATAATTTTAAAATAATAGTTAGATTGAATAGTCAACCCAACATTTTAAAGATAAATTGTAAAAAACTTGAGATAGTTTTTTGTGTGTTAGTATTTCACTTTAAGTTAAGTTAGGGTAGCTTTGTTCCAAGTATAAGCCCCTCCAGGTTAGACCTGCCCCATTTTTTTCAATTGTTTTTTCTTATAAGGGGGGGGGGTCCTAATTAATTATAAGGGTGCTTTCCCACAAATTTTCTAGAGAGCACAGAACCCCCTCCTAACCTTTCAGGGTCAATATGCCTTTACCTGCGGAGCTACCCTGTACCCAATATAACCTAACTTAACCTGACCTAAAGTAAAAATTAAACACATAGAAAACTACCATCTCCCCCCTACTTTTAATTTTTTTCTTAATCAAGGAGGGGGGGGGGGGGTAGAATCTTTGCTCAACTAGGTTCTTTGTGGGAAACAATCAGAAATAAATTAGTCATATTGTTTTTTTTTATTTTTATTAGTCATAGCTTATCTAAAATTCTTAGTTTAAACAAGGATGATAACAATTATCAAAATTAAAGTAAAGTAAAGATTACAGAAAAACAAGGATGACAACATCCATAAAAGCGAAGATCTAAAACGGTAGGACAAACGAACATTAACACTTGTTAAACTGAAAAATCAGAACATAAATGTATAAATGTCGATGTACATAATTTTGTTGAAAAACTGATTGAATACAGAGTAATGTTTAAGGAAATGTTTACGTTTTTAGGACTTTATTATAGAGATGCTTCGCTTATAACATTGTACTTTGTTGTCCCAGGAATCAGTATTTCAAATCAATCGGATTATCATATCGCCAAAAATTTGTTTGGCATTAAAAAAGTAAAAAATCAACATGTGTAAAATGGACGTACGGCCATTCTGGTATAGATTATAGAGTTGCTACGATTTCTAAATCGTAGTTAACTTTTATATGAATCATCATGCAAAGTTTGAAATCGGAAGGACAATTATAACATGTCTAGATTAACGAAATGAGCTAACCGTTTTACTTAAAAAGCTGACCGTTACGGACGTACTAGAACAAGGTTGACAACATTCTTAAAAGCGAAGCACTGAAACGGTAGGACAAACGGACATTAACACTTGTATAATGTCAGAGTTAAATAATCAGAATATAAATGTATAAGAGTCGATGCAAAAATTGTAAGTAAATTTGTTGAAAAACTGGTTGATACAGAATAATGTTTATGGACAAACTTACATTTTTAGGACGGACGGACGGACGTACGGACGGACCGACCCTAATTATAGAAAAGCTTCGCTTTTAAAAACTTAAAAATTCCTCAGTAAATCATCATATTACAGAATAAGTAAGAGACTTAAAATCTTAAGCATTTCTAGAAAAATTATACTTTAATTAACGTTTATTAAGATGTACCTGAACCTGAGATATACAGGGAGTAAGGGAGGGGACAATGGGCAATTAATTCAATATAGAAGTTATCAAAGAAAGGGCATGAAATCCAGTTTAATCCAATAAATTTGTAGGAAATTATAAAGGGATTGTTAATTGAATAATAGATTTCCATAGCGTCATGTAAAGTGAAATCACAACTTGTTTTTGATGAAATATATTGAGGTTTTTTGGTGTGATTTTTATTTTTGTGATTATTGGACCCGGCCAGCTGCTAGCAAGAATATGACTGCCCCTTTTTATTCTGGTTATTTCCCTTGCCCCTTGCCCCCACCTCCCTTCTCCCCGTCTGCTACATTCCAAACTAACACAACGAGTGTTTATTTCCCATGCCCCCACTTCTCTTATCCCTTCTCCCCGTCTGCAATATTCAAAATATACATAACGAGTAGCGGCATTTTATGCGCAAGTCCCCAAACTCAGTCAGAAACTGCTAAATTCTTGCACATTCCCTTTAAGCCAGTCCCCAAAGACTCCTAAAAATTGAATATTCGATCCCCTCCCTTACTCCCTGTGAGATATAACATAAGAGATATACACATATTATCCAAAGTTCCCAAAGTTTTATAATAACGTTTTATTATTCGTTGGCATAACAACTTTGTGGACTTTTATAAAATTTTGATTCATTTATGTTTCAATCACTAATTGTAATATACAGAAGGGGTAAGTTTGTGATCATCATTAATTACGTACATCAATTTATCGGCCATTGTCTTATCCCTCTAGGGCCCTGCATACTACCTTCTTGCCCCCCTCCCCCTTAGATATAACGCTCTAGGTTAGCGAGATCTTAATGGACATACAATTAAAAAGACTGACAGACATACAGACATCCTACTACTTTTATATTAGAAAAGTAGTAGAAAAAAATATTTGCGATTTATCATATATGTTTGTGGTTTTTGGATCATTAATTTTAAATTTTGCGAAACTAACTTGTTAAACTTTTTTGCTAAAGGTTTAAGACAATAATCGATAAATTGGTGAAAATTGAAAAGTTTGAAGACTGCTAGTTTGAACTACAAATCAAGATTTAACATATTCAATTCCATTATTTTATATTCGTGGAAAATTGTCGGTGATACGATGCTATATATAATTTTTCAGGATGGCTGAGAACCGGTCCTAATCCAGCCGATATTAATCTTGTTGAAAGCCATACTGGAAAATAAAATGTAATAGATTAACCAATAACCATTTTTCTACATGTATAATAAAAATTAATTATTTTCAGATTGTTAATAATGTTTTATATTTAAAAAACGATGTATAAAATGAGTATGTGAAGAAAGAAAAAAAACATTTTTTCTTATTGGTGAAAAAATATAATATACATTATTTTCAAAAGAAGTTAATAAATAAAATACAGGTAATATTTTATTTTGTTTTTGTTTTTAAAAAAAAGATGACAACATCCATAAAAGCATAGCTCTAAAAAACAAACATTAACACTTTTAGAGTGTCAGAACTGAATAAGAATTTTTGGATCTACTGCAGTTCACGGTAAAATATTGCTGGTAACGAATATTGCTAAAAATCTATTAATTTAAAAGGCTGCTAGCTGCCAAACGACTGAACGTACAGATCATGCCCGCACACTGTTTTAAGCGGCATAAGAAGGCCTACAAATAATCCGGAATAGCCATAAATCAATAATACATAATTATCTCGCAGTGCAGAGAAATGCGCGAAAAAGGCCTATTTTACACTTTTTTTCTTCAGTGAAGCTTTCCCTGTGCATCATTGGATCTTGGCTATTCCAGATTATTTGTAGGCCTTCTTATACCGCTTAAAATGGTGTGCGGGTATGATCTGTACGTTCAGCCGTTTGGCAGCTAGCAGCCTTTAAAATTCATAGATTTTTAGCAATTTTCGTTACCAGCAATATTTTACCGTGAACTGCAGTAGATCCGAATTTTTTTTGTACAAAAGGCTGAAAATCAACATTTATTAAATGGACGTACGGACATTCTGGAAACGATAGAGAGTTGCTACGGACCATGCCAAGTTTGAAATAGATATGACAATTCTAACATGCCTAAAATAACGATTACAGACGGAAGGATCGACCCGTATTAAATTAAAATAAAAACCATAAAATCAATATCAATTTTGTTAGCCCGGGACTTCGGCTCCTCGGGCCTAACAAAACTGGGTTTAATCTTACAATTTTCATATTAATATCAACGGAAAGCTGTTATAATACGATGCGATAAATAACTATTCTAGTATGGCTTTAAACCTAATTGATATCCACTGGATTAAATCTGGTTCTCAGCCATATTTAATATCCGTGGAAATATGATTATTATTATTTTAGGATGGGAGCCGGACAAAAAGGCGGCTGTGCTAGCTGCATCACTAGGAATATTTCATTAATTTAAAACTTTGCATGATGATTCCTACAACAACTAGGCTCAATATGGTAACGGGACAAAGTGTATCAAAATCAGCCATGTGACGTTATAAAAAAGAGTAATTGTCCATTTTTTTAAAAGAGTTTTCTTTACCACTTCTCCTCTCATCTCCCTCATTTTTATGACATTACTTGGCTAATATTTGACACACTTGGTCCCGCTACTAGATTTGTAAAGCTTAGGAATATTTCATTACAATTATTTTGTTGCTGCACATCATTGGTCGCTTTTGTTCTTGAGTAGTTTGCAGTAGTCGATATATAAATTACTTGGATGTTGCACCACATTTTCATGGACTTTTATATTATATCCTTTACCCCATCCCCTCCACTCCTACTAAATGAACATACTGACCAATAAATAAGGTCCATATCAGCAAGCTAAATTGACAACAAATTTTTCTCTGTCCATATATCTATGTATGTATATCCTATATCCATATTTGCAGTAAAACAAGGACAATTTATCCCATAAGCAGTACAGCATTATTAAAATTGATGCAGAATATACATAGATATTATGACTATTAAAGTCGCGCATCTTACATAGCAGCAGTATGAACCATTTTAACGTCTTTAGCTATGACGCAGTCTCGGGCCGAGATTTGAACCTATAACCTCCCCGACGACGAAGAATATGGATATCTAAAGGAAGTTACAATATTCCAAAATTGACACAAAATCGCTAATTCGACCCCCCCCCCCCCCTCATGCAAATCAAATAATATCTAAACGCTTATGAACACATAAATATAATATAATACATTAATTTGTTGAAGGCAATTTTTCTGCTCTAATGAACATCAGATTATACATTCATAAAATTATATTTCATTATTTAAATTGTAACAACTCGATAACTAGAAGATTTTTTTATTCTAGGGTTAAAAACGAGCAGAAAAATGGATATATAATAAGTGGATATATTGACAGGGGAAAATTTGTCGTCAATTTAGGTTGCTAACATGGACCTCATTTATTGGGCACTTCATTCATGCAGAAGGAGGGGAGATGATGGTGTAAAGGGGGTGGATGGTTGATATCTGTATTATAGCCAGCTGTGAGTTTCACTATGATAATCTGATGCAGCATCCAAGTGATAATATATGGATTTGTAATTGTACTATTGTAAAGTAACATTTTTAATGTCTTTAGCAAGAAGTAATGCAAAATTTGACTGGCTAGCTACTTATGGATATATTTGTCCTTGCATACATTTTAATTCGTGCCAATTTTTTTATTTAATAAAATATTAAATTTTACACAGTATATTTATTTTGTTAACAAATTAGTTAAATGGCCTAAAACCTTCCCATAACATATACAAACACACACAAACACACTGAAATGTAATGAAATAATTCCTCTAGAATTCCGTATGCAACCCTCATAGCTGTTATAATGTGTTGGGCTGGAGTAAGTATTATTATTATTAGGGATCTAAAGGGATAAGACAATGGCCAATAAATTGTTGTACATTCCCAATAATTATACTAAAAATTACCCCTTCTGTAGGTTACACTAAGTGGTTGAAACGTTTGGACATTCAAATTAATGAGAACCATCCAATTAGAATTCAATGAAAGTTCCCAAAGTCGAAACGAATAAGAAAACGGTATAATAAAAACTTAGGGACTAGAAAATTAAACGGCCCAATGTCTGTCCCTCCCTGATTATTATAAAGTAGCCACTCTTCTATGAGGGATTGTTTGTATGTCCGTTTGTCCGTAATAGTTGAATACTTTAAGAAACCTCATTTTCTTATTTCCAAAGTAAAAAAAATAAAGATTGCTTAAGATATGTTAAACTCAGAAAAAAAGCTTATAGTGCCGGATGAAAATGACGTCATACAATACAAATGTCCAATGTTAGGCCACTATACATTTATATTGACCAATGGTAAAATGAGTACTGTCCTATTATTGGTCATTTGTATTGTATGGTGTCATTTTTTAATTAGGCACTATAAAATATTTCTTAAACTCAATGATTTATTGATAATACCTTCCAAATAACTGGTTTTGTTTTCATTAATGGACTTCTTTTAGACATACTTGTAGAATTAGTATAGCAACTCTACAATTCACAAGTGTCAATTTGTCTTTCTTTCTACTTAAACACTTACAGGATTCTATTTTCGAGCATGGCTTCAAAACCGATTGATATTCGCTGGATTAGAACAGGTTCTTAGCCATACTGAACAATCATGCATAGCATCGTATTAGAATAGAATTAGTACCTACTAATTTTATTAACCTGTCCCTCGGGGCTAACAAAACTGGTTTTATCTTATAATTTTTTATTTTAATATCCGCGGAAAGCTGTATGTGATACGATGATTCCCCCCCCCCCCCCCTATTTTTGGTCAACAATGAAAAATCATTCTTGTTTTTTCAGGTTGGAGTTTTCTGTGGCACTATGTATAGAGGGGTAAACCTTAGCCTGCGACTTCTTCAAGATGTTTTCAAGCTAGACAGAGGGTTACAATGGTAAGTGGTTCAGTAAGTCAGTAAGGGAAGTATAATAAGGAATAAGGAGATGCTTTACACATAAATAGTATAACTAATAATATACAGAATAGTATATCTTAACATGTATCTTCTTCAAGATGTTTTTAAGCTTGACAGATATTTACAATGGTAAGTAGTTCATTAAGTCAGTCAGGGAAGATTTATAACAATACTTGTAGAGAGGCTTTCCACATAAAAATGTTAAATAGTAATATACAGAATAGTAAATCTTAACATGTATCTACTTCAAGATGTTTTTAAGCTATATAGAGGTCTACAATGGTAAGTGGTTCATTCAGTCAGTCAGTCAGGATGTGTCTAGCTAGGAATCTAAAGGGATAATACAATGGCTGATAAATTGATGTACATCCCCAATAAAGATACACAAAACTACCCCTTGTGTAGATAGAAGTAGAGGTTGAAACGTTTGAACACTCAACTTAATGAACCCACTAATCTAAGAACCCAAAGTTTTTAAGCCAACGAATAAGAAAACGTTATTATAGGACTTTGGAGACTAGTTTAATAAACAGCGTATTGTCCCCTCTCTTTCTCTGGCGTCTTTTCTTTTATGAAATTTCTCACCAATGAATTTTTAAAGAAATACTTTGATATATTCATATTTTAGGATTGAGCCAGTTCAGTTGACCTTCGTGATCCTGGGAGTTTCAATGGCAGCACTGGCAATAATGATACTCGGAACTTCATGTTTGGCTACAGGTTTAGAGATAGATATATAGATAGATAGATAGATAGATATATAGATATATAGATAAATAGATAGATAGATAGAAAGATAGAAAGATAGAAAGATAGATAGATAGATAGATAGATAGATAGATCCTGGGAGTTTCAATGGCAGCTCTGGCAATCATGATACTTGGAACTTCCTGTCTGGCTACAGGTTTAGAGATAGATAGATAGATAGATAGATTTATAGATAGATAGATGAGTTTCCATGGCAGCTCTGGCTATCATGACTCTTGGAACTTCCTGTCTGGCCACAGGTTTAGAGATAGATAGATAGATACATAGATAGATAGATTTATATATAGTTAGATAGGTAGATCCTATGAGTTTCCATGGCAGCACTGGCAATCATGATTCTTGGAACTTCCTGTCTGGCTACAGGTTTAGGTAGATAGATAGATAGTTAGATAGATAGATTGATTGATAGATTGAATGATAGATAGATTGATAGATTGATTGATAGATTGATTGATAGATTGATTTATAGATTGATTGATAGATAGATAGATACATAAATATATTGATAGATTGATTGATAGATTGATTTATGGATTGATTTATAGATTGATTGATAGATAGATAGATTCATAGATATATTGATAGATTGATTGATAGATTGATTGATAGATTGATTGATAGATTGATTGATAGATTGATTGATAGATTGATTGATAGATTGATTGATAGATTGATTGATAGATTGATTGATAGATTGATTGATAGATTGATTGATAGATTGATTGATAGATTGATTGATAGATTGATTGATAGATTGATTGATAGATTGATTGATAGATTGATTGATAGATTGATTGATAGATTGATTGATAGATTGATTGATAGATTGATTGATAGATTGATTGATAGATTGATTGATAGATTGATTGATAGATTGATTGATAGATTGATTGATAGATTGATTGATAGATTGATTGATAGATTGATTGATAGATTGATTGATAGATTGATTGATAGATTGATTGATAGATTGATTGATAGATTGCTTGATAGATTGCTTGATTGCTTGATTGATATATTGATTGATAGATTGATTGATAGATTGATTGATAGATTGATTGATAGATTGATTTGATTGATAGATTGATTGATAGATTGATTGATAGATTGATTGATAGATTGATTGATAGATTGATTGATAGATTGATTGATAGATTGATTGATAGATTGATTGATAGATTAATAGATTAATTCATTAATTGATTGATTGATTGATTGATTGATATAATTAAGAAGCTACTCGTCAAGAAGTGTACAGAAGTAACAAAGGAAGGATTGATTTTTTGATAGATTGATTGATTGATGTAATTAAGGAGCTACCCGTCAAGAAGTGTACAGAAGTAACAAGGGAAGAATAGGTGGTAGAGTTGTCAGCGCAGCTTTTATCTTTATCATGTAAGTTGGTTTGATGATAGCTGGACAAAGTGTCTTAAATATCAGCCATGTGACATCATAAAAATGAGGGAGATGAAAAGAGAAGTGAGAAAGAAAACCCTACTAAAAAGAGATGGATAATTCCTTTTTTTATGACGTCACAGGGCTGATTTTTTAGACACTTTGTCTAGCTACGGTTTGATGAAATTAAAGGCTTGAGCTTTAGAAGCGAAGCTACTCTATAATTATTTTTGCAGTATGTATGTCTGTCAGTCCGATTATCAGTCAGTTTGTAACGATCTGGGATAATTGGATTTTTTTAGCTGCTACTTAAGATGAAATATATCTTATTTCAAAGATAAAAATAACCATTTTAAAATTCTGATTGCGCGGCTTGTGATAATAGTATAAAAATACAACGCATAAAGTAAGAACCGCCATGAACTCTAAATTTTGAAATATAAGAACGGTTCCTGCACTACGCTACGTATTAGTTAAGGAGGTACGTGGTAAAATGTCCCAACTGACTTAAAACTTTTTGGGACATTTTACCACCTAGCTCCTAAATTATTTGTAGCACAGGAACTGTTCTTATATTTCCTAAACTAGAGTTCAAAGCAGTTTTAGCGGTATGCATAGTATTTTTCTACCATTAACATAAGCCGTGCAACTGGAATTTTAAAAAGGTCTGCAGTTTTTTTTGCACACCCTTTAGTACAAAACACTTTGTCAATTATCAAAAAAGTCATGTTAAAATAATATAAAAATCAAAACATTTGAAAGTTTTCGTGATTTTTTAATATAAATATTAGGGTGGGTCCATTTTCCCCCTTTTTTTAGATTTTACTGTTATCATAAGTTGCGGAAGTCATATATATGTATGATAAGCCCCATTCAAGTTTCAAAAGTGACTTGGCTCTTATGGCTGCCGGCGCGCGGTGGGTATAAAAAGTGCCCACCCCCTTATAAAACAAAAAATTTAAATTCCTTCAAACACAGGAATGTTGCATATCAAAAAGACCGCATTGAAATGCTCCTAGTTTGAATAAGATCTCGGTTATTTGAAAATCATTTCAGACTGAATCAATATTTCTCAAAACGGTTTTCAGATCTGTAATTAGCATTTAAATGCGGTTGATATGCAACATGCCTGTGTTTGAAGGAATTTCAATTTTTGGTTTTATAAGGTGGCTGACACATTTTACACCCCCCGCGCGCCCGTTGTTTTTGGATTTAAAAACCTCTTTCAAGTTTCACAGGGTTTTATATTGGCCCAGTAACCCTTGCCTATGTCTACTAATGTGAAATTCCAAAATCGACCCACCCTAATAAATATGTTCAAAAATAATGGCCACTGCCATCTGCCTTTTAAGTAACTCTGTCACTCCATCCTTTATTTGTGTTTCACTATTATACTGATTCTGTCATCTTTGTTTTTATTTTAGCTATGTTCTTCTGGTGGCTTGGATACTTGTGTTTGCCTGTTGCATTGTTGTCACTGGTGCCTACGCCGTTTATTGGGGTAGGTTTCGTTCTTGTTTATTAAATGATAATTAGCGGGAAGCTTTTAATTAATCCTTTTAGGTCCTCAAAACTAAGGAAGCATTAATTGGTCGAAGAATTATAATATGCTGACAATTTATATACAACAACGCGTTGGTAAATATATCAAAAAGTGACCAAGTTTTAAAATAATGTTATCCTATTAAAATTTTATTGGTTGGTTCATTCAGCTAAGTGTCCAAACGTTTCAACCACTAATTGTAATTTACGTAAGGGGTAATTTTGTGTTTCATCATCTGGGATGTACATCAATTTATCGGCCATTGTCTTATCCCTTTAGATCCCTGTTAATATACAGATATTTATAAAGATGTTTTTATGCTCTGATTTTAATAGATGTTTCTAAAGGCATTTGTATGTGAATCTTGTTCACAAATATCCAGGCACCCCTTTCCTGAGAGATACACCCCTCCAAAAAAACACAGACTCCATACAAATTTATCTTAATTTACATCTATAAACCTATCTTCCCTAAATGATTACCAACAACTACCAAAGGCAAACTTTTACATATTAGAAGTATAGAGAGAAGTTTTTTTCCAGTATGGCTTCGAAACCGATAAATATTCGCTGGTTTAGAACCGGCTCACAGCCATTCTAAAAAATCATGTAAATCATTCATAGGCGTCCAAGGGGGGGGGTAATGGGGCGATTACCCCCCCCAAAAAAAATTTTTCATTTTACCCCCCCCCCCCCCACCCCCATTTAAAATTTACCCCTACCCTGGGGGGTGCCGTAGGCACCCCCAACCATTTAGGAGGGGATATTTACCCCCCCCAAACAATTTTGGGGGGGTAAATAAAAATTCTCTAATAAAAAAAATTTTTGCGCGCTTCGCGCGCAATTTTAATACTATATATTTAATAAAATTTAAATTACACCCCCCAAAAATTTTACCCCGGGGGTAAATTTTGGGGGGGGTAAACTAAATTTACCCCTGCCAACAGATTTCAGGGGGGGTAATTACCCCCCCCCCCCCAAGCAAATTTTACCCCCAGGGTAAAAATTTCAGGGGGGGTAAAAAAAATTTGCGGCGCGCTTCGCGCGCCATTTTACCCCCCCCCCCCTTTAAAAATTTTTACCCACCCCAAAATAAAAAGCTTGGACGCCCCTGAAACATTGTATTACAAAAAATTTTCCACTAATACTAAAATAAAAATCATGAAATTAATACCAGTTGTATTCTTGTAATTTTTCATTTCAATATCCGCGGAAATTTGTCTATAAAACGATGCGATGAATAACTATTCTCTGTGTATAAAAAATGTAATAAGTTTTTTTATTACAGAATTTATTTGATTTGATTTTGTTTATAAGTTTGTTTATAAACAAATGTAATG